>NC_060247.1:131236944-131543583 GCF_921293095.1 Ischnura elegans | reverse complement strand
ACTACTCGACTGAATCCTAATTCGTTGTTTTCGTTAATTGGTTTCTCTTCTATTAAATTTCTATTTTCTTCCACTAAATGCAGCAATTCGTCCAAAAAATCTCTCCCAATTTTATCCCAGTCATTTACAGCGAAAAAGTGCTTTTTGATCTTTAACACTACATGCATATTTATTTTGGAGGTTTAACTGCTTTTTTTTCTCCCACTGTCCGAGCATTCAACGTACCATATTGTTATTTTGCTCCGTTTTCTTTATACTCCAACTTTTAACTTCCTCTGTTTGCCCATCACCCGTCCTTTTACGCCTTCTCTCATTGCCAATCCTATTCTCTTTTTCATATTGTCTGGTCTCTAGTTCGTCTTCTTCAATTCCAGAAAAGCTCTTTCCTTTAGCCCATCCTCATCTCTGAACCTTTACGTCTGGTCACCTCATTACTCGCAAAAAATGGATTGGCCTGCGCAACAAAGGAATCACAGACGCTTTGAAGATTTGCATTCAGGACTGCCACTTTCTCTAACCTCTGCCGTTCTCTTCGCTTTCCCTCTCATTACATCTACATCTACATAACACCCTGCGAGCCACGTCTAGGGTGTTTGGCAGGGATTGTCAAATCACCAACATGCAGCATGCAAGAGGACCGCCACATGCACACCGTACGGTCATAGAAATATTACGCACACTAGAAAAATATACATGTTTATTCATTAAAAAATTGCTAATGGTTAGTAATTCCTACAGCAAATACATGCAGGGTTAGAAATATGAAAAAATATGCAATGAGTTA
This sequence comes from Ischnura elegans, assembly GCF_921293095.1. NCBI lineage: Eukaryota > Metazoa > Arthropoda > Insecta > Odonata > Coenagrionidae > Ischnura > Ischnura elegans. The sequence goes on along the minus strand of NC_060247.1, from coordinate 131,542,799 downwards.
TCCTAGCGAGCGACGCCATTAATTCTATCAATTGAGACAGCGTTGTTATCTTTAATAGTACGAGGGAAGAATGACATTTTAAATCTCTCTGTTTTGCAGTCTATTTCTTATATTTTATTCTCATGATCACGTCTACTATTGTACGATGGTAAACGAAGGATATGATTCACGTTTATCCTCGATTCCTCGATTACGAGTTCCTCGACCTTGCGACCGCGCCATCCCCGTCTCCTGCGAGCATCTCGTTTCCTGGCCCTCGTCATTTTTAAACTTTTCTTATTTTTAAGGTACCATTCATATGAGGTTGTTAACCTCGCATCATTCACTACATAACATCCCATTTATTCTTTTCGTCTTATATTTTGGGTTTGCAAGAACCTGGTAGATGAAGATGTCATTTGAAAGTAGTGTATCTTTTTAATAAGATGGGGATAAGAGATATATTAGAAGTTATTTTTTGTGACTAGTCATCGGTATTTTGTGACTCGTCACCAATTAGTCACTAGAAACAGTCTCTGCAGCTATCATCCATGGAGAACCACCGATAGATATGGGCTGTATGACTTTAAAATGATTATCTCACGAATAATGGCTATTCCGTAAACACTTGAGAATGACGCCTCAGCGTCGAAACGCGTCGTAGCAGTGAATAATTTTCCAGTGAAAAGTTACCAAGGTAGTGTATTTTAATTTCAAGTGATAATACATTTATTTATTCCCCTAAGACTTTTCATGCATAATTTATTGGTGAAAGACGCATGGGGAATGAATTTTGCTCCTTTCATGCCGATTATAGAGGAGACGCAAGTGGCATAGTGCCCATCCCCCGGCTCCGCGCCGCTAAGCTGCGGGAAGATATTCATGTCGCATTATAGCGTAAATGATGATTGACTTGTCTTATTGGTAGTTAATCCTATTGTCAAAATAAACTTTCAAAATCATGATTCCGGAAAAATCACATTTTTCCTCTGTTTTCCATTACATCCCATTGCGCGACGCTGATGCACTTCAACTGTACGTAACTAGGTCCACTATCATTTTTATTAATGAGGCAAATTTCTCCGAAAAAATCAATATTTCCGATCCACCCTTCTGTACCCTTCTTCATTCAAGAGTACGAAGCCCCTCCCATGCCGCAGGCCGCTACCCCAAAATTCTCGTCCTCACTATCTTTTTCGCCATCACCCTTAGCTCACCTAACTTCCCCATCCGCCTCCCCTGGGAAATTACCTCTCCTCCCGAAACCCTTAGGACCCTCCTCTCTGACCCTAAAAGAATAGGCGGTCACTGTCCCTATCATATACACACCCCCTCCACCTTCCCCTTCTGCCACCATTCCTCCCCATCCCCTCCCTCCTTTTACCCCATTCCCTGGTGCCTCCACATGATAACAACAGTCCATCCATTGGCCGCTGCATTCGGAAGTGAACCGCTTTTTTTAGACTCAATTTCGTCGTTGGACGGAGCAAATGGAGAGGCCTCTTGAGATAAGATTTGGCTGCGGGCGTCCGCAACCGTGATGATAATTTGGTGCGAGTTGGGGAAAAAGTTGTCCGAATGGTGAAAGAGCCATTTTGAAGGGGCCATTGGGAGTGCTCTTGGATTGAGTGCAGCTAATTCTGGGACTTCATTCGAGCTCTAATTCTCTCCGTTTCACCAAAATAGGGGTATCGTAGGGGCACAGCTAGGAATAAAGGTTAGGGGGGTTTTAGGCGCAACTAATACTTACGGGTGTGGGGTATTGCATACCCACCAGGGTAAGCAGGAGTTGCGGGTGCCCACCTTCAGAAAAATTTGAAGAATAATGGTTCAAAATGGCGAGTTTTACGGCTTTCTGAGGGATATTTGATAAATCCTAGCACTATGCTGTAAGTAATACTGATCCAAATAAGTAAAATGGATTACACTCAAAAATTTCTCTGTGCTCTCTAGGGGGGTTTTAGCCCCCAAAACCCCCCCTCGCTGCGCCACTGTCGTAGGGAACATCATTCTTCTCCATATGAAATGCTTTGGTTTCCCCTTGATTCTTTTGCTTTCCATCGAAGGATATATATCGTAGTTATATATTCCCCGTCGAATATTATATATGCCAGAATTAATAACGATGTAAAATCATAGTTATACATTTACTGATGTAAATATTCTAATGTCCCTCCTTTGTTCATTTCAGGTAAGCTGCAATGTCTTCTATGGGAAATGTGTACCAGCATAGGAGTAAGTAACCGTTATGAGGTTAATAAATTCAAATATGTGCAGCTGCTGGTGAAATATTCATAATGATACAATCTGCAGATGAGATTTGTATGAATTTGTAGAGGAGTATAAGGCTTTATCATTTATAATCATGACTAATGGCAAGGATGGACCTTAAACATGTTGTCTCTAATGCCCATGTTATTTGCAAAACAATCGATCAAAATATTTTTCGCGGTTTAGACGTTAAATAAGAACGTACATGTATATGAAACTTCAACTCTGCGGAATTAATTTTCTATTTTATTTTGAGTTTATCAGACAACTTTATATTCACTTGGAAAAATTCTTAATATAAACACGAAGTTATTTATGGAGCTCCGATAAAAAGTGGCAGAAAAAATATTTTTTCCTCCGCGGCATCTACACTTACGATTGAACGGGAGACTAAAGTGCTCAACTTTTGTTAATCCATCGGTGACTCATATAAAAATTTCTCTCACAATTAATACCAGGAAACTACCATTCAACAAAACTATTGGTTATTCGTTTGTTGAAAATATCACTATCATCAAAATCCTGTTACGATCCTCTTTCATTACTTTAATGAAGATTCTTAAAATATTATATTATTGTCTTCATTTTCTAAATGATTTACGATAAATTGGTCCACGTCAATAAAATAACTGCATGGATTGGAGGATACCCTAGTTCTTAGGGGACCAAACATCTCCCTTGCAATATACATTCCGAAATCTTGCGGTGACCTTTCGTCTAGTACCACAACTTGTCCGGTATGCACAAACTGCAAGGAGACAGCAGTCACTAGCAAGCTATTTGAAATACTTATCGGGAATTATTGCCCGAGCATTTTTGTGGGCGGAATCGCTCCTCACATGCCTACGTATTACCATAGAGTAAGTACGTACTCTAAGGTATGGTATCCAAGCCTTCAACTTTAACTGACGCTGAGTCCCTCGTTCCATACCCATCTCTGACTTCTCTCATACTTCTCGACTTTGAAAAATTTTCCTCCGTCACCTTTCGATTTTTTCTTTTCGGCATAATGCATGCAGGCGAGCCGTGTCTTTTGCTGGGCAACGGACCTCCCAGTCCGGGTCATCCCTTCTCTTTTTCAATGCCTCGCTCTTTTAATGTACGATATTTTCTTCTCTTATTCCTCCATCTGTCTCTCTGTGCTCCTCTACACGTTCTCCATACTTCTCTGCGGCATATTTTTCCCCATCCCTTTGTATCCGCTTCTGACATCAGTCTGGGACTTTTCTATATCCTTTCTTGCATTCCAATCACTTCAATGAGGAATTGCCAAATGTGACCAAATATTGGCATATCTCAAAGACTTTCGATCAGTCAATTCATCAGTGCATTCACCATTGCCAACGAAATGATTTAATATTCAAACTCTTTCAAGTAACTGAAATGAATAAATAAGGCCAATAAATGAGATGATGCGATTGAGGAAGGCATCCTAAAAACAGGGAATAGAATAATCACTACAATTTTCTACCGTTGGAGGTAGACCAGAGATACCTCCACCTTTCTATTTCTTATTTTGTTATGACATTTTGTCTCGGTGATTGATCCCTTTCGAACGTGATTACCCGATTTGTGGACTGTATGTTACCACTTACTATCGCAATTAATTCGATCCAATTCGAGCCATGCTGGCGCATACCACTTACCGATCCGGCGCGACGCCGCGGGTAGGCCGATGGCTCCGTCTCCCAGGGTTGCTCTTGGACGATGCACTTAGGAAGTTTACAGGACGACTGGCACAAAACACAAATGACTCCCGTTCACGGAGTGATAAAAAACAAAAGCAAATCGAAAACTCTAAGTTCGTGGCATCGCCAACAGGTGGCGTGGCTCGACTTGGAGTTGAACAAAATGCACAACCGAACAGTGATTAAATCTTATTGTTAGCCAATGTACTCGTAATAGAAGAATAGTTGTCAGAGAAGGGGAGTAGGGGAAAGTCTGTACGAAATGGGAGCGAGAAAGAGATGTAGCGATGCAGCATCTCCACACCCCTTATGTCTCTTTACCCCTACCCTTTGCCCACACGGTTTTTTCATCTCCTGTTGTTCCACTCCCACATCCCTTCCGCGTCACTTCATCCCTCCCTTCCATCGTCCACCCCCTCTCTTTGTTCTCCCCCTCCATTTTCTCCTCCTATTCCATTCCTACCATTCCTCTCTCCTTCCCTTACGCTCCCTCCTTTTGTGCCTCTTCTGGCCTCCTATTTCCGTCTAAATTTTTCCCTCTTGCTTTCAATGTTTTCTCTTTATTTCTCTCATGCTTCGCCTTCTTCGCCTCGCTTGCCACGTTCCTCCACTCCATTTCCTCGTATATATTTCGTTCTTCACCTCAGATTCCGACGATAGCAAAACTTTCTAGATCCTTCGGGCCTCATCTTCCATCTTTTTATGATTTATGCAGCCTAATACTTATAGTCTACAATGAAAAAGTAAAGTTTCAAATTCAAAATTTTATTAATGGCTCGAAACTTTCTTTTGTTTAACATTTTTTTCTTCATATTGTCTTCCAAAGAGATTATTGCTTTCCTTTTCCACCGGATGTTTTAATAATTTAGAACGATGTAATGAGCTTCTCATCTTCAGCCTCAGTACGGTATTCCACTCTTGAGCAAAGGAGTTTTTTTATTATTATCTTTTAGTATAAAACAAGGGCCCTATAAATAATACATTGAAATCCTCCTGTTGCTATTTCACAAAAAGATGCCTTATACAAGGACATTTGTACAATAACTATTGTTTAGTGTTGAAATAAAGTGAAATCTGTTATTCAGCTGAACTTCTTTAATGGTGGGTACAGAGTGCAGGCCAACTTCACAGGTTACGGTTCGGCGTAAGAGTGAGAGAGAGAGAGAGTGAATGCTGAGCGAGACGATACTCCGGTGTCGGCCCAGCGCATGCGCACTCGACCTCTCCCTCCCCCTCCATCGCCACCTGGAGGGAATTCAAAAAGCCTAAACATACCGCCCGCCTCGGCAATGTCGAAATAATTACCTAACATTTATAGCCGCCCGCCGTGACAAAAATATCGGGGCCGCCAACTTACAGAATGAAAGAAAACATACAAAAAATGAATATGGCTTACCACCGAAACAAGTAATTTAACAATAAATATTTAGTTTTTTTAAATTTAAATGAAATTTAGTCGATTTTATCGCTGCCTCCCATAAGCCTCCGAAGTGCGGCGCGTACGGTGGGATAAAGGTCCACTGCGTCCCCGTGTTGCTCAGCTGACAGCCGACTTCTTTATAGAAGGATGAGGATTGCTGGAACATTGTCTTCAATTCTTGCGCAGCTCCTCGGAAGGTTGAGGCGTTGTCGCTGTAGAGAAAATAACAAGCACCTCTTCGCGAAACAAATCTGCGAAAAGCAAGGAGAAAAGTGTTAGTGGTAAGATCAGATACACATTCAAGGTGAACGGCCTTCGTTACCATACAGATAAAAAGGCAAATATATCCCTTATATGCTTTGTGACCCCGACCCTTAGTAGCCCTCAGGAGGAATGGACCAGCATAGTCCAGTCCAGTAGATAAGAATGATCTTTGGGGTTTAACCCTTTCTTCTGGAAGATCACCCATGCGTTGCACCAGAGTCTCTCCACGAAACCGGGCGCAGGTCACACAGGTCCGGATTTCTCGCTTCACCTCCACGCGGCTGCGGATGATCCAGTACCGTTGCGCTAGGTACGCTGCTGTAGCTTGCAGTCCGCCATGAAGAGTGACTGCGTGTGCGTGGCGCACCAGCAGCACGGTGAAATGGTGATCCTTTGGAATGATGATGGGATGTTTCTCGTCATAGTCCAGCACTGCATTTCTTAGCCGACCACCCACGCGAAGTAGTCCATCCGCATCGCAAAACGGTCGAAGAGGTAGCAGGGGTGAGGACCTTTTCAGGGATTTCCCAGACGTCAAGGCTGCAAGTTCGTCTCGGAATGCTGTGGACTGCATGCTCCTGATTACCGCAGTCAGAGCTTGGGCACGCTCCTCGGGGGAGACAAACCCCGAGCGTTTGTGGCTTTTATCCCTGAAATTGTGTAACCATCTTAGGCACAGAGACATGACGTTTAGCAGGCGCAGGTATGATGAAAATCTTTGTAATACATCACCTGAGTTATGAAGGGAAGTTGCAGAGTGGTTTACGGCCATCCGCATCTCCGAATCCTCAGCACCTGATGATTCGGGTTTCCCACAGCTCCACCCCTCTTCCCGGCCGGCAAGCCATGGTGGTCCACTCCACCAGAGAGAGGAGTCCATCAGTTCGTCAGGGCTGATCCCACGGGTTGCGGCATCAGCTGGGTTGAGCTTGGTGTTGACGTAGCTCCACTGGGCCCCCGGAACGACGTCTGGATCTCCGCGACGCGATGAGCCACGAAGGTCTTCCACCTTGAGGGGTGGCCACGGATCCAGGCCAAAGAAGCTGCTGAATCTGTCCAGCAGAACACTGGCACAGACACGAACTGAAGGCCCTCCACTATTTTCACCAGGAAGCGAGTTAAAAGTACAGCTGCACACAATTCAAGGCGAGGCACACTAACAAGCTTTAACGGGGCGATTTTCGTTTTAGCGGCCAACAGGCTAACATAGCCATCCTCCCCCTCCCCAGCAACACGCAAATACACTGCTGCTGCGTATGCCCTCTCAGAGGCATCGCAGTAACCATGGAGAGAAATGAAAGACACATTCGCCTCTTTAGTACCTACCCATCTAGGGATACTGATTTGCTCTAACTTGGATAGTGAAGACCTAAAACTCTGCCAACGTTCAGTAAGTTCCAAAGATAGAACTTCATCCCATCCTATCTTGGACAGCCACAAGTCTTGCAATATAATTTTGGCCACAATTAGTACAGGCGCCATCCAACCTAATGGATCAAATAATCGGGCTATCTCCGAAAGCACAGTTCTCTTAGTCACTACTGCCTCTCGGCCGGTCGGATGAGCAACCCTCGCTCTAAATGTATCTAAAACTGGTGACCATCTTACTCCCAAGGTAGCAACCACTTCTGAGTCAGAAAATACTTTCGTCGGATTTTCATCATCCGAACAAAGACTGGGTTCGTTAGATGCCCACTTACTTAATGGAAATCCTCCCCTCGCTAGTAATTCAATTAACTGTCTCTTAACGTCCATAGCATCAATTACATTAGCTGCACCACAAAGAATGTCATCCACGTAAGAATGCCGTGCCACTGCTTTAGCTCCCAAAGGGAATGAATGACCTTCGTCAAGTACCAATTGCCGGAGTACTCTGATAGCTAGGAAGGGGGCTGGAGCCTTACCGTAAGTAACCGTAGTCAGCTTATAATCTGAGATTATTTCGGAAGGATCCTTACGCCAAATAACACGTTGAAAGTCTGAGTCGTCCTCATGCAATCGAATTTGGCGGAACATTTTCACTATGTCCGAAGTAAAAGCCACTCGAAAAAAACGCCAACGCGTTAGAATCAACCACAAATCCGGTTGCTGACGAGGTCCACTCAACAATAAATCATTTAAAGAATTACCAGAGGCACTCTTAAAAGATGCATTAAATACAATTCGGACTTTACGCGTTTCGTCATTTTCTTTCGAAACAGCATGGTGTGGCAAGTAATATAATTGATCGCTCGCACTAGTAAGTTCCATGTGACCTAGATTTAAGTATTCCGTCATAAATGCGGCATACTTCTCCCTTAAAACAGGTTGACTTCTGAGTCTATTCTCGTTTTTCAAAAATAATTTCATAGCTGACTCCCGAGAAGGATACAATTTCAGCGAATTGTTCGGCCTGAATGGCAAACGTAGGTACTACATATCTCCCATCAGAGTCCCTGCGGTGAGTCGTTTTAAAATGATTTTCACAATAAGAATCCTCTTCTGACGGCGGTGTTACCGTGGAAACTTCCTCAAGGGACCAAAATTTCTGAATCTCATCCATCACCCTTTCATATGCTTGCACATGCATAGCGGTAGCACAGTCATTTTGAAATTGCATATCCTTCGCACGCGAAACAGGTCCCATTAACACCCATCCAAAAGGAGTTAAACGAGCAGTAGGACTTCCTACAGGCCCTTCGCGAACTGCACTTAAAAGTATTTCCCCGCAGACATCGGCGCCCAAGATGAGGTCAACTGATGAAGGAATGGCATGAGTTGGATCCGCAAAGGTCAACCCCTCCAGATGAGACCATGGGTGCAATTTTGCATAGTGGGAGGGCGTAAGAGCCGTTAGCCTTTTAAGCACCAAGGCTTGAAGATCTAGTTTAAAGTTTCTGTCGAAGGAGGATGTAACTGTCACGTTTACCATGCTCAAAGCAGTACCCACTTCATGACCTTGTATGCCCATGATCGGAACGCTGACCTTAGATCCCCGAAGTCCCAGAGTTTGCGCCAACCATTCCGTAACAAAAGACGTATCAGACCCAGTGTCTATGAGTCCTCTCACTGTGATACATTTTCCCGTAAGTGATTTAACCTGGGCATAAAAAGTCGCTAAGAGAACCACTCGACTTGAAGAGCTTGCGCGACATAACACTGCGCCGGGGGAAGTCGAAGGGGAAATCGTGGGCGACTTTAATGGTATGGCATCAGCCGATTGAGGATTATCCGCGAGTCTCGGAAATGCTTCATGCAGTAGCGTATGGTGCTTGCTGCCACACGCTAGACACCGACCTGATGATCGACACCGACTCGCTTCGTGATTACGAGAAAGGCAATTTAGGCAAAGAGAAAGCTTGATGACTTCTTCTCTTCGTTCCTCAGGTTTAAGAGCCTTAAAACCTAAGCAATAGCTCAAAAAATGACCCCTTGAACAGAGCGGACAAGCGGCATTATTTCTTCTCGAAGACTTTGACGACACTGCATTCAACATTTTACTCGACTGACTCGGTGATTTCACTGAGTTATTTCGACCCCTTTTTGACTCTGAATTTGAAGCCGAATTGGAAGAAGCTACTTCTCTTGAAGCGTCCAAGGCACGAATTCGGTTTTCAAGGAAATCAGACAAACTCACAAAGGACGGCACCGCACTCATTTCTGAGTGAGATAATTCCCACTGGAACCGTGTAGAAGAATCGAGTTTACTGACTAAAAGGAATACGAACAATTCGTCCCATGCTTGAACTGGCTTTTGAAGGCTTTCAAATACCCTAATAGTTTGGCGAAATTGATCTAGGACTCGCTTCAGTTCAAAAGAAGTCGCCTTTTGCATGTTTGGGAGTTCAAACAAACTCTTCATATGAAAATTTGAAAGAACTCTAGCGCTACCATACCGCTTCTCTAAGTAATTCCACGCCCCTTGGTAATTCGCCCCAGAGATAGGCAAATTTTGTATTACTTCAGCGGCAGGCCCACGTAGGTGGGTTTTAAGATATAAAAGTTTGTGCACATTTGATAAGTCTGGCGCCTCGTCCACTAGCTTTTGGAATTGCTCTTTAAAACTTTCCCATTCTAACAGGTCACCAGAAAAAACAGGTAATTCTATTTTCGGAAGATTAGAATTAACTGAGGCGCTACATGATACTTCATTTTCACATGAATTCGATCGTTTTAATTGAGACACGTAATCAGATATGTTAGACAAAGCGTCGATATAAAGCTCCTCCACACGCGAAAAGTGATCATTTTTCACGTACTCTGTCTTAGCGGCTTCGGCTTGCTCCAAAACTACGTAGTGGCCCGAAAGAAATGCATTCCAATACGAATCAAGCAAGTCCTTACGTTTCTCGAGTAAGTTAGCGGTTAGTCTTTCCTTGCCCAATTTCATCGTATTTGACCAAAAACGAGAAATAAGTTCACATTTACTCATTTGAGTTTGCACAAGGCTTTCTAGATCCTTCGACATATTTCAAAGGGAATGATTGAACATGATTCCTTTTTCCTCAAAGGCATCCGTCTCCCATCGCTTTCTTTCTCTCCATTCTCGGCGCAAGATGGCGGGGCAATCAGCAAGGCTTAGAAGTACGAATACTACGGTGAAGGATTATCTTAATTCGCTTGAATTTCTCCAAAGTCCTAAAATAATTTCGAATTATTTTGTGTTCTGCTATAAAAAGGCCACATAAAATTCAGTGCACATCGAAACATATCATTGCATGAAATACGTTGGTTTATTATGCCATGTAAATAAAGGGGAAAACATTTATAGAATAATCTACCTGAGTGATACAATTAATGTACATTTAACATATCTAATTTCTAATGTTGAGCTAGCAATTGTGAATTATGGATTCGTTTAGCAAATTTCACGCTTGTGTTTTATCAAGGCAAAAAAAAGTACATCTCGCACTATTAATTGGAGAGTCGCAAAATGACCAAGATTATACGAAATTTTGTTATTTACATTATTAATCATAAACAATTAGCATATAATTTTTTTTCTTGGTTTTTTCCCGGCGAACAATTGCAGTGAAGTTTTCTCGGGATTCACACCGGGTCAGGTCCTCCATTTCTCCTTCCAACGTTTCGATGGACAACTCGCCCATCGTCTTCAGGGATTCAGGAGGACCTGACACGGTGTGAAACCCGAGAAAACTTCACATTAGCATACATTCAAGTGAAATAGGGATCGGGTTGGTGTGGTGGATAGAATGTTGGCCTCCCACCCGGCGGGCTCGGGATCAAATCCCGGCAGTGGGAGAGAATTTTCAGAGACTGCCCGATCCCTGCATGGAGAATGTTTCAAGCTCAACACTCCGTGCGTCGGATGGGACGTTAAGCCGTGGTCCCCTTGGCGCCTTTCGTTAAGAGCGGGCTAATGCCGACGCCGGGTTTCTCTCCACCCTTTCTTCCATACCCTTCCCTCATGGCGCAAATGACCTAAGCTGTCGGTCGCCTCCTCCAAATACAATACCATTCAAGTGAAATTTTGGGGCGACGATAATAATCATCCATCGATGCAATGAAGAATAGTTGATACTCAACAGAATTTTCTCTTTTGTGATATCCAGTATTTTATATATCTTTAGGTATAGAGTATAATTACTGCCTAACGCTGACCCATGTGTCTGCCCCCAATTTACACATGTGCGACTCTAAGATTTCCCCTCTATTATCAGAGGCAGCGACCGCTTCAAAAAGACGATTCGTGTATTCACTCAGTAATTTTTTACTCTCATAATTATGTGTTTATACTACTAAGTCCATGTAGAATGTTTTTGTAGGTCACTTATCACGTCTGTGAGAAAACCGGTTCTGGACGAAAGGGGCCTCGGACTGGCAACCGTTCTTATCTGGAAATCTCAGTTGCTCACGCTGTTTTATTTTATTTCCATCTTTCTTCCCTCATCACGGAGAGATAACTCGGCTAGTGTGGATACAGTCGGGCATTATCCTGACTCCCTGTTTGTAAGTGGAAGCTACAAACGTGAGACGATCCCTCCTTAATGAGTTGTCCAAAATGGAAAGTGAACGGACGGTGAAGGAGGTGTCTCTTTCCTATTGGCGCTACGGTAACCTGTCGAGGAAATTAACAAACTCATACGAAATAAATGAGAAAAAGTCGAAAAAATCTATTTCTTTTTTCGTAACCAATATAATCAAACCCCTATTGAAAGGATCGTTCAGAAAATGAGTTGCAAATATATCATGGAAGAATGTTATGAGCTATATCGGTATTGTGTAAATATTAAGTTGAAACAATAATAAAAACAGCAAAAGATTATTCAACTGTGTTTAGCGTGCGTATAGTCACCGTATTTTGAAATACGAAAATATTTTTCGTCGATGAGATGGAAGGAAGATTATGACTAAATATTGTTTACAAAAATTTTAATAGGACTAAAACGAGAATAATAACCTTCTAATGTGGCAACATTTAGTACAAACATTCAGAAGAGTAAAAAAATATCACATTTAATTTTTTTTATAATGGCGAAAAATATTACAAATTAAAAAGTACTCCATAAATGTAAAAAAGTACTCAAAAATATAAACTATTTTTTAAAAACAGAAGGCATATCCAGGTAGCCTAATCCAGTGCGTGTGCGGGAAACCACCATGTGAGCAGGCAGAACAGAGCGGAGGAGCGTAGGGAGCGATTGAAGGACATAGGCCGGCGTGGCATCAATGTGATGCCGCCCGCCCGTTGGCAGGTCCTACGCTGGGCATCAATGCTATGCCATCCGCAGTCAAAGGGTTGAGGGCCAACCTATCCTTTCTCTCCTGTCCAGCCTCTCACATAAAATAGTGAGAGGTTGGGACTTCGTTTCTCTCTAAATCGGAGAAAGAGCGATTCAAGCAGTCAACCCATTTTTTATGTTCTTCCCTCGTCCATAAATATGCAAGATAGGCGGTAGAAGCTCTGAAAAGGACGTGGACAGAATAGAGTTAACCCAAAAAGAAGCACCACTGCTGTCCATTAGTTTTATTTTCTTCTGTGAAAGATGCAGGTCATAGTTTAGAGTTCCTAAAACAATGACGTGATTTTATTTGCAAGCGGGTGTAAAATTTTCATGTTTTAAGAAATATAAGTTTCAGGTTCTAAGAGCTTAGTTTCATGAAGTATAGAGGGTGGTAGAAGCAAGGTAAAAATGAGAGTATTGGATGAAAATTATAATTATTTCCTTAAAATGATGCGTTGCGATAAGACTTGTTTACACTTCCCACACTCTTTTCATGTATTTCAATATCTTCCTCTGGAACAACTGGTACCTTTAGCTGCTAATATTTTGAAAATTAGAGGAAAGCTGTACGAAGAAGAAGTGAATGCAAGGATCATTGAGAGGTAGATTTTATGCACCGTTAGAATTTTTTTAGGCACTTAAAAAGTACGCAAGGCTATTTAGTAACTCCACTTTTCCTCAGTTGACCTTCACAGCTACTTCTAGAGCTTTTAGAAACGAAAAACTTGTAGCATGCTTCAAGACGCACCTACCCCTTCCAAGGCCGGCTTTCGTTATCTCTATTAATGCATGAATATGAGCCCCATCCTCTTTCCTTATCGCTATCTCGTTACCTTGGGAATGACTCTTTTATCTGCTCCTTTTTCACCACGGCCGTTTCCACTCTCAGCCCCACTCCATACCTATCTCCTGCATCTCATCCATTTCCCATATCTTCGAAGCAGGCACATTTTCGCGGTAGAGTGCGCTGCCTTGGTGGAGGCAATCGTGGTATTGTTATAGGGGGGATAGAGAACGGAGATTGACAATAGAGAGGTTGAGGAAGAAGTTAGGGTCGTCGTCGGAGAATGATTAAAAGTGGGGCAGAACTGGGTTCCCGGGATTTCCTCCGCGTTGGTTCACCTTGGAAACAACGGTTTCGCTGGAGTTTTCAACGGACCTTAGGGTTGGAAGTGCTGGCAAAGAATCTCCCGTTTCCAAAATGAACTTACGCGGAGGACATCTCGGAAACCGAGCCCTGCTATTTGAAGGTTTAATTCCCTATTTTAGTGCGAAAAAGCGATATGAAGCTCACGCTCGGTGAAAAAAATGGTGATGACGACCCTGAAAAAGGAAATTTTTGAATGTGGAAATTCATGAAATTAGGAAAAATTCCAGGGTAAATTGATGTTTAAAGTAAATGGTGAAAAGGGAAATGTTGAAGAAGGAAGATGAGAGAGGACTACTATCCATCTGTCACTCATTCGACTTTGAAACGAGGTATATCATATTGAAATTCTTTAATTTATGCGTTGACATATGGAATATAAAACTTTATTGTGAATAACAGTTTAACTTCACTCATTGAAACGGAGTTTCAGCGCATTTTTCTTGTTTCCACACGGTTGCACCGCATTTACATCTTTGTAGCAACGAAATGAATTGATATGAACTAGGGATGAAATTCTGCATTAAAAACTCATTTGTCTTAGCCGGGATTCAAAGCCGGATTTGACGTTCGTCGGTCAGGCATGCTACCAGTAACACCACCGAGCCATCGCCCTCAATGGAAAATGCCATACCGGGTTTTATGATCTAAAAAAAGTTTATTTTGTTGAAGAAGATGGCTTGATAGTGGCAGAGCTGACCGTCAATCGGGAGATCGGAGTTCGAATCCCAGCGGAGTAATATGATTTTTTCATTTCAATTTCATCTTTGGTATGTACAAACTCGATTGTTTCTGGCTTAACTTTGTGATAATCCATTGCAAAAAATTAAAAAGTTATGGTACTTTTTCACTCAATTTATTTAAGACGACCGGTTTCGTCGCAGTGGCGACATCATCAGGTACTGAAATCGTTATTTTTATAGTTATTTTGTTGTTTATTTGGTTGCAATATAAAAATAATGATTTCTGTACCTGATGATGTCGCCACTGCGACGAAACCGGTCGTCTTAAATAAATTGTATGAAAAAGTACCATAACCTTTTAGTTCTATGCAGTGCTATGGAAAATGAATTGAGATATCAAAATTTCCCTCATATATGTTGAAGATAAACGACTAAGAAATGATATTACGTAATTGCATGATACTTCACGCATCTGTGCTTAAGTTATTGCTTGAGGGGAGAGAGGGGTCAAGGAATGAAATATCATGTGAGGGGGTGGGGTCAGTGGGAGAGGGGTGGCTGTGAGGCGAATGCGATTGCTAGGACGGAGGCCAAATGGCTGCATATAAAATGGTGGTTGGTAGATGGAAGAGACAGAAGTGGAAGGAGCGAAGAGCAAATGGTGAGGGAAGTAGCAATAGAAAGAGAGGGACTACTATCAGTTACAAAATTCCGTCATCCGAAGTTAAAGGCCAGTCTCAAAGACGGTGATTTTTTTAGCATAGTAGGCACATCATATAAAAACTCTTCAATTAAAAAAAATGATCATTATGATAATTTCATTATTCGCTTGAAATCGGAATTTCAGCGCATTTTTCTCGTTACTGCGCGGCTGAATCGTTTTTTTTTTGGACTATTTAGCAACAAAATGGATTGAGATATGTAAATTACCTCCATACATGTTGTAGCTAAAGGCATTCGCAATGCTCGTATAAAAAATGTACCTTAAAACGCTTATGAGTGTTAAAGTTAGTGCTAAAGTAAGTTTGGAGGGACTGAAGAGTGAAATATTATGTGAGGGGAGCAGTGGGAGAGGGATGGATGTGGGGTTGATGCGGTTGTTGGGCCGGATGCTGCGGCGGTTGAGAGGGAGGGCGAGAGATTTTCGGAGCGATACCTTCGAACGATCCCCATCCGATGACTTCTTTTTTCTCCCTCTTTTTCTCCCTCCGTTCGAGTCTATCTTCTTTTTTCTCCTTGCGGGATGTGAGAGGATATCTTGTGGTGACCACTTGAACTGGTGACGTGACGGTCTCTTTAACCCTTTCTAATCCAGAGCTGTTTGTTGGAGAAATCAAGTTTCAAGATTTTTCATTTTGAAAACTTGAAAATTGTACACTCAATGATAATCATCCTGGCAGATAAATATTTCGCCATTAAAATCTACACTACAAAATAATATTTAGTTTAGATATCTCCTAAATAGGGCTGAAAGTTTAAACATTTTTGATGTTGCTTAGAAGCAACATTGGGTTATAGAGGGTTAACGACTGTAGTCACTGATTTCCTCTCCTCCCAAAGAGTCGCTGACGGCAGAGCGATTTGAATTTCACATAATTGGGGTAAGTCTACCTGAATTTATATCTGGAATTACTTAACACGTAGATTCATTAATTTTCAATTCGAACCCTCGCGAATAAGAATACTCCATTGCCACTATTTGGAGCAAATGGATTTCTCTACTATCATTACGGCGTTGAAGACATTGCGAAGACTAAAATGTGCCCTAAAGTGAAGATTCTTCGGGACGAGCTAGTGCCTCCTCTACTCCCCATTATCCGTTCTCTCATGCTGTATTTGGATGCAACACTCACAGGTTTCACGGATAGACTACTTGAAAAGGAACTGCATTTAGAGTCTGCCTCCTGGGTTGAGATGTGCCACTTAGTATTCATTGACTAAATTGAACAGTGGAGGATAATCTTGCGTTTCTATGATTTTCTGCAGGTTCATCGGGGAGTGCTATAGATAGTCTCAGTTCCTTCATAGCTGTACAAATGGTCCCCCTAAAGAAAATAAAACGCAACTTCATTCAGGATTTTCAATTTTGTTCCTCGCTTGGAAATATCGTTAACAGTAAATCGTTTAAATGCCTCCAGAAATCTATCAAATGTCACAATTCTGAATTGTGATCAAACACATGGTGCATAAAATCATATCCCTCTGGTTATATATTCATTCAAATGTTTTCCTTTCCACAAACTGCGGCAAAGTAACTTCAAGATACTGATGTGCACGGTTTTATATTTTTGTCGGCGTGAATTGAAGTATTTCACTATTTTCTTTCGATGTTGCGTTTTTTAAGATTTCTGGATAAATTGACCAGGTCCTTGAAAACTTTATTTACTATTTAAATGTAGGTATTAGGAAATTCTGATGAGAATATTTTAACTATCTGTTTCGAATTCTGCATAATTATTTTACTTAAAATTTCGGCATGGCTAAAATCTTCTTCGAAATTATCAGTCGCGAGAACCGTTTAGTCCACTGAGAGACTACTTTTTCCAACAGTTATTTTCCATTTATTTTTTCCGTATCGCCACCCACATCCTTTTCCGTCCCATCCATCGTTTCCCTCTCCCTGTAACCTTTCTCTCGCCAACGATCCTCGCACTCCACACAGGACTTGGAGACTTGCCCGGCGGTTGGCCTGCAGTGAGCGTGGCATAATCGAAGGTTTCCCTTCTCAAATATCTCAATTTCATATCCCCTTTCACCTTTATTCTGCCCAGTAATAGCCTCTTCTTCTACCAACGTACTTTATCTCATTCATATTCTCATTCATGACCATAAATGGCAGATAAAAGTTCTAAAAACTTCCAAAAATCACCAATATTATCGGTGAATGCTGGTTAAATGGTTTTTCTTGCGGAGAAAATTTGATGAGGGAAATTTTTAACCTTTAGAAGCTAATGCAATAAATTCTCGAGTGTCATCACGGGTTTTGGAAGAAAGCTTGAGGTAAACTGCAACAGTATTCTTACGGTGATCTTTCCATTCTATTCGGGTTTTCACCGCGTTCGTTGTGTTTTAGTGACAACGGTTTCGCTGACATTGCAGTCAGCGTCTTCAGGTCGAAACCGTTGTCACTAAAACACAACGAACGCGGTGAAAACCCGAATAGAATAGAAAGATCATCTAATCAACGCCGTGAAAATCTTCGAACCTACAGTATTCTTACGGTGTTTATTAGCATTCCGTATTCCTTGCGTTTCAAGAGTATTCCTGCTTAGACCCAGGAATACTATCAAACAGTATTACTACCGTATACATTTTTATTCCTCACTATTTCTCGGAATTCCCTCTGTCTGCCTTTGGCGTCTCCTTAATATCAACGCTCTGAATCTAAGAATGTGAGCCATGTCCGAATGGTTCTAGTTAATTATCTATCGTTTGGATGCAAGTCTAATATTTGGGGCCCGCTTCTGGAATCGTTTATGGAGTTGACTGTTTGCGTTTGGAAAAAGCTATTTGAAGTTAAGCGTGTTGGTTAGATTGCATTCTGACGTCGAGTATTTAATCGCAGTGAAATTTAAATGCGCTCAGCAATCCCGTAATTACCACAAAGTTTACTCTGGCGTTGTGCATTGAGGCAAATTTGGAAATGGATCTTACCTCCTAAGGTAGATTTTAAAGGGTACGTCATGGATATTTTGTGATTACTCATTCGTGAACCTCATTAGTTCAAGCCAACGATGGAATCTTTCATCCTTATCTCATTCAAAATTATACGGTGGTACTTTGTAAAGGATCTGGATTGGCTCATGTGGTGTTGTTTTATGTTTCTCATCAATGCCGTTCTAGTTAATTTTTCATAATTTGCTCTCCCATCAAATAGCCTTGCAACGTGGTAGTCCATAGTTCTCTTGTTTGATTTAGGGAAATACAATCAGAACCACTATTCAAAAAAATAGACTCAGAATATGCACCTAGGAAGGCATATTTCAAGAATCCACGCAGCACACGATATTCATGAAAATTAAAAAAATCACGATTGAGAATAATATTACTCACCACTCTTTTTGAAAAGTATACATGACAAATCGAAAATTGATCACTCTTGATGTCGTGTTTTACTAATTTTCCCGCTTTCTTTTGCCCATGATGTGCTTTGCAAATGGTGAGGGTTCAGAAGACGGGGCGCCGTGGTATTAACGGCGTGTATTTCATGGGTACGGGGATGAATTGTGCCAGTAGGTAGTGACAGCGGCTGGCAGGGGGCGTTTCACCCTCATGGGGATTCGGAGGTTTTGTGCCAAGTCACAGGTACTCGACGAGTGAAGGAGGAAGACTCTCCAGGGGGGAGGACGCTGGTTATTGAATTGAGGGCCAAATGGAGTATCGCTCAGGAACCTGACAGTGAGCCGGTGGCGCAGTTAGTGGTACAAACACCAGAGGGGTCAAAACCCTCGGAAAAGAAGCGCTCTAATGGATGCGATAATGGGGGCTGACATGATGGATAGGAAGTGGTAGAGGAAGCGTCGTAAACTATAGGAAGGAGGCGGTTGTTGTACGAAAGTCTTTGAAGTGAGATGGCGACGGTGATGGGTTTGTTTGCTATCCCGATTGTGGAAAATAGCCAAAAACTATTTGGATTAGACAGCTCGGAGACGCATATTTTGGTGGCTTGAGGTTGTCAAGACGACGAGTCTTCGACTTTAGTGGTAGAATGTAACGACCACAGGGGGTGATTGATCACCCCCTGCCGAACACCCTAGAGGTGGCTCGCAGGGTATTATGTAGATGTAGATGTCCTCACGTTTTCACTTGAGATTTTGGCCTCTATTTAACTATTTCTTGAGGGAACTCTCCAATGTCTGCTGTAATTATAGCCATGTCGAAGAAAGTTTTCTGGACAGCTCTGGAAGAACTCTATGTAAACAAAGAATGGAAAAGAAATGGGTCCCTGGAGGTGGGGGAAAGATTCAGGCTTAGTCATTGCTATTGTATTTGTTTAGGTACATAATTTGCCGTTATAAAATTACTGGATGACATTTTTGATTACAGAAAGCGCCGTGTTACCTTCAGTACATATGTTTGCATGCATAGAAAACTTTTGGTGAGCCTTAGGTGTACTTCTAAATGCTTTTTTATATATATTTTTTACTTTGCAACAATATTTTTTATATATATCCTGATCTCCATTTGTTACACTCATTCCGCAAGTCATTCGTCGGACTTCCTCCAGCTTTTTCCCTTTCCTTGTTTCATATACGTTTAACACTACTTTACCTAGTTCGCCCGCTATACTTCTAAACTTCTGCCTTTCTAAGTTTATTTTTTATATTTACATCCCTGATTTTGAAAGGCATCCTGATTTTCATTTGTTGCGCTCATTCCGCCGGTCATTACTCGGGCTTTCACCATCTTTTTCCCTTTCCTTGTTGCACGTGCGTTAAGCGTCGCCTACCTTTCTCCCTGTCCTCTCCCCGATACTCATCCTCTCCGTGGTGTCCACGATAAAATATTTGCGCTCGGGGGCGGTGCGGCCTTTTGGCCTCGGATGCGGCGAGCTCTGTGTGGTTGTGGTGCTGATAGGGAAGGGATGTCTGCGGGAGTGGTTGGGATGGGAGGGAATAGGCGTTGCGGGGGAGTTCGATTGGGAAGGAGAGGGGAGTTAGCTGGATTCCAGCGTGCTCTCCTCTCCCTCCCCCCCCCCCCCCGACCATGTGTCTCTCAGTCATCGTATTTGCGAGCTCATCGCCTTTGTATGTCATGCTAAAACAATAATTGTGTTCCGCTCTTCAAAGGGCCCTGTCAGCGATGCTTCCATACGCGCATTAACCAATGCCGAAAAGTATCCGGGAGGCAGATGTGCAATTTGTTTTTATTTTCTGAACGCCAAAGACAGCACTAAGGTAATTCAATTGCTATAATAATAGTTATAAATAAATTTATGAGTAGTAATACACCGCTGTGGAAACAAATAATTTTGTCTGTTGATATAGAATAAAGGATGAGGCAAAAAGTAGTAATCAGATGGAAATCTGCTGCAAGTGATTGTGGTAGTTGAAACTGTTGCGTGAGTCTGTCAAGGGTAAGAGAGGTGTCACAGAGGTTCTTGGAAA
This sequence comes from Ischnura elegans, assembly GCF_921293095.1. Taxonomy (NCBI): domain Eukaryota; kingdom Metazoa; phylum Arthropoda; class Insecta; order Odonata; family Coenagrionidae; genus Ischnura; species Ischnura elegans. The sequence continues at coordinate 131,522,515 of NC_060247.1, read as the reverse complement.
GGGAAGGTAAATTGTGAACTAAGGATTGTTAGGAACTGGATTGCTGAAATTTAGGCTATGGATATAGAGTGGAATGAACGGAAAGAGATCAGAGGAACGGAAAGATTCAATGAAAATGGGGTGAAGAATCCTTTTCAAAAACTGCTACGGGCGTACAGGCAGCGTTACCCAGATGTTAAGGGAATTAGGATGGGAGCCGCTGGAGACTCGGAGGCTGCGCGCCAGGCTTAGATTGCTGGAACAATTGAGAATAGATATCTTTAAGAGCGACACGGAGAACATAATATTAGAGCCACACCATATTTCCAGGTCCGATAGAAGCGATAAATTAAAAGAGATGTTTTTCCGAACGGATAGATATGGGAATTCGTTTTTCCCCGAACCATAAAGGACACTAATGAATGCTAGTCGTAATTTTTTTTAGAGTATTTCCTTTTTATATGCAGACGGCTGGTGTCCTAACACCCCCTGCCGAACGCCTTTTAAGGCGGCTTCCGGGGTGGTATGTGAGTAGTATATAATGTTTTGTCACGGTCTCCGTTCCATGCACAGAGTTGTAACGCTCGATTCGACGGACACACCGACGCATTTGAGCTCGTGTATCCTCTAATGATCCAAATCCTCTCGTCCCCAAAATAATTCTACCATGAGGCACCCTTACTCCCCGACAGCCCACCCGAAATTCAACATCACGGCACTGAGGAGTCATGCTTATATTTTATTTTTGAAAGAATGTTATGAATAAAATTTCCTTTCTTCCTCCTTTTCTTCCCTAAACTCTTTCCTGTTCAAAAGAGCTAGTCCCAACTTCGTTAGAGCACTTCTTTTTTATCTGTAAACGGCTGGTGTCCTAACACCCCCTGCCACACGCCTTTTAGGCGGCTTGCGGGGTATTATGTAGATGTAGATGAAGGTCTGATGAGGATTGGAGGTGGGTGGGAGAAGATGGGACAAGTCAGTGAAGAAGATCCTCGTGAGAGGGGAGCCAGTGGAGGAGGCCAAAATGAAAATTAGACTCACGTGGGTAGGAGCTTTTCTTCCCTACTTCTTTCCAGGTATTTTTTCCGTTCTCTTGATTTTTTCTCATGTCTCGAAAAAAAAACTTCAATTATTCGCTGTGCTGCTTTGCATGCAGTAAAAATTCTTAGCCTGTCGCATCTGGAAATATATGGTCCCGATTCTATGGTAACGCGTTACTTGCAGCCTTTTTAGGGATCACTGAAATCTTGCGAATTTTTCAATCGAAAGAATATAGGTGCCGGCGTGTGGGTAAACATTCGTTTCAAAATGTGTCACTGCTCGAATGCCAATTAGCACACACACTTTTTGTGTAATTGACCTATGATTTCATGGGCATCAAAAGCGATATTGAATTATGATAGACAATTTAAGATATTTGTTCATTCTTTATGGCACCCTAATATCACAGCATACAGTCTTTATAAGCGTCGTTCCATAAATGTTTTTCACTTTACCTTCTCTCATTTTTACTCCGTTATTTACCAGTTCGTTCGTATTGTGTTCGATAAGCAAAATTAATTTATTTTCTAATAATTTTAGCATTTCATATTTTTTTTATACTTAAACTAGCTGACCCGGCGAACTTCGTACCGCCTAACAATCAATGAACTTACAGTTTACTTACACAATTTATAAATCAAGAGCGGTTGTATCGTTTTTAATCATGTTTATTTTATTATAATAAAATAAGGATACAAATTCAATAAAACTACGCAAATGAGTACCAAAATTGCTTGTCAGAAAGACATTTTCTTTATTGAATCTACATAGGGTGGATCGGAGCACGTTTACGCGGATTTTTTTCAACAAATTTTCTTACGTTTTAGCTTAAGATATTTTGGGCATTGTGGTTTAATAAAGCAGTTCATGAAATAAAAATTATACGCATTCAGTTGTTGGCTATTTGCGTTATTTGCTGTAAAAAAAAATGTTTTTAGGTCCAAGTCTGTTGCATACACTTGGCCCATTCAGGGGGGAGGTTGACACAACCCCAGACCCACGCTTGACTGATGCTCCAAATCGTGCAAGAAAAGCCCCTATGAGGCAGCATTCGCATTAAATGACTTAAGGCGCGCCAGTTTTAGTATCTCTGTTTGGAAAAAATGCACTGCGTAAACGTACTGCATGCGTAAACGCACCACGGTGAGCCCTACACACTCGGGTTTAATGTCTTGCGTCAAGCACCTTCTGATAAACAACAGTTTTTGTTTTGTTATCAGGCGCAAGATGAAGCGGATGAAGCTAAATAAATATAGTGAAGCAAAGCAGTAACGCAGCGAGGGGAGGTTTTGGGAGATAAACTCCCCCCCCCCCCCCCCAAGAGCTTAGAGAATTTTTTAATGAAAGATTTTGTTATTAATATTAGGGGGACGGATGACAAACAAACAAAACATATTTAACTATTCACACAGCCGCAAAACCCACTATTTTGAACCATTTATCTTAACAAATGTCTGAGGGAAGTGCCCCCACACTTCCCGCTTACCTTAGCGAGTTTTCTATGCCCTACAGACCCGTAGTATTAGCTGCGCCCAAAACCCCCTATCCTAGCTACGCACTTGAAGCGAAGGAAGAAATACAGAGGATGGTTTATCGACTCGTGAACATAGCACGTTAAATTGACCATGAGAAAATCATGGGTTTTCATTAGCACATGAGCACAAACAACACAAAACTGAAACACTGACCATGCGATTTGTTAATCGTTATCACGAATGCAACACGAATTGGAAATTGAATACTTTTAAGCTCAAAAGGGCATATGAGTTGAGATCATGGAATCTACGGAATAAGGACTTCCTCACCTTTGAATTTTCCTTTGAGTAAAGTTGCGTGAATCACATTCATTACCAATTATTTTAATCACCAAACACGTTCCGCTGGATAGTTATGGTTGGTTTAGGCTTCGAAAGATCATGAACACAGAAACTACATTTTTCTGTAAATCGTGCCTTGGTAAGCCAGGTACGTCCAAGGACTTAAAATATTCAGATAGATAGTTGGTGATTTCGTCTTCGTATGTTTCACATTTAAAAGATTCGAATTCATGCAGAGTACGAACTATTTGAATTTACCTCGTTTTAGTCATCCACATCTTCGTTCTTGCTCGCTAAATCAACCATCTTTGATTCTTTTGGCGATCAATCATATTCTGAAACTCTTTGTTGATGAGCTCACCTCTCGCTGAAACTAATTTGCAATCATTCCAAGGAAATGAGTTAAAACGGTTAAAACTACTCGATTCCTCGACAGGAACACTGACATTACCGTTTGTCAACAATTGCTTGGAGATTTGTTTACAAACACGGTAGTGAAGTGTCAACTCGAGCTGGGCCACGGCTGGGCTTACAATAAGCTCGAATTAAATTTAAAAAATGTAATTTCAATTTGATTAATATTTTGAATATATTTAGTAATTAAAATGTTATATTGTTACTAAATTCAGTTATTAAAGTGGTAAAAACAAAACAAATTATTTAATTTGTAGTTTTGACCGACTTATCAATTGTTGTGTTACTATAACTCCTAAAAGCATGTCCATAGGAAAGAGATGAATTTTTTTGTGAAATTATCCTTTTTTTAATGGCCTATATGTTAACCCCGCCTGTGACGAATCCAAAGAACCAAATCTCATTGAAATCGGTGCAGCCGTTCTTGAGTTATAAGTGTTCTAACTAACACGATTTTCGACTTTCTTTTATATATATAGATTTCCTTGAGATCATTGGGCTCCATTACCAACCATTAAATAATGAATATATTTGGAAATGGTAGAGGAATTTGACTCTGCGAGGCTAGACTATGGTTGTCTACTTACTTCATACGAGTTTGATAGTTGTGCGTTGGCTATCGTGCAGAATAGCGGCCGTGAGTATCCGTGCGTTTGGTATGCCTGATCACATCTTCCCTTTCGCTTCACGGTGTCGATCACTCGAAGCCTCGTGATCCGCACCGAATTATACATGCACATATGTATGCACGGAGGGTATTTGCAAAGCGACGAGATTCAAACGATCAGACTGCGTCGGCGGTCTCATTCACGCTTCACCTGCGTCATTAACGTGCTCCGTTTAATATCCCCATCATATGAAACCCCTGAAACCCGTCGCATTTCGCCGTTTCATCCCCATCCTACTCGACTCCTCATCGATATTTATCGCCCCCACCCTATCACCAAGTTATCCGCTGGAATTGTTATGGATCCGTACATATAGGATGAAAAAGATGAAAAGTAAATTCATATCTTTTGATTGCCGCGATCCGCTGATGGGTTTGAGCAAAAATGCCCGCGAACTTCGGGAAAAATTGATCGAAAGAGATACGACCGATGCTCCCTCATCCTAGAGCCCTGTGAATTGCTAATTACATCTCATTGTCGCTATGTTACGCACGTGGAATTTTTGGTCGCTATGAAATAAACAAAGGAGTTTTCTGAGGTCTGTATTTCATATATTTACTTGCGTTTTGTTCCGTTGAACCCTCTCTCTTTGGGCGGACACCATTACTAACCGAATTCACATTGTATCCTCAGTTCGCATGAGAATTATTCTCTGCCTGCGCTTAAAGGAGCAGATGTATGCATTTTCCTTTCATTACGGCCGACTGGGCATAGACCTCGAACATAAAAATAACCGTTTTAATTGATAAATATTAAAGTTTTTCTTAAGGAAAGCCCAAATATATTCCTCGACATTGTAATCCCAATTTAGATTATTAGTATTTGTTGAAACTTCGCTTTGTTCCGCCAAAAATGAAGATTTTATATTATATTAGAAGTAGACATTTTTATATTATTTATAATATTATAAGTATTATAAATGAGTTTCCTATAATGTTATCACACCTTAGTATTTAGTACTTGCTAATGAAAATGATGTTGCAAATTGTTGTATAAGGGACGTAAAAAATGCCAACTAGCAAAGAAAATGGAAAAAAAATATTTCTATTGAGAATTAAATACTGTACTGTACCGCTCAAGTGAACTGGTGTGCCTATCAGGGACAAGTGACGCCTGCTTACTTATATTTGGCTTTCGCTTGGCGTTCCCAGTTTAAGATGATCGACATCTGTCAGGGTTCCTACTCAACCTTGAAAACCTTAAAACCGTGAATTTCGCTTACCGTGAAAGAACCTGGAAATAGCCGTTGATTTTCGTCATAAAACCTCAAAAATGTCTCAATCTTGATTTTACGATCGTAGAACAACGATTGACAGGTGAAAAGAAAAATGGATATTTTGATCATATTTCAAGGTTAGTCACGCGCAGGCATAATCACGGATTCATCTGCTCACGGATATTCGAAGCGCAATTATTTGTCCTTGTGATATAATGACACAATGACCTTAAACCTGTGCCAAAGCCGGAAGACTGGTAACCAAAGTGTTCATGAACACTTGCAAAAATTCAGACTCTTCTTAACTTCCCTGGCACCCTGGTCCCTCATTTTCCCACTCACAACCTTTCGCCGGAGCTGAATTTTGCAATCGTTATGTGACGTCAGAAGAGATAGCACTTTGATTACTGCGTTTGCATTCACGGTGTCTGTGGCGTTTGTTAACTTTTTAGTGAACGTGAGCCGATGATTGTTACGTGATCAATATTTCTGCCTAAAATGGTTTATCTACAAACCGTGAATTTGAAGACATTTAGACCTTGAAAACCTGGAAAAAAACGTGAATTTTATAATTTAGGTTGAGTGGGAACCCTGTCTGTTCTTTTCTCAGCGAACACTCTCCACTCGGGCGACGCTTTTAACACCTTGCCATTTGTAAGCGCATCGTAGGAGCCGCTCAATAGGCAATAGGTGGGCGGTCGTCAGGGCAGTGTTATCGCCGCGAAAGCGAGTGCGATGGCCGAGGGGAGATTAATGAATGCTGCGAGATGCAGATCAGTCCTATATACATATTCGCCAGAGGAACGTTGGAGGATACGAGGGGGCGGATAGATGCAGAATGTCTCTCGCCAGGGATTTACGCGGGTTTTGCACGCTGTGACGACATAATCTCGGCTTGATCCGAGGCGCGAGATTACGTGACCTGATTGCTTCAAGCGAGGAGACCCCTGGCGGCGGACCAGAGCATCAATTCTCGGCCTTCTCCCGCGTTCCTGAAGTGTCAAAGGATTCTAAAAGTGCTTCAAAGATGATAATCGGATTATGGTGCCAGAGAAACAGTTGGGTGATCAGTCGCTTCACTCTAACGTGGCTGATTGATGCTTTAATGCCTTCACTTTGCTCAGGATTTCGCTACTTGGGAGATAACTAGCCCATCAGTTGGCAAATTTATGGCTCTGACTTGAATTAGCTTGATATTTATTTATCCTGGCATAGGCGTGGCAACAATCCGGCCACCTCTGGCTCTAGACGCAAAAATTTTTTTTACAACGTATGAATGAACTTACACGAGGATAAATTCATGTATATCGTATTACACAATATTTGTGTAATATTAATTCTTGTATGTAATGTTGAACTAAAATGTTACTTCCAAGTTTTCTAAAAAGGCATTGACACAGAAAAAATTCTAAGAAAATATAAGAAGAGATATTTATTTTTATACCTCCGATAAAAGAAGTAATGCTGTGGCGAAAATAGACTGATTTACCCTGAATAAAAAAAGCAAAATTGCTGGCCTCTTGCCGTTCTCAATGCTTTTCCCAAAATGATTATTCCTTCGGTATTTTAGTTGAATGTAATTTCATATCTAAATAGAGTTCATGGTGTATAAAGAATGTATTTAAACCTCTTCAGGCCAGTTGCGCAATGCCCTACCTTCTGCATCACCATGATTCCCATTTTCAGAGGAGAGTGGGAGGAGTTGAATTGTAGCCTAGTGGGTAGGTCGCTTGATTACTGATGGTCTTGGATTCAAGTACCGGTGCCTTGGTTCACATCAACCTAAAATCCTCGAAGATTGAGGTAGGGAAAGGAACTGACCTCCGTCACCCTGAATTTGCGAATTCATTCGTCAGTAGCTTAGTCTGTGTGAGCTGTAGGTACGTGTGGCTGAAAAGCCGAGACGCAAACTATCGATAAATTAAAGAAAAGAGGAGGGATAAAAGAGGAATGGTGGTACAGCTCATTATATATAGCTCATTATTAGAGATACGTGAAAGTCGCACTTTCATTTTTATTTTATCGCACTTTAAATAACAGTTTATCGCATTTTAGCGTCTATTTTTTTATTTTCATAATGAGGTAGATGACGAGAAAATGTTGTGAAACACAGTTATATGATAAAATACAGAATATTTTAAATAATGATGTTGTAGAACAATAATACATTAAGGAATAAGACATATAGTGGCGGAGGTGTAGCTTGCCCGCACCCACTTATAGTTCGCGGCCACGAGTCCCAGCCAACTAGCAGATGGTCAGTCGCTCACATGCTTTAAGCGGTGATTGTCGGCGGAGCATTTAAACTGCGCTCGGCATAAAATGAACGAATTTTGACGTCGAAAAGGCAAATTTGTGTAAAAATATCATAAAAGTCCAGTCATCGCATATGTATCGCATTTATCGCATTTGCGATTTTCACGCATCTCTACTCATTATATACCGGTTTTATTTTCGTCTAACTTCTTCGAACGTCAGCAGTCAGCCGTTGAAGCGATCTCCTGACGGCTGCCGATATCCCACTGCTCGCTGCCAATGGCCAGTCACACTCACACATCCATCGATTCATCCTCCCTTTAGTCTCCGCTCATGAAGCACAATGAATCAAAGGTAGGGTAAGGTAGAAGAAGCACGAAAGCACGAAACAAAATAAACAATTGAAGCACGAAACAAAATAAAAACGAAAGCGTACATATGTGCGCAAATGGGAGCTTTACCCTCACCTATCCAAATCAACAATCAGGGTTTAAACTCTGCGAGGGTTATTAACCCCTTGTGCTGAAATGACGAGTCTATCTCGTCATGAACTTCCGATGTTAAAAGATTCTATAACATCCATAACGTACATAAAAACTCATATTTCACGAAATATTATACATTGGAAGTAATAAAATGATTTTATACGAGTAGCGATAACTGTGTTATCGTTATATTTAACAAGATAATTTACAATACGAATTAATAATCAATATTTGTCTCGTTGCTTCAACGTTGATTAAAAACTACAAAATATCAATTCATCGCCTACTATTCCATTTAAAAAGAGCCTCAGTAAAAAAAGAATAAAAGCAAGATATTCATAAAATAAATTCAAGTGGAATGGGTTAAAGAGTTAAAGAATTGTTTATATGTTAATAAAATATTCGTAATATTCAGGCAATTTATACATACCCTCTGTGGAGTTTTCTTTTATTTAACATAGGATAGGTACTGCTTTATATCAAGTGGACATTCTTATTTTAACATACATTTTGAGGCTTCCGTCTTTTCTGGATCGCCTATTTTGTTGCGAAAATTTTTTGGGTACTTATTTAAGAGATAGCCACCTTTAATCAAGTGGGCACCTGTCGATTTAAGAGAATATATATTTATATAAGTTTTTAGTTACTAAACGTGCTCTCGTTCTATACTCTTTCCAAGGTAGACCAGCGATGCCATATTATAGTAATGTAAAAGTGTTTATTTGGATTAGAATATGTCGCTCTTCAGAATTATTTGCCTATTTCATGGCTTCGCTGCAATATGACGTGATCGCATGGTAGCCATGTTTAGATTGAGAGGCGAATTAAATGCATGCAATGCATCAAATAAAAAAATCAAGCCGTTGGTACTTATTCATGTCTCATTACATTAAGTGGAGGTGAAATCCACGAGAAACCATCACGTAATATGTTCGAGGAAGGGATTTGATTTTCCTCCGTTGAAATACGTTCCGCGCGCCATGACAAACTACCTTTCGTATTCATTGGGGAAGAGGTAAATTAAAAAAAAATGCTATAAAATTAATTTTTTATGCTCGTAGCTATCATAAGGCCAATATTTTGAGTTGGTTACATAGGAAAAATCTGTTTTGTAAATCGGAGCGAATTTTATTCGCACTAAGTATAAGAGTCTCAGAAATTTGATTTCAGCATAGCCGCCATTATTTATCCGGTTCAATTAAGGATAGCCGCATTTTTTCGGCCCATTAGCATGATGTTATGGTCCTGCATTAAAATAATCCACATCATGTAAGTAATGTATCAAGTTTTTATCTTTTATAATTTTGCAGTTGTTCACAGCCTGTTTGACAGAGCTTTACTGCAATATTGAAGTCTTGTTAACTTTATTTTTGCCTCCATTATTTACCCGATTCAATTAAGGGTAGCCGCATTTTTTCAACCCATTTTCATGATGTTGTGGTCCTGCATTAAATAGAATCCAAATCATATAAGTGATGTATCAAGTTTTTCTCTCTCATAATTTTGCAGTTGTTCACAGCCTATTTAACAGAGCTTTACTGCAATATTGAAGTCTTGTTAACTTTATTTTTGCCTCGGCTTCCATTAAAGCAACATTTGTCATTATCATGTTTTGCTGAACTCTCTAACTGCCCTTTCAGTGAAAGGTAGAAATCATGGCTCTTAGAATATGATCGTAAGGTGCGATGTAGATTTTCATGATATGCATCAAATTATTTGTTGTAGTGTGTTTTTAGGGATTTATTAGCGATCAAATAAAGATTGAGTGTTTCAATAATGGCTCGAAATGTAAGGCTTAAAACGCCCTTTTATTATTTCTTTAAGGGGCTACGTATTGTCTTCAATCGTGAGTCGTAGGGTTTAGTGGTGGTCTTGGGGGGGGGGCACGGGGGCACGTACCCCCCCCAGAACCTTAAAAGATATGGAAGATCTTAATAAAGTCCAATTATCATTGCGTTCGTTTTGTATTACGAGGTAACCTTGTGTCCCCCCCCCCCCAGAACAAAATCCTGGACACGGTCTTGCTTGTGCCCCCCCAGAAAGAAATCCTGGATCTGCCCCTGGTGGACACGGAATCGCCATTATCAGAAAAATGCCATCTTCATACTTCCTCAAACAGTTGTAAATGTGACTTAATTCGGTCAGGGGATTACGAAATGAAGCGGAATGTAAACCTATTGGACGGCGTCGTACAAATGAAGATGTTCAACTCCCGAGGGCGAGCGAAGGAGGCAATGGTTCACCGCGGTCGATGGTCGTATGGGCATCTCGAGAGCGCCGCGACGTTCCTCGGCTGTTTTTTCCTATTTCCGCTCCGAAAAGAATGAGCGAGAGGTCTTCTTCCTTGCATGCAATGCATACCCACCTCTCCCTTTTTTATTGCTCAAAGCTGTAAAACTCTTTAACTCTTTATGTATACAAAGGTTGAGGATTATAAATGCTCATTCAAGAAACATGTTCGCTAAATGTTTAGGCGCTACATAATTTCATTTCTGCAGTCTTTTAGCTGTAGCCATTGTAGTGTTTTCAATTTATTGTAGTGCTGATAATATTATTTATTCCTGTTATATATTTGAAATTTATATAGTCTGCTGTGCAAATTCTTATTTTTATGCTTGATTCCAGGAAAATAAAAAAATGAAATGATTCTTGCTAGTACTTTAGAGACTACGTTCCAGTGCAATATGTACTTTATCTAATTATCCATCCACAACTCCATATGCAGAACATGTATGATTCAGGGAGGAAGGATTCTGTTGATTCTTATTTACGTTTCGAAGAGAATGAACAAGAGGTTTTCTTCATTCCGTGTATTGTATACCCATCTATCCCTCTTTTTCATCAATCAAAAACGTGATACACTCTCGATTATCGATTGAGCAGTGTGCGAGTTCGTTTAAGGGATATTCTCGCGAAATTTTGCTGTGCCAATGAATTTAATTTTTGTGTTAATAATATTTTTTGTTCCTGTTTTTGAATTGTATTTTAAGAATTTTGAGGTGCAGTTTCTTATTTTTATTGCGTGTTCCCAGAAAAAAACTGAAATTTTTACGTTCCTGGATGTACTTGAAGGACTGCGTCTCAGTGCAATATGCAATTTATCTATCTATCCATCGACTACTCCATTTGGAGAAGTTGAATGATTCATGGAGGAGGGAGTCGATCCAGGTGTGCGTGACTTGATAGGGAACTCTTTGTCTCCCCGTCCTTTCGCCCCTGTTGTCCAGACCTCGGCGTGGAGTGGCGGCGGCGCGGCGTGCTATCGCGTGCAATGGAGACCTCCGCCAAACTGCCTCCCTCCACTCCACCTCAACGACGGACGTGCCCTTCTTATATGCGTCTCATATTCCCCGAACCATCGCACCCACTCCATTTCCCCTTGTCCTCTTCCCTATATGCCTTCCCTCTAAGCCTTTACCCTGAAAACTTGTTCATTTTGTTGATAACTACATTCTTATTGCTACATTTCCATGGCGAATCGTCAATGTCAATCGTCAATGGTACTATCACTTTCAAATATTGGTCAACAATACCAGTGCCTCCGCTTATATATATTTTTGAGGTAGACCTTCGCGTATTTTTTATGTGGTTCATGTCTGTCGAGAGTTGGTGTATAATTAATAAGTTATAATTAATTAATAATATCATATTATTAATTAATTATATTGAATAATTTTATAAAAATTGTTATAAAAATATTGAATGAGAGCGTGTTTTATTTATTTTATCATTTGTCCTTTTCTATTGTGTGGGTGGGTCACTGTCGGTAGCGTGTTTTTTCAAAAACCTGAGTAAGTGAGTGCTTGTGCGTGTGTTAGTTTCAAGTTTGTATTTCCGTTAGTGTCTTATCTTGTCCATCACTCCCCGTGTTAGCATTATTACCTCTCCCATCTGCCCATCAAAGAGTACGGTCTTGGGAAATTAATTTTCTTTCAACTGTTTAACGGCCGTAGTTCGTTCAATCCCTTATATTATTATAGCTATTAATATAAGTATAAATAATTAAATTGGGCTGTTCAAATGGTGCACCTTGACCGTTACACTCGACGCAAAGAGTAATTATCATGATTTATAGAGAACCCTCGTGAAACTTACCAATTCCAAGGCATTTCACTCCAAGGACAGATGAGGAATTTAGTGCTGTGCGTTGGGTTCCGCAATACGCGAGGAAGAGAGAAAATAATTAACGAAGAGAATTTCGGTCATCACTTTGCGGAAGTTCATTGTATTAAAAAAAAGACTTGAAAGAATTCCACAATGATTTTATTTATTTGTTTTCGATCCAGTTTCAGCACTGCAGAGCGTTTTTAAGAGAATAACCTATTGAGTTAATTAAACTGGAAAAACCTATTTCTTTGAACAATCGCAGTAACTTCAGTCTCTGTATGATTGCATAGCCAAAAAGTTTTGAAATTTCATAAGGCTTTTTGTGATATTAGTTCCAACTCAATTGAATATAAGATACAAAGAAATTGATGTTACATATTTTTCCAGGTTAATCTCTTAGAGATCGCATGTTGGCTTCAAATTATGAAAATAGCAGTTTTTCTATCGGAAAATGCGTGTTGCCTACTGTGAAGGGGTTTTAGCGTTTGGTAGGATGGAATTGTCTCTCCTAAGACTATTTTATACCGATTCAGATATGACCCCAATGACTGCAATCGATGAGGAAGTTCGTAACAGGAAGGTTTTATAACGGCAATAAAATGTTCGGTTTGAATAATTCACAGGGGGGGGGGCGGAGATACTGTAACCGAAAGACCTGAAAAAACTTGATTTAAATAACAAACCAATGTATAACAGCACTTCGGTCACCATAGATTTTCGGATGCGAAATATTTTTTAACAGCGATAATTCTTAAATCGTTTTACTGAATACTCCACTGTAGACTATAAAATAAACGATGTACTCGATTACTGAATCTCGAACCCATTTTAGAATGATGCGCGAAGATATTTTATTAGTTACGTATCGGCAGTTCATTTACCTTTCTTTGTCGAATTTATAATTTTAAAACTGTCTACAGATTTTCTTCCCGTAAGTCTTTCTAATGCGTTTAGAGAATTTCATTGCCGAGAAATTTATCTTTCTCTCCAAAATATTTAACTATCAGGTATTCATGTTTGTAAAGTGGCCCACAATCCAGATATATTTTAGATATCGTGTATTAAGAAGGCCATCAACGATAATTTGCATAGGAATAACTCGAATAGTGGCGAATTAAACACTCCTCCGTATGGGTTTATATTATATTATTTTATGGGTTTTATACTATGGCTTTTTACATATTTATTTTTGTGAAAATCATCAATTTCGTCTCAAATAAACAAAAATTGTGGTAGCTCCTTTTTTGTTCGTAATAAATATTTGCAACTGAGATTGTTCGCATTAGATAAGACACTTCTCTGATCTTAACACATTATGGTCCGCACACGTGTTTTTTTTGGAACTATTTCGACCTAGTTCTGGTTTGTGCGTCTTCAGGTAGCTTTACTGTTTGTTTTTGTGAAAGTTTTTCTTATTGACGTCTTTTTTATCGACGTTATAATAGTTTGAACATATATTGAGGCCAATGGCATATAATATGACCGGCCCCAATGGCTAGTCTAGTTTAAAGGGTGCCGGACCAAGAGGTGTTAACATGCAGTCTTAGTAATGCAAAAGAATCTTATTTTCTTGACCCATATTTCTGCTTGAGATTGCTGTAGATTTATACCTCAAAGGAAAAATACCCCAAGAGTTACACGCATTCCTTCTTTTGTTGGGACCTACTTCTTGGCGGTAAGTTATCGGGGGCAACGCGACCGGATTTCCTAATGCTGCGTACCTTGGGTTTCCATAAGTTTCTTCAAAAACTTATACCTTTAAAACTTTTTCTGCTCCGATTATTAATGGCTTCAGTCGTTTCTATCTCTGTGAGAAAACCTTAAAGGGAGATATGACATTAAATTATATTCACTCTCACCGAAAGCAGCGGAGAAGTAAATTTATGAACTTTTGTGGGGTGCAGCATTGCGCTTACATTGCTTATATTCTAAAAATGATCCTGTTTACAGCCTACAGTTTGTGGTGGCTCATAATTTAGAGATATTTCTTTGCCAAACATTGGTATCATGGATTAAGGACCAGCGCGTGATTATATCCAACTTCCTGGACTTTGTATTGATTAAATTAGACATCCATGATTCTCTTTTGTTTTCGGGAAGTCCATAGCCGTATATTTTGCGTTATAACACACCGTCCATACGATGGGTTAATGTGATATTACGTTGGTCGCAGAGAGATTGTACCACGCAAATTCATATGTGAATTACCTTGCGTTTATGTAGGCTAAAAGCTGGAATGAAAATATTGTAAATAGAAATATAAACCTCCCGTTGTATCAAATTTATTTAGGTTATTAATTTTTCATGTATTCATCGCGCGTGAAAATTTTATTTCGCCCCCATATTAATATAAATTCTCAATGTTCATTATGTTTTACAAGGTCGGAGTTTCGTAAGCAGAATGGTGAAAGCAATTTCTAGCTCTTAAACTGCTACATAACTACATTGGTAGGTGTCATGTCGTAGTACATTCGATATAATTGAGTTCTATCGGTTTGGTTTGTTTTGATATGCCTAAGAAACTAATTAAAACCTATTCTATATTAAAATACGTGTGAGGAGGCCATTGGACAGGCAAATAGGAAGGAATGAGCGTTTTTAAGAGCGCATCAGTAGTTATGATAGTTGGAGTTCAAAGTGGTAAAATATATGTATTTTTCTTTCTTTTTCAGGTAGGTAAGCAAAGTATCGTCATGGTTGAGTTTGCAAAAAAATAGATTCCTATCCGGCAAACATTGACGTTATCTAACGGCTTTCATTGGAGATTTTCTTGAATTGCCTTGAGGGTGATGAAAGTGAGGAGGAGAAAATACATAGATGCAATTTTAGAAAATATTTTTACACTTTCGTAGCTTTTTCATAGTTAACATTCCCTTGGATTCTCGGACTTCCTTCTCAACTCTTGTATATCAAAATTTTACGTTACTTTTACCCAGCCGATGTCGTAATATTTTTCTCACGTTCTTCAGTTCAAAAGGAAGGATCAAATATTATTTGGAAAATGTTCATGCGATCAAATGTGATCCTAGACCCTACATTGGTGGTAATCTGGCTACTTTTTGGTTGTATAACAGTCCCTCTATGAGTCTAGAATCGACTTTTCTATCCACCTCATAATTTATGCAAGAGAAATCAGAGGCATTGATATTAGTTCTGAACGACTAATATAATTAAATTATTCATGTAGGTACTTGTTTACATAAGTTCTCTGATCGTTGTAACAATTTTTTCTGCGGTTTCATTACTACCTTACGCGATTCATAGACGCTATTCTAGCTTATCCTAAAGTTATCTTCTCCAGCCCTTAAAATTTTTAAATTTTTTTTGTCAACTAAATAAATATTCCCTGACTCTTCATAGAATTTTGGAGTCTTCCCTCACGCAAGTGAGGCCTCGTTTGATTCAATTTAGTCTATCCGTGCATGGTAATTTTTTCTTCCACGCGGACGGGAAAATAGGTCACCTTCCGTGATCCAAATAGACCGAAGACGACGGGTAATGTAGCGAGCGAGTAAGCAGGCACGAATTACGGACAAATAATTTAGATTGCCTCCCGCACGCTCCAGTGGAAAGCCTTCCCTCGATGTGTGCTCGCTGAAGCGCTAGCGGCCATCAAGGCTATGTAATGCCCATCCCCACGCCACATTCGGTTTGGTATTGCTTGCCCTGCATTCTAATATACAGGTTGCACTGCCTCTAAGGCGGGGTTTCATCACTATTTATTCTGAACCAGTCTATAGGCTATAAGCTCATATAAACCACAAGTACTTATTTCCAACGTCTTTCCATGTCTCAAGTTTTTTCTTAAAAAATATGAAATTGTGTAGTTTTAACATATTGTAACATTTGCGCATGGCAATGAAATCATATAAATGTGTACACAGATAAAATTCCGATTAATTTTGAATATTTGTACATTATTTTACATTTTTTATAATTGTTTACTACGCTTTTCTTCGCCTGCGGTGGCATCAGGGCATTTCAAAGAAGAATTGGTTCTAAATATAGTTGAAAGAAGATGAAGTTTCTTACTTCGACAACATTTATAGCAAAGAAGGCTTGCGAAGACTTTTTTGCAAGTTAATGTTTTCCAAGAAAAATGGCAGATACCTAGCAATAACTGCATATACCCATCATCTCCGTTGCTAATTTATTCGATGCGCAATATTATATATGAAAATGAATAGAATCTCTTTTAAGTTGATTTAATTAGTCACGGAAATTATTACGGTTGATATCTATTTATATTTTATTTTTAAGGACATTGCTTTAAGTCAATATTATGTTTCCTTTCTCCCGAAAACGAAAAATTGTTTTTTTTTATTGAAGATTTTACACCCAAAAGCTATGGACGGTAAAAGCAATTACATTTCCATTAAATGTTTGCAAATAGAATTAGTTTCTCCGTTTTTCAGCTATGTGCTGATCCAAATTTTCAAGTCTAGTACAGGTACTTTAGTTTTCATATCCATCAGAAATGATCTAAAAAATGTCCGTAACCTAGATCCATCTTAGATACCTGTGCGGAATGAATTCCTTTTTCAATGTATCCAATCCTGTAATGGAGTGGATTTCAGCTATCTTCTACTATTGACGCCGCTCAAAGCTATCGTGACCGTGTTGGAAGCAGGGAGATAATGAATATTTTTATGGCGATTGCTGGGCCGGGATTCGTGATCTGTATCGCATCACGCGAGTTCCGGTGACTGACGCTGGAAATGTAATTTTTTAGCATTTCACTACTCCACGAATCGCTTTAATGTCACGTATTGTAAATATTTGTTTTTATTCGTATAATAATATAAAATTCTGTCTCTTTTAATCATGTCACAATAGTTAGACACATAACTTAAACTTTAGCAATTTTGATATAGAATGAAAATGAACGGTGAACATTTTCCAAATTTTCCATTTTCATGATGAAAACACAGTATTCTCCGTGGCATAGGTATCTCTGCTCTGATTCTAACCATTCTCCTCTGAGGACTTCTCAGCCAATACCCCGATACCCAGAAAAACCAATGTTTATCGCCAATGTGTTTTCTGGAAATTAAAACAAGTTTGAGAATCTATTTGGACTGTTAAGTAATCTCAAAACCTGAAGGAATTGCTTTGACTTTCGCATGCACTCTGAATCCCTTAGGAGAATTTTAGATAGAGCGCTGTACGAATATAATTCCAGAGGATGGGAAATCATTATTTTCCCGATTTGAGTATGAAAACTCGTAGTACTTCAACCACGGCAATTAGGTCGCAAATCATCCACTATGTGCAGACATGCATTTGGAGGAAGCCACACTTCCTGAGGGATCAAACGAGTAAATCACCTTTGTGTATTCATCTCGATTCTCTACTTCAGTACCGTTGCTATAATTGAGAATTGCTTTGGGTAGCAGCAAATACAATCTGATTGAATGCATTTATAATTTTAGGAAAATTATGGAAAATGTTGCAGTCGTATCATTACACGATTTTATTCTCTTCGTCACAAAGGAATACTCAATGACGTTTGACAGCACTTGAAATAATTAATTTTTTTCATTTACTCGAATATGAAAATATAATTTTAGCTGTCAAAAGTTCTCGCTTTTACTTTTTGGGCACAGAATAATTTTTAGGCATTCTCGAATATGCATGTTACCAAGCAATGTACTTTATTGGAAATATCTTAATCCAACAATATAATGTGCCATCAAAAAGTGTCCATTTAAGTAAACAAGGTAGAAGGATATTGTTTTATGAGCGTACTTCGTTGAATTTGATACATTTTTATTCTTATTAGTCTAAAGATAAAGCAATAAGCTGGTAATAGCTCACTGCTGGCTATTCTATGATCGTCTCCTGAAAATATGAGAGAAAACGCTGGTTACATTACAACTTATTTCTTGAGTGCTACCTCACGACTTTCAGTGAACTGATTTAGTTTAATATTATTCAATTTCCTTCCCAAAGACATTCTTATTGATCTCACGTTAGTTCACGTTCGCTTGCCTTTAGAGAGGAGTAGGAATGGCAGAGGTTACTGGAATACTGCGTGCAAGCCGACAGTTAACACCCTGAAGGAATCTTTAGAGCTTCTACTCCTCTTCTTCACGTTGATATCTCGCCATATCACACGCTTCAGCCCCACCGCGATTCCAAAACACCCATCGTCCTCCATCCGATCCCTCGGCCTTCGTCTCGCTTTCCCGTCTTCACTTGTCTAACGCGTGACGTGGTTCTCCGTCTTGTACTCCACAAACAGTCGGCGTACTGTCACCCACAGTCCTCTTCCGTATCCTCATCCAATTCCTCCTGTCAGTATGCTTTTATCTGAAAGCGGCATGCACATCAACATCGAATTAGAAGCTGCAGTCAGTTGAAGTGTTGAGAAAGATTTACGATTGAGAGGGATAATAGGCTAATGGGTGGAGTGAGAGGAGGGAAGTTGACGAGCCAGTGAATGAAAATATTTTACAGGATATCGAGTTGCAGGGGTGAGCGAGTTGAAGGGATTGATCGATATTTATTAGAGTTCAGATTTAGGAAAGAAAATCTACATAAATAATGTTTTTTTTACAATTGAACCAGGAGACTGAAGAGGGATTGAAGAAATGAGATGAAGATATTGAAGAAGATAATATCCTTAAACCCCCTGCCACACGCTTTTTAAGCTGCCTGCGGGGTAGTATGTAGATGTAGATGTGGATAAGTAATATCTAATGTGAAATTATTTTTATTTATTGCACACCGCCAAAATAACACTATATTGTCTCTATATCGGGGTTTTCATGATTTTCTACGATGAAAATTTCACGAACATCCATGCATTGGATAGAGACAACCTACCCAGGAGGGGCTAGAACCCACGACCTACAGTTTGGAAGGCTAAGTCTTTTACTCACTGCCACCGAGTCCAGCAGCGTTTTAAATACTTATACTGAAAGAGTTTTTTTTTAAGGATCTTTAGAAAGATTTAGGATCTGTAATTTTGCTCTATTTAGTGCACGTTTTGAGACGACTGAAATCATTTTAGAGCATGGAGAGAAGATCTAGAGGGAACATCAATGGTAGCCATCGGAATCTTCTGCTTTTGCGTGCAAGCAGGCAAATCGACGTTGCCAGCTTTAGAAATAGGTGTCGAGTCTACATCCGCAGAGAAAGCCGAGCGCTTAGCTAAAATATTATACTATATTTTTATCGTAAGAATTTTATTTGGAGGGATAGGTGACTGATTCCTAATCTGTTTATGGCCTCGACTGCGCGAATGAGGGTATCGGACGGAGAATCTGGTTGGGCAAGCATTGGCCGAGGAGTGTAGCAAGGTTGTCCTATATCACCACTGCTTTTTAATGTGCATGCTGAGGAGATGGTAAGATAACCATGGGATGAGTTGGAAGCAGGAGTAAAAGTGGGCGGCATTATCTTTTAATCAGTGAGGTTTGCGGATGATAAGGCGTTGATTAGCCAGTCAGCGAGGGGATTTCAGGCTCTAGCGGATGCGTTAGACAAACGTTGCGAGGAGTATGGCACGAGGATTAACCACAAGAAGACCAAGGTTATACGGTTTTGCAAAGCATCGCGAGCTAGGAATGTGAGACTCAAAGTAAAAAAGATGGTGCGGAAAAACCCGCGGAATCCCTTACGGTAAAGTTGCAAACCTTAGAAATATTTGAAGTGGTGATAAATAATAAAAACCTAAGCTGAGGCTTCGAGTTTGATATTAATGACCAGTAAAAATTATTCTTACATATTTTTACCATATATTCTCTTCCGGTCAAGTAAAAATAATTTATTGGTTAACCAATACAATTTATAATATCTGAACGTTGGCTAATATGGATAATTTAACCCGGTGGGAATCCCGAGAAGAGTTTATCCATCTGAAGTTTGCTTTAATGTGCTATTAAATCTATGTATTAGATTTGGAATAAGCTTAGACCACGGGCCTTAACATGAAAAACGTACCTCATGAGGTATTTAGCTTCCTTGATTGAAAATGATAAATTTATTGTTGCCTATGTAAAAGAAACAATGGTTACTATTAAAGGGGTCATTGATATGAAACGTGTTCTATATGAGGTCCTGTGAATCGTAAAAAAGTGGTTTTCACTAGCTCGCTCGAATCGAGCAATAACGCCGGTGCACACTCCGTGATGTGAGGCGATAGCCCGACTTTCTTCAAGAAAGCCAAGCACAATGGCGATTCGCGTGTGACTCCCACTTAAATCACACAGCTAATGACTTGCTAAGTTTATCGATCGTGTTTGCGACGTTCTCTTTCCTTTTGCGGCTCGGACAAGGCAGTCCTTCCTTCCCTTTCATTAGTCTCATTTTCCTTAATCCTGATTTATCTCCCGAATTGCATGCTTTTGCATGTGCACCCCCTGTAACTTGCGTCATTTTGAAGTCGCATTTCGTAGCGTGTTTACATTTCCCTCTCCAAACCAAAGGCAGAGTTTCCGTTAATGCATGGCGCAGAGCTAATTCTTTTTTATATCCTGGCGGTGTTACAATCACGAACGTTGTAGCACTGTAAACTCAGCGTTCCCCGTAGATTATGACGAAATTTCCCATTCCAATGATACAAAGTATACCGCTACCTTTTATTGATTTTCAAGCGAATATTTCAAATTTTTCATTTCATTAAGAATCTAAATGGAAGCAATTCCATGGATTTTTTAGTGAAAAATTATGGTTAACATGTCGGATCGTGGATAAAATGAAATTAAAATATATCCTCAGTTACCTTCACGGTAAAAAACCATGATTTAAAAAAAAACTTTATTTTTCGAAATCCTATAATCTTGTCAGAGTGTTTGCTGTTACGTTAAAACCTTTTACCGGAATCCATTTCGTTTTAATCGTCGCACATGATCTCTTTCGAGTTTTGGGAACAGGTATTGATCCTGCATCCTCATCGAAGGTATGTGTCCTCATTTCGTTGACATCTCTCGGAGCCTTGAGACGAGAAGTTGACGCTGCTCTTGTGCATCGGCAGGGTCCTCATTATTCCGCAGATCCGTACTCCCTTAGGGAAGATGAAGGAATATTTGACAATAATTTGATCTCTCGTCACTAAGCTTCAGGGTCGTGTCTGTTTGAAGCGCAAGGGAGGGAGGGAGGAAAGCGTTGTTTCCTCGAAAGTATGAATTGCCTGCATGTGACTGTAAACTCCAAATTCATTTTCTGGTAAAATTTTATTTCATATTCCTTTGATTCTTTTACTTCATTTTGACCATCATCAACCATCAATAGTTAACCACTCTAAGATTGCTTTGACGCAGCTCTCCATTTCTCTCTCCTATCCGCTAGCCTTTTCATAGCGACGTATTTCTTCTCTTTCACATCCTTAACAACCTGTCTCATGCGACTTATTCGGGGCCATTTCTTGCTCTCCTTTCCTTCCAAATGTCCTTCTATGAATGCTTTCTTCAGGTCGCCATGCTTTATAATGCGGCTAACCAAGTTGGCCCTTCATTTTTTCATTTTGATGGAGTAAAGATGTTTTTTAATCATCTAATTTGATTACTCTGGTCACGTGAATGAGGCTTGGTGTATCTCATGATGACTTATAATTTCTTCATATTTAGGACTTACTCTATAAGCTCATAATTATTGTTCACACCTGTGCAGAAAGGTTTTATGCCAGAATAAAAACATTGTATAGCATTTGTGAAGCAAACATCTGTGATGTGGTAGAAAGAACTAGCAACAGATAAAATTGCCATTAAAATGAACAGAAGCATAGATGCCGTCAACCAGAAAAGATAGAAGTAAAAGTTAAAAACTTAAATCATTATTTTATTTACGCCTTTTCGTGCATGTATACTGGACTCGCTTTAATATTAAGTTAATCAATTATTACTATTTGAATTTTTTAAGGTTTTTGGAGTAGAAATTTTCAACATTTACCTGTATGCCATGTATGAACTTTCCTCCAAAGAAAACACCTAGTTCAAAATTTTTAATTCATCATATTTACAAGCAAATGTTGGCGAAGTTGTAATTTGTATGCTGATGTAAATTATTTTACAGTGATGTCGTAATTTTCAAGGGCGGATTTTGTCGCAAAGAAAGTTTAGTCAATCTTAGGTTTTAAATAGGGAGTAAGAGAGATGAACGAGTCGATTCCAAATGTCGATTCTCGATTCCATCGAATCTCGGGAACGGAATCGAAATCGAAAGGTCGATCGAATAAAGCCGATTCCGATTCCATACATTCCAGGAAGATAAATATTTTGATTATAGTCTCTAAGGTTGGGGCATAAAGGCCGCCACGCAATCGAGCCACTGTGCACTATACATTATCGAGCTAACAATTTATGTCTGAAACATTAGTTTATTATTTCATTTAAGCTGAGGATGTATAAACATAACAATAATTAAATCGAAAACAGTGGAATCGACTCATCCCTAGTCTTAAGTTAGCAATACGTCATGAAGAATGAATTCCACAAAATAGTATTGGTTGAGCGAGCGTCCTCTACAAGACGGCAGTCATGCGTGAAAAATCCTGGCGCGGTTGAATGTAGATGTAGACCCAATTTCGCAATGCCTGAAGCCGGACTTGAGGTTACCCTATTAAAATATCCACTGACTAAGCCCCAATTGTGTGACTCTCCCAGTCATCTTCCCTGAAGTGCGCCATTCAATCTGGTGGCCTCACCATTAGATTCCTTTAAATTCTTATCTCAAAGTCCGACGGCTCATCGGGGAATTCCGTTCTTGCGAGGCCCTATTTTGAAACTCTAGAACAGGTGCGTTGGTGGTTGAAAAGTGACAAACGAACATCGTGGGAACCGCATTCCGTCATACGAGACAGTCGTGTGGATGTGTACGTATGTTTGGAGGTGGTTCGAAAACGGATTGTGGAACCTCTCGGAGTTTGTGCGATTGACCGTGGTGGAAAATTTTCTGCGTGGTTACAATTGTTTCTCTCCTTCTCGGGATAACATAATTTATAAACAGAGTTAGAACGCGTGCAAAGAAGAGAAGCCAGGTGTGTGAAAGGTCGTTACGATAGTCTTGTTAGTGTAACTGACCTCTTAGATAAACTCGGATGGGAATCTCTGTCCAACCGTAGATTGAGAAATAGACAAAACCTTTTAGATAAATTCAAAAGCAGTGTCTTTTCTAACGAAGTTAATCATATCTTACGGACACCAACATATTATTAAGATCAGATCATATAAATAAAATAAGGGAGATAGACTGTAGAAGAGACAGATTCAGAATGTCTTTTTTTTCCACGATCAGTAAGGGATTATAACGGCAGCGATAGAACTCATAAATAGATTGCATGACTTGTGTTGTAGCCAACTAACCTATGTAAAACTTAATGCATATTTTTTAATTTTATTATTATTTCTAACAGCATATAGTATAATAATTTGTTGGTATACGTGACGTTTTTGGACGGTGTGGTGTGCATGTGGGAGTCCAATTGCATGCTGCATGCTGGTGATTGATCGCCCCCTGCCAAACACCCTAGAGGTGGCTCGCAGGATATTATGTAGATGTAGATGATGACGCTCAACTAGTATTCTTACTAATTTTTCGCTTCTTTCTGAGTTCGCCGGGTAAACTTTTTTTTGACGAGTAATCGTCCACATCAGTCCGAATCTCACTTCAATGACAGCACCGAAGTGGCGTTGCCAGTCGCTCTACAGCTGAGTCCACGATTACGCTGTATCATTGCGATTCAGTGCTGCGTTAAGTTCTCATAAGGTGGCGTGCTTATTTTGGATGCCAGCTGCGTCGTCATCGCAGCGTCGATTCAACCCTGGAGTGGACAAAGCATTGATATCGGGTGTGAAATAAGGTAATTCTATGATAATATGATATAAGTTAGGCAAAGTCCTCTGAATTACCTAAGATCAGTGGTCTCTTTCCCGGTAAAAGAAGTTGAATTCATAGTTTCTGTGTTTGGCATGGATGTTTAAGCCTTTTACTGCCACCAATATATT
This sequence comes from Ischnura elegans, assembly GCF_921293095.1. NCBI lineage: Eukaryota > Metazoa > Arthropoda > Insecta > Odonata > Coenagrionidae > Ischnura > Ischnura elegans. The sequence goes on along the minus strand of NC_060247.1, from coordinate 131,498,584 downwards.
GTCCCTGGCTGGTTGAGCGAAAACTGCCAGGTGCCGAATTATTTCACTTTTTTTCGTGATTGTGGCCTTTTCAACGGCCGTAATTTATGCAAAACCCCATAATCTACCTATGGTTATAAGATATATCTACACCTTAAGAATTGGGAAAAAAATCTAGACGTATTAAATAAAATTAAGTTGCTGAAAATATTTTAAATGTGAAATGTTGCTAATTCCGGAAAATAGTCTAGGCAGTCTTCGTACATCCCACCTGAAATGGGCTGTAATGGAAGTGTTTTATGGAAGATACCAGCATTTTCATAATGCCTTGAATTTCTAGTGATTCAAAAATGTATGCTAACACATACCTTCGAAAAGGAATTTTTGGCGATTTGAGTACCGGAGAAAATATTTAGTGATGTAACTCGCTATCCTCTTAATTTCACCGATGCGTTTTCGTGTATTCGCTCAGTATTTGAGTACGATTGATAGTTGCACCAACGGTAATGCGACATGTGGATTTCAGTAATCGTGTTTGATGCCGTGTGAAGCCTTTGGACGCCCCCATCTAAAGTCCTAAATTGTATGATGTCATGGGAAAAAGGACCAGCACTCCTACCCCTAATGTTTGGTATTCACTTGCTATCGCTCGGCCGCCATCGGATTTTGGTGGCCAATTTTTAAACTAATATCCATATTCAATTATTAACGAATGGATCGAAGGAAAATAAACATTTTAGTTTTTTGACAGTTTTTCTTAAAGTTTCAGGCGATTTCATACTCTATGAATTTTTGTCGTATCTCGTCTCGTTTACCCCAAATTTTTGTGTGAGTGAGTGAGTCAATGAGTGGTCGGAAGTGAATTTTTTTAATAATCAGATAACTAACAGGGCATCGGGTTTGTGTGATGGGAAGAGTTTCCACTTCCCATCCCATAGGATCGGGTTCAAATCTTGGTGGTGTCAGAGAATTTTCAGGGATTGCCCTATACCTGATTGAATGTTGTGTTGAGGATATGTCTAGCGCAACACTCCGACCGTTGGATGAGGCTTTTAGCCGTGGTCCTCCAACCCCGGGTTTCTTTTCACCATTCCTTACTTATCCTTCCCTCGCAAATGGCGCAAATGACCTCAGCTGTCGGTCGCCTCCAAATACCTTACCAGATACGTTATGGCTGACAGTGGACTGGTAAAGTTGTGACGTCACATCCCCAGTCATCTGCGTATTTTTTCTAACAACCCTTTTCGGCCTATTTGAAAGTTTTGTCATTTTTTTCTCCCCAGGGTAGTTCTTATCATTATATTAACTAAAATTGTGCAATAATGAAGGATATTAATGATTACTATACTTATGTCGCGCTTTCAGGTAAAACTGTACCCAAAATGTCGCTTTTATTTATGTAATTTCCGCAGGGAGCCATACTTCCCATAAATCACGTTGTACTTGTTTTTATAACAAATTAGGGTAATATTAAAAGTTCTAAAATACCTCAACAAATCTACTCGTAGATGTTCGTGTTTCCACATTGGAGCTTGTTTACTTTGATTTAAAATAGATTATTTACTTGCCGCACCACTTACGAGAAAACGGCGGACTACAACGCTGTCAAAACACCTTGCCAACACCACGTTCCGGTTTTTGAGCAAAGATAGGATTAAAGTGAATTCATTACCCAAATTTTCTCTTAAATTATTGTTCAGAACTTAATCATTTTATTTGAAGAGAATACAGTGTTCCGATGAACTCGGTATTTGGTATAACAGATTGCAAATTCTTTTCGGGAACGCTGACTGAGTAGACTTCCAGATAGTACACTTCCTTCATTTTACACATTCTGACACCTTAATACGATGTAAAAGAACTCTCATACATGTTATAGTGAGATATTTTTGTAGAATAACTGGTTCTCCTAGACAGTATTAATTCCACAATCTTTCAAAACAATCGCTTCATTCAGTTACATTTTTGATGCCTTGACCATCGTATGAGTATTTTTGTCGCCAAATTTTAGCCAATTCTTAAATTTTTGTGATTTTTTTGTGTGATAATTTTCATAATTGCGACATATTCTGGTACTCTAGAGTACATAAATTATTTTGTACCCTTTATAAGAAAAAATATCACTCATTTACTCCTACTATCTTAGCAGATTTCTTCTAATTATAATTTTCTCTAAATGCCTGCTATGTATGGTTTTACGCAATAACTAATTGTATATTATTTCGAGAAAAGTCGTATGCAAATACTCAAGGAGAGGTATTCCCATCTTAGCCGAGTGAAGGGCAGATTAAAAACACTCGAATTGAGGAGGTGATAAGCCAAGGGGTACAAGTAATTTTTTTCTCAACAGAGTTAGGTAAAGTTAATTATTAGAAGAAATAAACAAAAAATTATTGCCAAGAGATACGAGTGCGTCTCTTTTGTGCTGACATGAAATGGAAAATTTTATGTACTACCAAATATCTAATTGATCTCGTTTGTTTTCTATACCTAATTTCTGCTCCTAACTCTGTATAGAAAAAAGAAATCACCTGTACTCCTTGGCCTCTCACACATTCAATTAACATCGTCGTCATGAATTTCAACGCCAGCGGAGGTCCACTTACCTAATTACTACCGAATTCGCTGAATCACCTAGTTTCTACCGCGTTAGGCAGCGGTGGGGTGGGGGGGTACATGCCAAACTTCTCCTGAATCAAGTGAATCTGCTTTCAGCTTAATTAAACCATCGAAGGAAACATTTCATGAAGCGTTGAATCCATTTTTAAATCTATTTCTATTTCATTCGTTTTGCGGGACAAGAAATAGATATTACTGGAATGAGGAAAGTACCCACTTGTTCCTGGAACTTGTGCTCTCTACGAAGAACAGAATATTTTTTATGGCGTTTTTTTCGAGACTTCTTGATTTTTTGAAAATCGTACTACTCCTGCTCTTCACAAAAAAATCATGCGAGTATTTCATCGCCCCTTTTAAGAGTTCCTTTACGGCGTTTCATCGGAAGAAATACTGGAAGAATCCCTTCCCTCCCATCCATGTCCAATGAGACCTATCCTTACGACCCGGATATTCTCGTCTTACGATAGGGATTGGAGTCAATACCCGCTGCATGCCTTCCTTTTTACTCCGAAGAAGACCGACTTGCGCGAGAAAGGGAGGGAACGAACAGGATGGTAGTGTTCCCAACTCCCGCAATCGCTGCGACTCTACTCAGGAATTCCCATAATGAAAATCCGAAGTGCCTTCCCAGCTAGGAAAGGATCTTTGCTTCAAGTCTTAAGATGATGCATTCGTCCCTCTTGGTTGGACTTAATTTTCCCTCTTTTTGGTGACTTGGCTAAAACTTGCGCTATTATCTTGAAATTCGTTGGATATATAGATTAGACTCTTTTCAATATTTGTCTGATTTCCAAAAATATAATTTCGAACTCAGTGCATGAATAAATCAAAAATCTACTGGTAAATCAAGAGATTTCCAGTTTAGCTCTTGCGGAAGCTAATCAATTGATGGAATAACCACAAGCAGCAAAGTTGCTTACACTGATTTTCTAGCAGAATTGCTCATGCTCAGATCTCTTTGCCATTAGCCAATTGCTAATTATCACAAGTTTGAAAATGCAATTTTTGGCGATTATGTACTCGAACGGAGTCGGGAATAACTCAGCCTTTTCACGCCGATTTCAATTAGCGCTGCCTGCCGTGGGACCTAGAACCACCTATTTTGACTCTGGGCAGTGCCCCAGACCAATTTTACTAGTAAGAAGAGGGAATGGGAGGAAGTTTAGAGATAGCGGATAGAATCTCTTCATTTGTTTTCGTATTCGGGCTCAAGAGTGCTGGAATATATCGATAAAGATACGTTTACTGAAGTGGTTTGGAAATTTTCATATCCCTGAGATAGGATTTGGCTGGATCGCTTCTCTGTAGCCTCTGGCAAATTGGATCAATTGATCGGAGATGTGAGACAAAAGAAGATGAAAAATAGATTAGCCGTCTGATTTGAATGGCATTCAATTGGTTTAAACGTAGTTTTTCTTTCCTGTTGATAAAACTCGATTTGTATAACACCATATAATTTGCTTGGAAAGGCCAATATTTTTTCTACTTCTCATATGCAAAAATGGAAATTATTGTTTTTCAGTTCTGTTTTACAAGTAAGATATTTATCTCTGTTCCATTGCCGAACTAAAAATAATAGAGGGTAACGAAGTATATGAAAAACTTGTGTATTTATCAAATATAGAAAAATCGACAAGAATTTTTCAGCCGTAACAGTAATCGACATTATTTTCTTTATCAGAAATCAATAGATAAACTCCGTTCTTATATTCCACATTCTTTAATGATATGAAAACTTTGAACCCTTAATTTTTTTAATGGATATGGCCAAGGAGGGTCCATGGGGGATTGATTGAGCTATCCACCTAGTTTTTTTATGTTGTGGAAGTATCTTGTAAATCGAAATTATGATTAGATGAATATTTTGATGAATATCTACCATTTATTTTTGAAAAATTTTATATTTTGGTACCGTTATGTTCCTTAGTCCTCTGCTGCTAATTTAGACTTGATGTAACAGGCTTGCAGAATCTGTTTATAAAATAGATGCAGATACTTTTTTTCCGATCTCAAGAGCAGAATATTTCGAGAGGGATGAAAGCTTTTCAATACTTTTCCGTTTCCTTCATTATTTTTGCTACAAATATGATTACCTGTGATTAAGTTAGGAGTGGAATACCTGCAATTCCATTATCTTGCCTTGGATGGATCTGTGGAGGGAAATCGAAAAATATCATGGATACATGTATGAATGGCCTGCGGATACCTAGATTGATTATTTTTGGCTATTTTTCTGCACTATGTTTAATATTACTCTAATCATATATATTATTTATTCCTAGTATTCATTAAACAATTGAATTTAAAGGGTTGAATTTATTAAGAAGAAATTTTAGAACATGAGTGCTCTACTTTCATCCCTAAGAATTGTGGCCCAAAATGAAAACTAATATATTTTCATTTCTTTTGCAGGTAAGAGAAGTGACTTCACTACATTATTGAAGGAGAATCTTTTTTGGCCTGTTTACGGTAATTACCGAATTTTTTAATGCTGCAAACATTTCCGATAATTTGACAGATTGTGACGCAGTCTTTACGATAGATCTATTCGAATATTTTTGGTCAAAGTAATGCCATTCTCTATTGTATTTTTTTCGAATGGGCATAAAGACACTCTATAATTCTCAGCAGGTACCATATAATCTTTCTGTTTGCATTTCTGCAAATAATTTTTTGAGGTATCAATTTGAGTCATTCCACGGAAATACCGTGAAAAAAGTGAAAATTGAGAAATATCTATGAAGTAAGTGTTTTCTATTTGGCGCTTTTTTCGTGTACGTTCATACTTGTATGCCTGTCATATATGTGTCATATACTTTTTGTTTATAACTCATTCATAATATTAGAATAGAGGATTTCCAAGTCTGCCTGTTTTAACCCACCGAACGTTGAAATAGGCTTGCATTTTTTTCCGGCTAGGAAATACCGTAACCAAGTAACTCTTCAATATACACGTCTATGGCACCAGTCTGGTACCATTGCAAAAAGTTTATTTCAAACAATGTTTGTTGCAAAAATGAAATGATTACGAGGTTACATTTTCCTTTATTAACAATGAAATTTTCAAATAAATAATTGAAACTTTAAATCTACTTTATCAATCATCAAGGTAACTACTGTTTCATTTTATTTTCTTCAAGCAAATGAAAATTATTTTATTCTCCAATAGTTAAGTTTCAATGGGACCCTTGAACTTCAGTGGTAGGTCAAGGGCTTGGCGGGGCTGCCAAAACAGAGGGAATGAATCGACATGTATATTGGTGATATAAAATAGCGAGGGCTCATATGAATGAATCATGAATCTCCGAGTGACAGCTTTATTAATAACTAGCGGGATGAACTCTCTTTCTTTTGTTACATTAGAGGGGGGAGGGGAAAGGACGAAAAGGGTTTAGAGCTCGGTGTAGCAAGTGAAGAGCGAATTCTGATGCTAAAAGTATCGCACAGAAGGCACACTACAGTTGTCCAGGTTTCCTTGCGTAGCAGCGACTCCAATTCGACACGCCATAGTTACGCCTTGAGTCAAATTTCTTTTGTCACTATCTCACTTATACAGTAGGAGGAATGAGATATTAATTTTTATCTTAATATATTTTAAGATGTAATGTTGTATACATTTTTTGGTGAGTTCCGCTGTTAGTTACATGGGACAATATATTTATCATGTTTAGGAGCTTGTTAATTACTCCCATTGATTTAATGAATGTTGAATTATAATTGTAACCTTGATTTCATATTTGGAAATGTTTCTCTAGATTCTTATAATGGTACTTTATGAAAATATAGTGATTTAATTTCTTGTGACGTATATTTTTCCCAAATAATTAGTCGAGGTATTTTGTGGTCTCATCATCGGCACATGAAATCCTCCTTTACCTTGCGAATTGCTTATTCTGAAACACTTGTGCCAATCATAAACTGCCGAATTTTCAATTCTGGCGACCGTTTATTTTTCCAGCACGTGCAAACATCTTTCGGGTGAATCCGAGAGGAAGGCTTTGACTAAACTTCGATTCTGCTTGAAGATGAAAGTGCGAGTTGGGAGAGTGGAGGGCTGTGAAGGAAGCAACGCGACGGTGGTTGAAATACATTAGTGCGGCATCAGGCATCATCTGTTTTTTCCTTTCGCCCTCTCTTGTACACCATTACCGATCCACCCAGGCGTCCAATTTAGCCAGCCCCACCACCGCAAGAGCGCCTTTTATTTTCGAATCCCCGTATCATCGTTTCCCTCGCTCCGTATATCATCTGAGAGGGTGAGGGGACCAACCAACGCCACTTTCTTCTTTACTTTTATGTTTTCCTCACACCCAAACGCTTCCTTCTCATTTTTAGAAGTTTTATTTTTCGAGTTTCGAGTCGTCTTAGCGGAAGCAAGAGGTGTGCAATACTGTGTATTGTGTTGCTGCTGCCAGAGAAGAATGAAGAATAAAAAAATTGATAGAACGTGTGCGTAATGCGAAATTTCCAAGGAGAAATTTCACTGCACTATTCCTTTTTCTTGCCTCACATGGCTCCTGATACTCCAAAAAGAACTAACCCATGATCTCATAATTTTTCGTCCAAAGGAAGGAAATATTTTATCGATTCCGCAGAAGATCGTGTTTTATTAATCGATTCCGCCTTTTTTTCGCAAATTTTTGGCAACAGTTTGTCAATGACTTACACTGTTTTCTGTCTACCAATTGTCTCACCTATAGTTCTCCAGTCTCATTCACTAGGCACGCTTCCCTTAACCTTTTCCCCACGTAGGCCGTGTTTTCATGGCTTGAATTTTTCGACGCTAACGGAGGAAGGCCGTGTTTTCACGGCTTTGCGGTCAAGCATGTCAAGTGGGTCCCAAGCGCCATTAGGGTCCCTAGGCGCGAGACGTCCGACCCTTTCTTATTGTCCGTGTGGGGATTATCTCGGCCCATTCCGGCACTTAATGTCCCAATCAAGGAAGGTGCACATGGTCACTTATTTGTTTATTAGTTAGAATAACTAAAAACGTACATGTTGCATTTATTGAAAATCAATGCGAGGAATTACATTCTGGATGTTCTGCTGATTGGTTCCAAATTTTAAACGGAATTCTAGCTTTCGTATTAACGGAGTTCATCATTATCTAGAACAAATTTTGGAGACGCTAAGGTTACATGTTTAATTGTTATTTTTTAACCTAACTAGCAAATTTCATTGGCCAGCCTCACAATTCCCCGTTGCTATTATCCATGTCTCTCCCTCTTTCTACCACCGCCCTCTCCCTTTATCCTCTTGCCCCTTTCTATCTTTTCCCTGTTTCCTTCTTTTCCATTTCTCCTCTTCCTCTTTCCATTCCTTCCCCTTCATACTGTATCTGAGGCTCTAAAACTTTTTGCTCACTTGCTTGGCTGTGGTCACTATCGACGCAGTGTGCCGATAATGGGAAGCCAAGTATAAAGCAGTTCGAAATTCATCGCGATGACGGACGTTGGTGACGCGTCATGCCCACGGACATTTTTACCTCTTACCCCTCAAACTCTTTCCATCTCCTAGCTCCCACAATGGCACCAACTCCCACACGCGAACACGAACTCCCAACCTTCCTAGCTCGCTTCATTCAGTGCGCAAATCGACATCCCAATCGCTCATCCTCTCACGCATTCCTATCCCGTTCTCATCTCTTGAACGCGATGCGCGGTACACTCTTACCATGCTCTCTTGGCGAGCAAGCAGGTTCCCTATTGTACGCCATCAAATAGATCATCAAAGGACCGCGATGCTGTCGCCCACCACCTGCGTACCATTATTGGGGTTCCGTGGATGTCCTCCCACGTTGGAAGCGGTCATAAAACATCTTTTTTTTGTAAATACACTGCACGTGGCCGATGCCAATGTTGTAATTTATGGGTAAGATATAAGTCTTCATTTATGATGGATTGGAAGATCATTAGGATAACTCTGAGGGATAAGTTGACGGTGTATTTGATCTGGGTCGATCATATACTCAGTAGTGAAATCCAGCGCAAGCCTAAAATATGATATCTCGATGTAAAAACTTCCTATTACTTTGGCAATTGAGCAGATTCCTCCCTCGAATTTCAGAAATCGTAAATAAGAGAGTATTATTGTTCCGTGTCACTGTATCCCATTCAATTTTTTTAAACTGTCGGGTATCTATTCCGTCTTAAACCCCCCAACTTTTTGCCACACTTTTTTAACTAAACCCTTTTTTTCTTTTTTTATAATTTTACAACCTCTCATTCTCCAGCCTCATTTGCTAGCTATATATCTCTTTTAATAGCCAGCTCCACAATCCCACGGTGATAGCTCCCATGCCTCTTTCTCCCACCCTTCGAATCCCTCATTCCAACCCCGTTCTCCCATCCTCTTACTCTCACTATGGCAGTCGTTGCAATGAATCCCGCACAATAGTGAACACGCTTCATCCCTCCATCTTAATTCACTTAATTTCTTCGATTATCTGATATCCCATTCACCCAACCCTACCCGTCAATCTCGCCGCTTTTCTGAACTCTACAACGCGCAACTATTGTTGCGACGAGGTACACTGCCTGAGTAATATCCATTACTAAGTTCTGTCACCTGATTTTCAATACCAGTACCTCAAAGACTGCTTCTTTGATTTTAAAACGAAGTGCATCATATTAAATATCCTTTAACTGAGTGTTTACTGATGTAATTCAAGGTGTTTTGTGGTTAATAATAAATAATTTTTTCGGGAATGGAATCCCAACGGTTTTTTTTATGTACCCGCAAGAATGCATTGTGTTTGTGGCTTAATGACGGCAAAACGGATGCATTTTAGGGGGATTGCGAAATAAAAATCGTTTATACCCATAAAATGGCTGAGGCCATAAAAATCGTCATCCAATATGGTCCGTTTTGGGTGTTGGCAGGGGTTCGGCTATTGAAAATATAATCTCTTCTGCAGCTGAATTATTGCTGATTGCTCTCCGTTTTGAACGTTGAAGCCCCATGTTACAGCTTCACACTCGAAACCAATCCACGCTCCCGTCTGCGAGTGAATTCAGCCTCGTTGGTGATAGCACATCGCTGCTGATGTCGATCGGTGGGGGAAATATGGGAGCTGGTTGTTTGATATGGCGAGCGTGATTCCATTAAAAGGATAAAAGAATTCTCATTTCAACGCATTGCGATGGCACTGATGGAGGGTGGGTTTATGGACGGAGGGATGGTATAGGCCATTCTGGGACCCATGGTGAGTTTAGTCGAAAACGAGTATATCATGAGTATTTTTTTTCAACGTTAAAGCGTGACACGAAGAGCCTTAACGTGGATGCAAGCTATACTTGACAAAACTTCGTGAGTTTAGTCAGATTAATTTTTGCCTTTCTTACGTCGAAAGGACGATTTGTAAGGCTGACGGAACCTCGCGTCGCTTGTGTGCATTCATAAATAACCAAATTCAAGGTGATTAAGTGACCATTTTAGAGCGCATTCCTTTTTATATTTAATTCTCCTCTGTTTTAAGGATATATCCTTGATGTCTTGCGCATGGTGCTAGTTCAAGTCTCTTCTAGGCTTCTTCTTCATTTCTCTGGTGTTGTAAGTCGTCTTCATCTTGCCACCATACCTCATTTGTGAATCGTTAGGTCGTCTCATGTTTTGGTTTCCAAAATAATTCTCTCTCCTACCATTTCTTTACCACTCCTTCTTATAACTATGGGTCGACCTGAGTTATCATTGTTGATTTTATCGTCCACTTGTCTGTATTCATTTCTAACACAACATTTCGAATGCTTCCACTCTTGACTTATATCTACTCTTTCTTATATCGTCCATACCAAGTTATCAAGAAGAAACAAGCGCTGGATGAACTTTCTGACGCAGTATTTCCTGACGATGGCGTTCTTATTTATCAGTATATTATTCTCACCTTAGAATTCTGTTTTTTTTGTTCTTGAAGTTCAAAATTTTAAATTCTGTATGGAAATCGAAATAAGTTTTAGCAGAAACCTTAATCCTGATCAATAGTAGTTCAGCAGCGGGCAGGGAAAAGTTTTCTGCCGCAAGAACTTTTATTGAGGGTGGCCCCGAGTGGGAGAGCTATTTGTTCTCAAAAGAAGTTATTCAGTTTCAACCTGGATTTATTCGCTGTTTTTTACATTGGTTGAGACTAGTATTTTTTCGTCACTCTTCCAAGTCTGAGGAGCTGTTTGCATGGCAAACCTTAGACCATTGTGGATGAGAGTGCATTCGGTGGGTTTTTATCACGATTGGGCGATAATCGCCTCTAAAGTCTCTTGAAGCTTCACCAAGGCCGATTTAATGATTGTGCGTTCCTTTGAAATGTAGCACAAATATTTAAGCATTTCATATTCACCGAGAAGGGCGGGGCCATGATTATAGGTAACTTTACGACCTTTTAGGACCCTAAAGCATGAATTAAGTGATACTCCACAATTTTACTCTTGTATATTCATATTTATTGCCCAATTCATTCGGCCGGGATACATTTTTCTGAGTCACGACGTGCCATCAATGGATATTGTGACACTTAAGCTATTGAGAATGTTACCTGGACATAATCAAGATCATCTTTCCTCTGAGCAACGCAATTTCAAAGGTAAAGATTTTATAATTCAACCAAAACCTGTTTAAGTGAGAGGTGTTTCTGCAATTATCGACATTGCTCGGTTTTTTAAAAGTATTTAAATTTGATCGCAGATTCTCTTGAAATCATCACGTAGTTATTGATTAGTTTGGATACAAAAAGAGCTGTCTCCAAAGAGTTTTTACTTTTACCAGACGTCTGTTGTACCATCCTTTTATATCTAAGATTTGGATTTTTTCGCATTCCTGAGTAATTGCTAGTTGTAATTTGCGTTAAATTATTCTTTATTTATCGTCATTCCAAAAGCTCGAAGTTTCATCCTATACGACCTTACTATTAATTTGTTTCACAATTTAATTGACATTGCTAGTTTAATTTTCTTATTTTATCTTGAATGCGCTGCGGAATTGGCATCGTCAATCCATCTGTAACAAATTTTGTACATATTTCTCATGAACTAGAAACTCAATCTTGCTTCCAGTTATTTCGATATGAAAAATAAACCACGAGGAAGACGCGCAACTTCCATCAATCCCATCCATCCAATTCCATCAGTCATGTTTTCAGTTTGAATGATGTCTTCATCATGGGTGTTTTTTTTAGTTCCGCCTGAATATTTGTAAAATTTTGAACTTTGAGGTTCGGGCAGTGGCCGTTAATATTGTCAAATTTTGAGAAAATTTCGGTCTTAGATTCTGGTGTCAGTCGACAACTTTTCCGTGCAAGGGAAACTTGCCGAAAAATATTATTTTTAGGCCCACTGTATTGTATACAAAGCTCTTAAAATATTCTTTACCGATCTTGAGTATGTATATCGTTGTACAGTCACTTTCAAAAGTAGGTCCCCACGGCCAGCGCGAGCAACTACGTTTTTCTCGGAGGTCGAACTTCGGGTATTGGCTATGCCTTCTGTGTCTTGAACGGGCCAGTTTGACTTACTCTCACCGTCCGCGCAAGTCTTCCCGAGGCATTCTTCACTATTCCTAAATTCTTCGCGACTTCCCCGACTCCCAGTGCCACAACACAAGGCGAAGCATATGTTCTCAGTCATGGGATTCCCACCCTGATAGTATTCTGAGATGGATATTCCGAGTAGTCTGGCTTGCACTAAAAAATAACGAGACGTTTCTGCGTCGCAACGCACATATGAGGAAGAAACGAAAATTGGAATTTACGCCTGAAAGAGTATTCAAAAAGTTTCCTACAAAATAACCTTCTAGATTATACCTTTAACACATTATTACCAACACCATCAATATATATTGCTCTATGCTTAAGTATTTCAAACACACTGTTTGGCGCATTCATTATTCCAAACCATTTTCTTATGATACATATGTTTACCATGGTTTATACTACTTTTTTTTACGTGTCTCATCACGCGAGAAATCAAAAATATTAATGTGCGCTAAATTGTAATGTTTAATTCTGTATCATATTTATTCCAGTCGTTACTAACATATCCTATATGAACAAATATTTAAATGATGCTTTATACATTCGAGGTATCAGGAAGTAATTAACCGACATCTTTATGTTCATCGAAAGTTCGAATGTCTTAATAGTTACCATAAATATATTTTCCATAATGAAAATACCAACGGAAGCATTAATTACATGACTTGTGTGCCTATTTCTTACCATTTAAAGGCACATTAATACTATATGTTTTATCTTTGCCCCTTCATTGAGAGGTTAACCTAAGTCTTCCCCCTTTTTCGTTTCTTTTTTTTTCTGCTAAAACCAGTCGTAATTGGCGCCTGCTGATATCATGCAGGGCAATATCCTACACATTATTATGTATGAGTGGTTTTACATCATAAATAGAACTTACACTCATGTAATGAATACCTTGAGTCAGTCTTACGTGCGAATAAATACTGATCATATTCCTACTGACACTAAACTACGCACGCATAATATTCATCCGATAAAAATATACCGTGTTGGGTACCTAATGATTATTTCTGCATTATTAATACAAATTAAACTTATGAGCTGCCAAATATACTGCTTGGGATGTAGCGTTTGACGGTGTGGAAACTTAGGCGACGACAAAAGAGGGACAAGAAAAGAATGAAGGCATCCGAGATGTGAGTATAAAAAAGAAAGGAAAAGGTGAGAAGGATGGAGAGGAAAAACAGAAGTGCTATCCATTGTCGAGAGATTTTTGGTAAGGGGGGAGGGGAAGGATGAAAGTAAGAATATGGTTAGAATGAGAGGGCCTAATGCGAATTGGCGTCACTTTTAATTAAAGGGGTAAGTTCAAGTTGGGAGGGGCGCAGGCACGGTGATTCGTAAAATCTTCAATTCAGAAGGGCAGGCAAATGATGTTTTTCTATGACCACCATAACTGGTTGACTCACCATCATAACTCCACGCACATGTTGCTTGTACTGTTTTTCTTAAAAAAAAATGAACAATATTAATGTAAGAGTATTTCCCATAAACAAAAGGACAACACTTCCTACGACGCATTATGGTCTAACAGCCTGCCATTTCACTTGATGCCAATTAACATCTCGCTGCTTCTTTTAGTAAAAATTTATGTTTATCTTAAAAGCAATTCAATAAAATTTAAAGACAATCCAATTGCTTATTCGAAAAAATAATGCAAAATTATCTTCTCCCATAAAAAATTGCCGTACCGGTAGTTTTGACCGGTAAAAATTAAAAACTTCTTCTGATTTTCTATTCACAGTATGGGAATAAGTTGCGTTATTCAAAATGTAGGCACTACTTGTAGTCCGAATAACCTACTACTTGGGGAGTGACTGCTATTTAACTTGTAAACATTGAAAAAATGTCTGAAAATCTTTAACCGCCGGCATGGATGAACGCGATGACGGATGGTAACCGTGACGCAAATGACAATATTTACATAGGCGTATATATTTACGTATTTTTCACCAGGCGATGTGAAGAAAAAATATTGGAGTAACATGCTCGAAATGCTCCGTAAATCTATTTGCACAATATGTTTTGTATAAGTTTACCAAACTACACAGATGTCTCCTCTCTTCCTCGTGCGATGGGTTACTTGCCGGAAAAACCCATATATTCTTCTCCGCTTTCTTCGGTGGTGGAATTGTTTGGCTGTGTGGGGGGTTCACGCGACCTTCCTACCTCTGAAATCGTGCGTGGGGCTCATGACGACGGTTAAAGTAGTCAAGTTGCACCATTTGTACTACCTGATCAAGTCGAATCGATCCCCAGTGGTCAAGGAACGTGTAAGCAATACGCGAAGGTCGACTTCGGAGAATAACGGAGACGGCTGCGCCAGGTATGGGGACCGACTTTTGAAAGTGACTGTACCTCAGGTTAGCGGTTAGACGGAGTTAGCTCGGTAGTAAAAGTTACATCAGGTGTTCCACAAGGAAGCGTAATCGACCCCCTTTTGTTTATTATATACATTAATGATCACTGCTCTCGCATTAGCAGTAAAATACGTTTATTTACTGACGACGCTGTCATCAATCGCGAAATTAGTGATCACTCTGATTATGAAATTCTATCATCTGACCTTAACAACGTCCATTTGTGGAGCCAAGAGTGGGGACTCCAACTCAATCTGAGCAAATGCATAACGGTACATTTCTTGCGGAATTCGTCCAACTATAACCATGTGTATGCAGGGGGTGGTATTAACATAAAGGCAACAGACGAAGTGAAGTACCTGGGAGTTACGATAGCCTCGAACCTCTCGTGGGGAACACATTTAAGGAATATTTGCGGGATAGCCCTGAAGAAATTAGGATTCGTCAAGCGAATTGTGGGAAAATTTTCGGATGAGAAAATAAAAGAAAGGTGCTATTTCACACTATTTCAGCGAGCGTATGGGATCAGGTACAGAAAGACTTAATCCGCGAACTGAACAAAACGCAAGGGAAGGCTGCGCCGGAGGCTGCGCGCATGGCTTAGGTTACTTGAACAATGGGGAACATGCACAATTTTTTATAACCAGATGAATCGGAAGGCCACTATCTAAAATGGATGTGGTAAAAATTTCACAGGTGGCCTGCGGTTTTTTACTGAGATATCACTCTTTAAAAATAATTCTTTCTCGGCAGCCTGAAAACACTGCGTCATGGGGCAATGGACGCGTGACGTCACAGAACGATATTGCTAGAGACTATTGTTTATATTTTGACAAGAAAGTAATTGGATGCTAATGATGGAACGGCATTTAGAGTAAATTATTGCTTTTATTTCTTAATTAGTGATTTTCACTAACCTTAATTGATTGTTTCATTCAAGCACAACAAGCATAATGGATGTAAACGAGAAAAAAGAGAGATAGGTTTACAAATATTGTGTCGTAGCCTGTTGCTCAAATACTTCAAATTCCACGCCGAAGGAGGTTTTCATTTATGTCCCGAAAGATTCGAAGAAGAGATTAAAATGGTTGAAAGCCTGCAGAAGAGACGTAAATTCTATATCGAAATTATCAACAGCTTTCTGTTGTGAGGATCATTTCAGCGTACGTGCCAGTAAGGTTGCAAATATTATTTTTGGGAAGTAAAAAAATATTGAATTGAGCCAAAGGATGTTATTGCCACGTAATATAAATTGAAAAGTTACAAACAATCACATCAAAGGAAAAAACTTAATTATGAACGGAAAAAGAGTTATTATATTTCAAGAAAAGTATTATTATAAGATTTTTCTACCGTGTTGATGGAGACTTTCGCGGGGTGGTGCAGCATGCGCAGCAAGGTTTTCGGGTTGACCTTGCTGCGCATTTTTCTACGCGTTTAAGTACGTGTGCATGGAGCTTTGATACTTGCATTTTTCAATTCATATATATAGATAATTGAGCACAGGTTCCAGTGGCAATGAAGCTGACAAACTATGTGAACTTGAAGCTGAGTCGGAGAATGACCGGGAGAGTAGTTCAGGTATTTCCTCTCAAGTGACATCAAGTGTTGGGGTTCAAGTACGCACTAAATTCAGGAGTAAACAAACGCAAATAAAGACATGTGTTTCTGATAGGGCAACATCACAAAAAAAATAAAATCTGTATATTACCAGACATCCCCATTCAAAGTTTGAAGAGAAGGAAAGTCAGTGAAACTTGTGAGGAGTCGAGCTCTGAGGAGGATATGAGTGAAGAAGATGAGTACAGTTTTTCTGATAATTCATCTAATGACTCAGAAGCTGAATTTCTTAATGAAAATGACTCAGTTGAAAGAAAGCAAGTAGCAATTGCAGGAATAAATTTAATTAATAGAAACCCTAAGCTATAAATGGGTGTACCTGAAAACTGTAGCTTCATTCTGGGCACTCTTCAGAGAAACACAAATTTACATATGTCCATGATCATGCTAACTCTAAAAAAGATTAGACTTAATGAATGCTTTACTATTCTCTCTGATGAGTTTAGCATATCATTCAGCACAGCTAGTAGGGTGTTCCATGATGCTGTTCCAAAAATATCCCAATGTATGAAACAGCTCATTATATGGCCAGCCAAGAAAAAGATATTAGAGTTACTGCCCATACCATTTCGATCAAGGTATAGCCATGTACAATCAATTATGATTGGTTAGAAGTAGAGATAAAAAAACCATCGGACCCTGTAAAACAAGCTCTAACATGGTCGGAATACAAGTCTGCAAATACTCTGAAGTAATTGGTGTCTAGCACACCTGATGGATTAATAAATTACATATCTAAGGGCTTTGAAGGTCGGATATCTGATTCACTGCTTGTAGAACAATGTGATTACTTTAAATACTTGCCTTCTCATTGTGCTGTGATGGCTGATCGGGGTTTCAAACACATTGATAGCTTTCTTGGTACAAAAGGCTGCACATTAATTCCACCCCCCAGTGTTAAGTCTGAAGTTAAGAGCACCAAAAAGGAAGTAATGGAGACGAAAAAAATTGCCAGCTTGAGGATTCATGTTGAGCGTGTTATCAGACGCATTAGGGAATTTAAAATGTTAGTACCTCATGCCTGTATAGATCACAATCTTATTACCTTGATGGATGATGTGATTATTATATCTTGTGGCTTAATTAATCTTCAGGCTCCATTAATAAAGTAGCATCCTTGAAAAAATGCCGACAATGAAAGGGAGAGCAAAATAAATTTATTACGAAAATATAACAAGAAGGGTATGGGGCCAGTTCTGGGGTAACTAAAAAAACTAATCATGTTTACAGCTGTTGAAAAGAATAGGAAAAATATTTTTCTCCCAAAACCTTGTGGCGGCAGCCACAACATTCATTACAAAATCATGGTCATACTCAATCCATAGACAAGAAATATTCTTTGTCTTCTCAAAATCAGGAGCAGCAACACAAAGTGCAGCTCTTTTTTCTTTTTTTCAGAGATAGTGTCATATTATGAGACACATTTAGTTTCCTAAATGCCGAATTGTATTTTTGGTGAGTGAAGATGTTGTAATAATTCAGAATTATTTAGGCATTAATCATACCTGAAACATATTTGTACATTAGTCTATTATTTCATTACTTATATGCAAACGACTATGGAGCTGATATAAGAGAACCGCATGATAAGTTTGGTATTAAATTTATGGATAACTAATAATTAACCGCTGATGAAGGATAGTTTACTTGATTTCAAAAATAAGTATTTATAAACAGAAAACCATGTTAAAACTTAAAGATTTTCCTATGCATTAAATAGCTTGCTTACCTGCTTGCTTTCACTCCACGCATCTCGGCGGCGACGAAAGAATCACTGTTTTTAAGGAAGGCGGCCACCATAAAGGAGTCCATAAGTAAATTGTCTGACTGCGCCTTCTTAAATCCCACTTCAGTCATTTTGTCAATCAGTTTTCTTTTCACCTCATTCCTCCAACAATCCCCCTCTTTTTCCATCAACAACTCCCTAACGGCATTAAAGATCTGTATTCATTGAAAAACAGCAGTATTTAGGCATCGAATTTTACGGAGAACTGAGGCCACTGAGACTGAATATTGTTCGGTGACGTCAAGCCAATGAGAAAGCGTTTCGGGTCACGTGACTTTCGTGGATTTTTTTTTAGAATTTCATTAGCATTTTACAGCATTTGTGATTGACGTAGACAACTTTGGCTGATATATTCGGATTGGTGAGAAAATTCTCTATAAGATAGGCTACAATAACGGGAGAAACAAAGTTCATGCATGTTCCCCATTGAGAATGGATATCTTAAAGAGCGACACAGAGAACATAATATTAGAGCCACACCATATTTCCAGGTCCAATAGAAGCGATAAATTAAGAGAGATGTTTTGCCGAACGGATAGACATGGGAATTCGTTTTTTCCCAGAACCATAAAGGACTTTAATAAACGCTAGTCCCAACTTCGTTAGATGTAGATGAAGTGTGGCCAAAAGGCCGTTGGAGGATCTGTGATTCGAAGTGAAAGGCCGTTAATGGGCACATCACCTGTAAAACTCCCTGCGCGACCACTAACTTCCAAGTGTAGAGCATTGTCGTTCCGGTTCTTATCGTCTCGGGGACGAATGCTTCGTTGATTCCTGTACTCACTGCGTGGTGGCCACGGACGTCGATAGCGATTCACCAGACTCACCTCTTCCTCATCTTTGCTTCTTTCTTTCGCGTCGTCCAGGCCTCATGCAGCAAAGCCCTCCTTATCTCTAATAAAGCAGCCCTTCTCTCCTCACCTTTACGCTCCACATTAGATATTCCCAGCCATCTCAGTATCCTCCACTGTGGCTTTCTTCTTATCGCCCCCGCATCCTCTCAGCATGGCCCGCTTTTGGAAAACGTCCTCCTTATCTGTGTACCCATTCCTCCGTCTCTATCCCTCTATATTCTCCATCCAGGCCTCGCTTCATTTCCGCTCATTTCCTCCCCTTGCATTCCATCCCCTATCTACTTCACCCTTCCACTGCACCCTCTTTCCGGAAGCACTACCAACCCTCTTCACACACTTCTTCTCCGAGGTGTAACATTCCACCCCCCTCTTTCGCAGTAAACTTCATCTTATCCTCCTCAGCGCCCTTTCTCAGCGACCCCTAATGCCTTCTCGCCAGGGAATTTGCTACCATCTCTCGCTACGTCTGATTATTTTCTCCACCGTATCATTATATATGTGAGTCTTCCTCGCTCCCACCCACCTATCTTACACATTTCCCTACTCTTCTCTCAGTCTCTACTACTCGGTGTAACCTTTCTCAACCTTCTTTGCCGTAAACTTCATCTTGTCCTCCCTAGCACCCTCCCTCAGCATCCCTTACTACCTTGACTCGAGGGAATTTCCTCATACCCTTTGCTACGTCTGAGAATATTTCTCCACCCCTTTATATACTATGTTAGTGTGTCTTTCTTACTCCCACCCACCTATTCTACACATTTTCCTTCCCAGCTCTATACCTTTCTTGCAACTCCCAACCCTTGCTATACCCAACTTGCTTACTGCCTTCCACTCTAGGAAATATCCTCATATCCCAGGTGACCAGATTTGTGATGAGTTACCACGATAAAAAGTGCAGTATTTCAAATATGTTAGTCGAGCTAGGATGGGAAAATTAACAGGAGCATTGAGCAGGGTATAGGGGAAATTTTTCTTAATCAATTCGCAGATTTTTTCTCGCACGACCGGAAACAAGTCCTTTATTAACTGTCGTACTATTGAAGACATGATAACGATAAGAAAATAAAGGAAAAAGACTGGAAAGCGGAGTAATTTAAATAGTCATACATTCCTCGTTTTTATTCGTACCAATAAGGAGAGTAACAGTGTCTCGATAAATAAAATTAATGGCGTCACTCGCTAGGACGACTCATTGCATGCTTTTATTTTTTCCATCATTCTAACCTTGGATGGATTTGCTCTAGAAATTACAAACCGTTATTAAGTTTTGCCTTTTCATGAACGTGGACGTGTATTTCTTATTATGTGTACTAATTGAATGACCGTGTGGAGTGAATGTTCTATCAATCGCTGCTAAACACCGTAGAGGTGGCTCACAAGGTAATACGCTGATGTATAGGTGTAAATGTGGATTCCTTGTAGCGCCTGAATATCTCCCTCCCTAATATATCAACACTTTTCCCATCCCCTCTCTTCACGTTCTTTACAGCCATCGCACTGCCGCTGCAACCCTTCCCGCTTTAGCACAGAAAACCCTCGTAACTTTTTTCACCTTCTGCTAACCCTCTCCCATCTTCTCCCCTTCTCTATCGTGGGCCATTTCCTCTTGGGATGATAGGGTCGGCGTCTTCTCCCTCGAATGTGGCGATGCTTCTCCTGTGGAAGTGAACCCTGATCCGTATCCATCTCACCCGCTACGGTCGTTAACGTGTTCGTTTATTCGAAGCAAAGCGTTCTTCCCCAAAGGCGTTTTAACTCCAATCCTACCAGGATACTAACTCGTTGGGGTAGGGTTCACGTTTGGCACCGGGCTTCGCCATGGGCTATTCTTAGTAATCACCGACTTATTTATAGTCTTCATTTGAGTATTTACCTATACTGTATGAGTTAGTTGTGTTTATCCCAAGTTTGCTCTAAGATAGGAAAAATATATTTTGAAAATAATGAAGCTCCTGAGGTGACGAAAAGTGATTCTGGAAATCCATCAAACTTCAAACATATATATATGAAAAATTACAAAGAATTAAACGAGTCAGTTTAAATTGGTCGGTAATGTGTACTTTTATTCGAGGCAAAGTGTTCTTACGCGGAGTCGCTGTCACTTCCGACCAGTGTAATCACTTATTCAGGTAGGATTCACGTTTGATGCTGGACTTCTCCTTGGAATTGCTTAGAAATCAGAAATGTTTCTCTTTTTAAAGAATATGTCTGTACAGTATGTATTAAAAAAGGTTATCCTGAATGTACCCAAACATAGGAAAAATATAATTCTGAATGAGGTTCCTTAAATGGTGAAAAACAGATTTTGAAAATCGATCAAGATGCGAGCATATGCACCGAGCACCGAAAAAATCACAATATAAAATTTAAATCCGCTTAAATTAGGTCATTGGAGTTTATACCTAAAAGATAACACTAAAATGGCCTTCCTGTAGATGCAATAGATAAAATTTAATGAAAATATTTAGAGACATTTCTGAATGAAATTTCGAATCTAAGTTTTATCGACTTAGTCCGTTAAGATGGACACAAAATATGAGTTGAACAAATCAACGTATGCAAATTTTCCTTTATGCTGGAAATGATCATCATGCGAATTGAAATTTACAAAATTTCCTTTGTTTTTATGTGCTGTCGCTGCATAAATATGTCGTTTTTTAAAGGTGAAAAAGCATGTTAATACTGTTTTACGTTCGTCCGTTTGAGCTTCGGAAATAGAAGCAGCGTTCAACTGTTTCATTTATTTTGCTTCTACACAATGCGGAGCTGGATAGAATGGGATCAATGATTCGCATTGAAATCTCGTCGTCAACGTGCATGGTATAAAGTGCTCGAAGCCCAAAATCGGTGTGTCACTCATCGTATCGTACTTTATTTTACGACAACATTTACCTCTGCATGGAATTTTGCATCGCAAGCGTACATTCCGATGAAAATTACGCTTCGAAGCGACTGATCGGAACTGTTTTTTGAATGATTCCTTTTTTGACGATTGAATAAATTTTTGTTAAAAAAACGAGTATTTCGGCGCTCTATTTTGGATTTAAAAAGCAGACACATTTTCTCGCACAGCAGTCATTGCGTGTCGGACAATTGGAGCGATTGAAATGTTAGAATCGGAGTGTGGGAAGGGAATGCGAAGCAAAATTCTGCGAGCGGCCGGACTATGCTTTTATTTCACGAATTATTTATTTTTTCAATAGGATTACATGCCATTCGATTTGACGTCAGATTACTCCATTTATCATTTGTCTCCTAGGCTGCGCGAAGAGAAATGAAAACGATTTTCCTAAGGATTCAACCTGTGTCGGCTCTAGCACAAGGAAAATGTCCTCATCAATAAAATCTCCATTATTAATTAGAAATCCAGAGTTTGTGACCAAAATATTTTTGGCACAATATTTTTGCGGCATAGAAATAATAATGGCTAACTTTAAATTCCAGTAATGAAATGTAGGTAAATATCGAATTCATTTTCTGACGTATTGTGGTAACAGGCTGGTTAACTAGCAGATCTAAAAAATCATGGATGTCGCTTGAGAATGGAGGCAATGGCTTCCTTTCATTTGAATAAATGTAATGGAATTGACCCTATAATGATTACGGCCAAAAGACGATTAAGGGCTTGAACATATGACTGTCGCTTTGGTCGTCAGTTAATAACAAATTGACTCACCAGGTAGTCACTTTAATATACACAGAGTTGCTTTTATTCTGGTACGATAACGGCCTTTCACTTTTGAAAATAGCTGGACGCTTTAAATAAATGTGAATCTGAATATTTCAAGTTGTCTATTGTAAAAGCCATGCTGGCACAAAAAGTACTTCTAGGAAGATGTATTTCATTCCGCATGTTCTTCACACATTCAATGAATTCTTTGGCAATATTGGATTTGTATTTATTCTTACTGCCTTATTTTAGTGTCCGTAATGGTTTATGGTAGGAGTTTTCTCAATTTTATTCAGTGTGAGTTATTTATTTAGAGCTATCCCATAATTCCACCCTCTCTCTCCTTCCTCTAATAGCTTCCGAAAGATCTGTCTCACCCCAGTTGGGGCAGCGGCTTCCTTTGGTTGGAGACTCGTTTGATATCCCCCGCTCTCGTTTCCTGACTTCCTCTCCTATATTTTACCTACCCTCCTTCCCCACCTATTCTCGGAGCCTCCCTTACCTCCTTGCTACGGCTCAGTTGTCCTTCCCTCTCCTCCTCAGTAACGAAAGAAAACCCAATTCTCCCCTAGTCTTTCGCTCCACCTAATATCCACCATTCTGCCACTTCCTGGCAATCCTCGATTTGCCGTCTTATAATGGATATAAATAACTAGTTGAACTTGAGAAGGTAAATAGAAACCAATGAAGGTGAAAGTTAAGGCATGGTATTTCCCCTCCATTCAGTAGGCGATGGATCAAACGATTGTTGTCGTGAAAACGCTGTATCTTAGGTTTACTAGTGCCTCTTCAATTATTTTCTCCCTTTGGCAATTTTTTGTTATTCTCTCATCGTGAATAATTTCAACAACTCCGCGAAGAATTTAATGATTTCTGTTGTATTTGTGCTGGAAATAAATGAGGCTCGATTGGCTCGACCGGCACGCCGCCTACCCCGGCTTATCAGCGGCAGTTGTGAGCTCGAGGAGTTGCTACCCTACCTGCCGCCGAGCCAGTCGGACTCGCTGAACTGAAAACCACGTTGTCTTGAGTCATTGAGCGGTACACCACAAATGGCGACGAGGATAAACTATGTGGAAACTAGCGTTATGTAACAGATCGATAACGGCTAGGATAAAGGAAGTAATTCTGTGTGATCCAGTAATTCTGAAATGGCTGGAGTAATAGGCTCGGTTGGCGAGTTTGATAGTACGATAGACACGTGGTCGTCGTATGTCGAACGATTTGAATTGTTCGTGGAATGTAACGAGATAAATGCGAGTAAGAAAGTGAGTACTCTCTTAACCGTTGTGGGAGTTAAAACATTTAATTTGATTCGTGATTTGTGCACGCCGAACAAACCATCGTCAAAGACGTATGGCGAGTTAGTAAAGCTGGTAGAGGACCATCTTTACCCGGCACCATCATTTATTGCTGAGCGCTACAAATTCAGCAAGAGAAATCAAAATGAGGGGGAGACGGTAGCTGATTACATCGCAAGCCTCAAAAAGCTGTCAATATATTGCCAGTTCGGGTCTTCCTTAAATGACTATTTAAGGGATCGCCTAGTAAGTGGCATCAGGAATGAGTCGACGAAACAGCGATTACTTGCAGAGGCCAGCTTGAGTTTCGAGCAGGCAGTCAAGATTGCCAGCTCAGTGGAGGCAGCAGAGAAGAACGCAGCAGCCTTGGCTGTCCAAGGAGTCGACAACGGCGGCCGAGTACAGCACATCGCATCGTGGAGAGCAACGCAAAGGATCAACAACCCTACATCGACCAGGTCAAACTCAGTGTCCAGGGATGGTGGTGTGAAGTGTTTCTGTTGTGGGCAAATTGGGCATGTAAAGAATCAGTGTAAATTGTATGGTGTTACTTGCCATAAGTGTGGGAAGAAAAACCACATTGCCAAGGTTTGTCGATCGACGAGTGCGTTGACAAGTGCAACAACTGTGCGTAATAATAGTTACGGCCATTCCAGACCACCAAAATGTAAGTCTTTTAATAAGTCTATGTTAAAGCCAAAACACAATTTCGTGGGTTCGGAAAAATGTTCCGATACGCCAAGTGCTTTTTGTGTGGGAAATCAAGCTGACGATTTTCACATTGAAGATATTCAGCATATGTTTGTCATGTATGAGGAACATACCGAGAAAGTCAAAGTTGACCCAATAAGGGTAGATATTGTCGTTCAGGGTGAAATGACTACGTTCGAAGTAGACACAGGAGCAAGTGTGACTGTTATTAGTGATACATTTTACAAGAATAATCTAAGTTCTTGTACGCTTTACCCTAGCGAGTTAAAGCTATGTTCCTATACCAATCAACCGATTGTTCCAATTGGTAAAATTAAAGTCAAGGTCAGCTATCAGAATGTAAATAAACTTCTTGATATGTATGTAATCCAAGGGGGATCACATCCGTTAATAGGACGTGATTGGCTTAAAATATTGGGCATAGACATTTCCTTCAAAAATAAATCCGATCTGTACGGAATTAGCGATTCAAGTAAAATATTTGATAACTTTGATTTAATGGTTAACAATTTAGTAAAAAAGTTCCCTGAAGTTTTTACCAATAAATTAGGCCAGTACAAAGGCGAACCAGTAGAATTAATTCTGAAAGAGAGTGCTAAGCCGAAATATTTCAAGCCAAGACCCATTCCCTTTTCCTTAAAGTCAAAGGTTGAGAGTGAATTGCAACGTCTAGTGGACGAAAAAGTGCTAATGCCTGTACGTAGCTGCAATTGGGGTACGCCAATTGTGCCCGTGTTAAAAGCTAATGGTGACATCAGAATCTGTGGGGATTTTAAGGTCACACTAAACCAGTATTTGGAGGTTGATAAATACCCCATACCTCGCATTGAGGATTTATTTGTAAGCAGGGTTTGGGAGTTTTTTGTTTCCTCTCAATACATTCACCTCCTCAAGGAGGAACTCCGAGAGGAAATCTGAGATCCTCCTCCGAGAGGGGAGAATAGGAGAAGGGAGAAAGTCCAAAAACTCTCACGAGTTTCTGAAGCCAGAATACTCCCTCCCGATCGAGGAAGAGGACATTTAGTCATGGAGGAAGAGCTATTTTGAGGATTATTTCAGGTAACCAAATGTTCTCCTCTTGTTAGAGCTATGCTGTGAGGACTCTGGGAGGAAATGAAAAGTGGGTCCCAACCGCCATTAGGGTCCCTCGGCGCGAGAGGTCCGACCCTTTCCTATTGTCCGTGTGGGGATTACCGCGGCCCATTCCGGCTCTCAGTGTCCCACTCAAGGAAGGGGCTCATGGTCACTTATTTGTTTATAAGTTAAAATAACTAAAAACTTTCATGTTGAATTTATTGAAAATCAATGCGAGGAATTAAATTCTGTATGTTCTGCTGATTGGTTCCAAATTTTAAACGGAATTCTAGCGTTCATATTAACGGAGTTGATCATCACCTAGAACAATTTTTGGAGACGCTAAGGTTAGATGTTTAATTATTATTTCTATAACTCACTAGCAAGTTTGTAGGAGCGATATTGTAATGATTTACATCTAAAAATATACGTTAATTTGTTAGCTCCATTCCAGATGTACATTTGCGGTGAAATTCGATAGAATATTCGATTTAACTTCTATGAAAAAAAGCCCTCGTAATGTAATAAAATATGATTCTCTCAGTTCTTTGTCGTGAGCCAAAATTACAGCGACTATTTTTAATAACCTCTTACCAACCTTTGAATTCAAAGGTATTATAAACGAATTTCGCTATAAATACTGATTAATGCATATCCTAAAAATTCGTAAATTTAATGTACGATAATGTATGATAAGGAATGTTTTACGTAGACACATGTTGTGAGAAGCATTCCATACCATTGGAGGAAAGACAACTGCTCTACCCAGGTAGTTACTCTCATATCTTGGATCTCTGGTCAGGTTGCACCTCACAGAGTTAGTTCGGGACACATTAGCGCATTGATGTTTTCTTGGAAAAACTTATTATCCTCCAACTGGAAGACCCAAGAGTATATTGGTGTAAGTATTCTCCTACTGAAATATGTA
Organism: Ischnura elegans; assembly: GCF_921293095.1. Taxonomy (NCBI): domain Eukaryota; kingdom Metazoa; phylum Arthropoda; class Insecta; order Odonata; family Coenagrionidae; genus Ischnura; species Ischnura elegans. The sequence continues at coordinate 131,472,165 of NC_060247.1, read as the reverse complement.
CGTGGAAGGTGATAACCTCACTCTTCTCGGAATAGCTCATTTTCTTTTCAAAATTTTCTTGGCGTGTATTCAAATTTAGCCTCTGTACGCATTCCGCTACCTATACCAGGGATGGTTTTTGTGGAGCCCTGCTGTGCGATGCAGTCCATACCATGAATGAAAGAGAACTGCACCACCCAGGTAATTACACTCATATCTTGCTTCTCTGGTCAGGATCCAGGTGGTCTGCTTTGTGCCCCTCACGGGCTTATTTCGGGACACATTAGCGCGTTAATGTTTTCTAGGAAAAACTTATCATCCTCCAACTGGAAGACCCAAGAGTATATTGGTGTAAGTATTCTCCTACGGAAATATGTACGAGGAAGATGATAACCTCACTCTTCTCGGAAAAGCTCATTTTATTTTCAAAATTTTCTTGGCGTGTATTCAAATTTAACCGTAAATGTTCTGTATGCATTCCCCTTCCTCCTCCTGCAAGGATTTTTTTTCAAATGATGTTTCGGTGGAATTACATTTTTTCTTGGAATTATACAGCCAGGATTTTTTTCTTGAAGTGCCTTTCGTTTCGCTTTCGTTAGTTTTGCTTACGTTCTCGACCTGTTCGGAGTTGCTTGGCCGAGAGGAGCGTTAGGCAAATTTCCTGGACTTAACTTGCACTGGGAAAATGTCCCGGCTAGTAACGGATCAATCGATCCTGGAAATACTTACGCAAACAGACAGTGAAGACGAGGATGTGAAAATGAGGAGTGTGGATTTTGGCATCATGGATCTAAATTATGTTAATATCATAAATCGTAAATACCTAGAAGTAGGCTAGGAACATTGAAATATTTAATTCCCTTTAAAGTATTTGTTGGTCTATGATATAATGCCGTTTTGCTGAAAACCCTAAAAATAACCGTAGAACTTCGTTTAAAAGTTCTACAGGCATTGCAAAATGAAAGGAATACATTGATGAACTGACATTTAATGCAACAGTAACAATTAAAAAAAATTAAAATTGCACTGGTAACAATTAACTGACCGCAAAAGTACGCCGGGATGGGCTGCTCTCGGGGAAAAGGGTCGAGGATTATCCCCACTAGGAAAGGTCATTATGGGGAGGAAGCGACTACCTGGTCAGTCCCAAGCCGAAAAAAAACTCCGTACGGGGCGAAAAAGAAAATCTCAAACCCTTCGTAGAGCCAAAAACAAATTCCCGCGAAGGAGCATTTATTGTTAGTCATCGGAGAATTTCGCAGTTGTTCACAGCCCTGCGTGTCTATGCCAAAAATGTCTCCAAAAACTGTCCCATATGGCCCAAAAACTGCGCGGAATAATTTATAAGTGCTCTCCAAAAATGTTTCAAATATAGTTAAAGTTACTAGTCATTTTAAATTCAAAGTTTTGCCATTTCTATCACTTCTACAGTTAACTCTTTCGCTGCTGTTCAATCTCCGAAAATCTTCTCCTCACATGCTGCGAAAATGTTAAAATGCGTTTCGTGGCCCCATGGAGCAGGTACTTCCAGGATGGGTGTGGTGCACACTCCGAAGGGTCGCTAATCCGCGGCCCTATCCTCGACGAGCTCATCCACGCAGGACCGTCTCCTCGACCCTACCAGCGGGGGGCCTACCTCCCGAAAAATGACCACTCTGACTGCGATTTCTAATTCAATTACTCAATGTGATCATCAAAAGTAATTGTTTTCATCGCACTCCTGCCAATCAAGCAATCAAGTACGTCTTTGAACCGTGTTTCTACGATGAAAAATAACGATTTGGTTAACTTTTCTAGAAACGTGGCTGCGGACAACCGGAAAAATGGCCATTTCAGCAAAGTTAACAAAATCTTTATTTTTCATCGCAGAAACACGGTTCAAAGACGTACTTGATTGCATGATTTTCGGGAGTGCGATGAAAACAATCATTCTTTGATGATCGGATTGAGTAATTGATTTTCAACTTGCAGTCGGAGAGGTCACTTTTCGGGAGGTAGTCTGCCTGCTCGTAGGGTCGAGGAGACCTGCGTGGGTGAGCTGGTCGCGGATTAGCGACCCTTCGAAGTGCTTCGGCGTAAGTGCTGACCGCATGTCTCCACTCTGTCCAGAGCTTTGCCTCATGAGCCGTAAATACTTTTTTTGTATTGCTCTAGCTCATTTGGGAGGAAACTCTTTTCGGAGGAAAGCCTTTTCATTCTCCTCTTCACATATGTTGGAGGAGAAAAAAACTCTCAGAGTTTTTGTATTTCCTCTGAACAGAGTTCTCCTCCCAAGAGTTTCGGAGGTAAGGAGTTGGGAGGAATCCCTCCAGACTTTCCTCCAAGGAGGACTCCCAAACCCTGTTTGTAAGCATGCATAAAGGTAGGCATTTTAGCAAAATTGATTTAAGCAATGCATTTATGCAATTGACCTTAGATTCTGAGTCACAAAAGCTTTGTACTATTAGCACACACAAGGGTCTCTTCTCTTATTGCAGAGTGCCCTATGGTATTTCGAGTGCTCCAGGAGTATTTCAAAAGGCCATTGAACAAACCTTAGCAGGGTTAGAAGGTACTGTTGTGTTTTTAGATGACATTTTGGTTAGTGCACCGGATACTAAAACTCATTATAAGCGATTGGAGGCTGTGTGTAAACGTCTTAGTGAATGTGGTCTAACAGTCAAAAAGGAAAAATGTAAATTTTTTGCAAGTAAGGTTGAATATTTAGGGTTTAAAATTGATAAAGACGGATTGCACACATCCCAAGATAAAGTAGCTGCGATTGTGAATGCACCCATACCAAAATCAGTCAATGAAGTTCGAGCATTTATTGGTCTTGTGAATTATTATTCTAAGTTTATTAATAACATGTCAACCATTTTAAATCCTATGTATAAACTTCTACGTAAAGATGTTCCGTTCAAATTTGGCAAAGACTGTCTTTATGCATTCAATGAAGTGAAGAAAATCTTGACGCAAGCACCTGTGTTGGCACACTATGATCCAACACTGCCCGTGAAATTGGCAGTTGACGCCAGCTCCACCGGACTTGGTGCTGTTTTAAGCGTAGTCACTCAGGAGGGTGTCGAAAGGCCAGTTGCATTTCATTCGCGAACCTTATCTCCTGCCGAATGTGGGTACTCGCAGATAGATAAGGAGGCATTAGCTGTTGTTTTTGGCGTCAAGAAGTTCAACCAATATTTGTACGGACGGAAGTTTACTTTATGTACCGATCACAGACCCTTAGTAAGCATTTTCGGCCCAAAAAGGGGATTACCTGTTTTTGCCGCGAGTAGACTGCAGAGATATGCTCTGTTTTTATCAGGGTATAATTTTGATGTTCAGTACGTTAAATCTGAAAAACATGGTAATGCTGACGCTCTTTCACGTATGCCATTACCTGACTTACACTCTGTTAATGAAGAAACAAAATGGGTAGGAACTTATTTGCATTGTATAGCTGAGAGTTCCGTACCACTAAATTTTGAACATGTAAGAAAAGAAACACAGAGTGACCCTATCTTAAAGAAGGTGTATAATTTTGTAATGAATGGGTGGCCTAACTTTATCTCAGAGGAAAATAGTGAGTTACAGCCATATTTCTTAAGGAAAGATGAACTGACTGTAGAGCATGGTATTATTATGTGGGGGTACAAAATTGTTGTTCCAAGTAAATTGCGTGACTATGTTCTGAACGAATTGCATTCGGGTCATCTAGGTATTGTAAAGATGAAATCTGTGGCTAGAAATTATGTTTGGTTCCCTAATATTGATAGACGAATAGAAGACCTAGCTAACAATTGCTCACCTTGCCTTAGAGAACGTTCTAGCCCTCCCAAGACTGAACTTCATGTGTGGCATTATCCCGCTTCTCCTTGGGAGAGGTTACATGTGGATTACTTGGGCCCTTTTAAAGGAAAGATGTATTTAGTGGTGATTGATGCTCATACTAAGTGGCTTGAGGTATTTGAAGTTAGCTCTACCTCGGCTAAGGTAACCATAGAAAAGCTCAGAGAGCTATTTTCAAGATTTGGACTACCTGTTTCCTTACATTCCGATAATGGCCCACCTTTCACTTCATTAGAATTTAAAAATTTTATGGTATCAAATGGTGTGAAGCACTCATTTTCGCCGCCATACCACCCTCGATCTAATGGCCAGGCGGAGAGTTCTGTTAAGTATGCTAAGCATAAGTTAAGTTGCGCTTTTGTAGAAAATGCAGATGTAAATATTGCCCTGAGTAATATATTGTTTAGTTACAGAAACTCTATTCATAGTACTACGAATGAAACCCCTGCTAAACTAATGTTTGGTAGACCTTTAAGATCCAGACTAGATCTATTGAGGCCTAATGTGGTCAAGAGAGTGGAACTTAAGCAAGAAAAACAAAAAGAGTATTTTGGTGTTAAGAAAACAAGGATTTTGTTTGAAAATCAACCTGTTCTAATTAGGGATTATCGCTGTAAAGACAAATGGGTTGAAGGGATCGTATTAAAACAATTAAGTGGTGTAATGTATTCTGTAATGTTCAAGTCTGGTTTTGTTTGTAACAGACATATTGATCAGCTCATTGGGATGAATTCCAGCTCAGTGTATGCCAATTCTGATAATGTTAAAACGGGTGATTTCAATGTCAATAACGACGCAGTAGCGGAGAGGTTCCCAAACAAAAACAACCTTTCTCCTCACTCCTCCCCCACCTCTAGCATTCCCAGTACGCCACGTTTGCCTCACCCATCCCCACCGCTGCAATCCCCGGTTCCTTCTCACTCTGACACTCAGTCAAATGCAAGTGTTCCATCTCCAAACGAGGGATCAGCTGTCGATAAAAGATACCCTCAGCGCATTAGGAAGCCGGTTGATAGATTTCAATCGCAATGATCTTGTTTATTTGGTTATATTTGAGAGTTTAGTTGGTGTTTATATTAGCTTTTATAGTTTATGCATTGTTACACTGCTATTATTATTGCCTTATATTTCCAAATATGTGTTTCCAAGGAGTTGTTAAATTTTTGTTTATTGAAACAAATTTATTTTTTTTGTTATTAAGTTTTGTTCTATGATGTAACCATTTTTGAAAGGGAGGAATTGTTGTATTTGTGCTGGAAATAAATGAGGCTCGATTGGCTCGACCGGCACGCCGCCTACCCCGGCTTATCAGCGGCAGTTGTGAGCTCGAGGAGTTGCTACCCTACCTGCCGCCGAGCCAGTCGGACTCGCTGAACTGAAAACCACGTTGTCTTGAGTCATTGAGCGGTACACCACAATTTCCCTCTATTTTGAGCTTCCAACGGTATAGTTTAGCCATATTTTTTCTTGGTTTCTTAAAATATTACGTACTGTTAACTTCCGGTATCTTCCAGTCTTTTAATTTTTTCCTTGTTTTTCCATTTTAGAGAAACCTGGCGAGGGAAATAATTTTTTTTTCCTTATTTATTTTTATTAGGAAATCCTCTGTGGCCAATAATTTATGCTATTTTCGGGTGTATTTTAAGAGGGTATGTGCAGTATATGTGGAACGAAATTCGAAATTTGCTAGTAGTAAGGAAGAAAGAAAACGAAAGGAAGACTTGTGAGACAGTGTCAAGAATAATTTTATGGGGAAGGGTTTAACTGAAACGGTTGCTTAGGATCGAGTGAGTTGGAGGTGACGAGTGAGGAACGGTGACTCCGAACAGGAATAGCTGCAGAAAAAGAAGGCTCCAGTAGGGTGGTTTCCTATTATTTTTTTATTGTCTAAATCGAAAGATAGGTATTTCACGATTTTAGATTTTTAAATGACGATATCTATTTATCGCGATTAAATGAAGTGAAAATTTTCAAGCGCGCGAAAAAGCGACGGCTAAGTATGAATGCTGGGAAAACGCCGTGTGACGTCGTTCTGGTTCCCGCTGCCGCAAGTGAGTTGACCTTGGGGCGAGGCTTTGAGCGCTGATACGACGCAGGCTGCTAGCAGGTAGCGCTTGGCTTAAATAAGGATTATTATTCCCTTATCAAACGAAGGAAATTTTCCGACCATAGGCAGTTTTAATGGGTGATTATTAAGAGATGTTTCCTGAGCTCTGTGACTCATGCATGCATTAGTAATCTCTGATGATGTAAAACCCCTATCTACTCGTATAGAAACTAGGTCCCTGTGACGTCACGTGGAGTGGCATCGCATGGGCGCCAATCTGGCCTTTTTTTTAATGCGGTTAAAATTAACCGTTGCCATTCGTCTAAACTGGGATTTCTAAAACCAAATAATTTTTATATTATGGCTACACTAATGGTGGGTAACGAATCGCAGTCAATGCCTTTCGTTTTCTTTGATGAAGGAAACTACCCTATTGCGTTACTCTCCCGTCAGTACTTCACAATTTCCATTCATTTCAGCATAAAATAGCTCACTTTTCATTGCTTTTCTTTGATTAAGCTTGTTTTATCCTTCCATCAAAACACTAAATGTTAACTTTATCTTCTTTATAAAAATATTGATGCAATTATGAATAATGATTGGCAATAATATGTTCGCTAGAATTTATTGACTGAATCTTACATTTGCTGAGAAGGATAAAAAGTGCTGGATGAAGATTGGTACATCCACAAAATTTCGATTGATTTCATTTAAGAGTTTTTCTAAACCTATTATAAAGGGCACCTCAAGCCAGGGATCAGATTTAACTATTTCTTAATCTATTCACTGGCTTAATGTGTATTTGGTTATGTTTTGTGTATTATATGGGTAAGATCATGTTATATTTATCTCCCTCTCAACATTTGCTGATAGATAGTAAAATCTGTCACGCCATAATTAATGAATTCTCAACTCACAATTTTCTGTTAATTCTTTTACACCGTAAACATTTTTCTAATAAAAATTATCCATTTTATAATACCTAAGCGTTTATAATCCATGTCATTTATTTTCTTAATTTTTTTCGTAGTCGTGCATCCCATTCTCCACTTTTATTTCGCTAGACTCATACACCTCTTTTTCCATTATCACATATATCTAATGTGACTCTCCTCAATGGATTACTTTTGTCTGAATCCAATCGTCCTAAAATATAGTTCCGTTATACGCCTTCAGCTGTTTCAGCCGTACTATGCCTTGTTTTTGTCGTGAAGTACGCCCGAAGTCGAAATCGTGTTGTCGCTTCAGGAAACTGGGAAAATTTAAACATGCTTGCACGCCCCAAAGTGGATTGGGTTGGCTTCGTTCTTGATTTTACCGCGTGGGGAGCCTTTAGGTTTTGTCACCTGAGTTCAATAAGGTTATCGCTTGGGAATCATGGGGAACTTCGGTCTTATTGAGGCTAAAAGCGCAGTCAGAACTCGGAAGCCAGAAGGAGATAGGGATGCAGTTTTTCTTTAAAAGCGGTGACTACTCGTGCAGTTGCTATGTTTATTGAGCTCTCTCACGTCCGCTGTGTCTTGGACCGAAATGTGGGACACCACTTTGACTCGAAAACCCTATCTTCGTGCGCGTTTTTTTAAATCTCTCATCGTATCTTCCGAGAATCCTTTTAAAATTTCGGCCACGCTTGCTCCTCTCAGCTGCTTAGGAGATGGGTTTCTCACTCTTACCGTCCGTGCTTTTTACGCCTGCTATATCTCATCTCCCATATACCGTATATCCATCAGAAATACATCTCTCTACTCAAGCTGCGAATGCACTTCAAACTTGCATTTTCGTAAATGATGCAGTGAAGACACAGCGTTTAAACAATGGCTCTAGTTTTCTAGCAAAAAATGCAGACTCCCATTTTCCTGCTTTCCGGTACTGTAGGTGTTTCCACTTTTTCTCATCCAAACTCATACCGTTTTAGGAATGCCTCTGTAATTCCAATAGAATTCCTTAGTCGTTCGGGAACAGCGGAATAAAAAATAATAATAATATATAAATATAAAAATTTCCGTCAAGTTCTCCTCCGGCGCCCTCATCTGAATTCTGAAAATTGATGAATATGCTCTTGATGTAACTATTAAATTTTGTTGTTATTTAATACTGGCTGAGCAAATGGTGTTTTGTGTTCTCAAATGATACAAATTTCATTGTTTCCTTGTCTGGAAGTAACTTGGCTGAAAGATAATAATGTCCAAATTGAATCGCCCAAAGTATGTAAGATGTGTCCAGTACGTTACCGGCCAGAAGATAGAAATCGAAAAGCCTTTTATTTTCAAGGTAACTGAGAAGGCTCATAAAAAGGCCTTTGCCAGCGATTCGGCTATCTTCCACATCATATAATAAATGTGTAATTATCCTATAAAGTTTTGACAGAATAAGTATACTATTGTGAAATCAGAGTATACCACCCTGGTAAATATCATTTTCCGCAGTCCAAGGCATAAATACCGGAAAATGCAGGCTACAAGTGAAAAGGTTTAAAGAACACAGTAAGGTAATCTGGGATTGAATTTAAATTCCTTGGTCGAAAGTGTTGCATGTTCATCAACTAACGGTTTTGACGAGATTATCAGTTTTTGCGTTGCAGTTTTTTTAATGAAACTTTACGCAATGCCTCAGTCCTACTAGATATATATTTGCATCTTTCAATTTCGTTTGATGGAACGACAGAGTATTAGCTAGCATTCTTTTGAGACATTTGTTTTTCATATGCCATGGCTAGAGATGCGTGAAAATCGCAAATGTGATATAGATGCGATGTGCGCAAATAAATGCGACATAGATGCGATGACTGGACTTTTATGACATTTTTACGCAAATTTACCTTTTAGACGGTAAAATTCGTTCATTTTGTGCCAAGCGCAGTTTAAATGCTCCGCCGACACTCACCGCTTAAAGCATGTGAGCCATTGGCCAGCTGCTATTTGGCTTGGACTCTACGTGGCCGCGAACTACAAGTGGGCGCGGGCAAGCTACACCTCCACCACTATATGTCTTATTCCTTAATTTATTATTTTTCAACAACATAATTATTTAAAATATTCTGTATTTTGTCATATAACTGTGTTTCACAGCATTTTATCGTCATCTACCTCATTATGAAAATAAAAAAATAGACGCTACAAAATGCGATAAATTGTAATTGAAAGTGCGATAAAATAAAAATGAAAGTGCGATTTTCACGTATCTCTACTCATGGCATAAAGGTCTGACCACGATTGTGGCATTCGGCTCTGTCAATTTAAGTTGATTAATGAGCGGATATGATTCTCATGAAATCTCTTACGATCGCGTGGTTTCTCCGATTACATTCCAGTTTTAAATCATATCTTTCGGGGGAAATAGAAATTTTGCGGCTGTTAAATTCTAATTGCTATTCTTCGCCATGCAAAAAATGTCCGCATCGTTCTTTCCCGAAATGCTTAACGTGTGTATAAGCGGCCGTTCAGATGTAAATTTATTCACGGATTAGCCTTTCAAAGTCGCCCTGCAATGAATTTTTGAATCGAAGCCAGAATATGAACTGTGGGTTTTCTGCGTCGAATTCCAAAAACACCGCATAAATATCCATGGGAGAGAGAATTTGTATTCATAATTATTATGCGGCTTTGGCGAAATAAGTCCCTAATAAATCCCCAGAAAAAAGTTTTTTTTTTTGACGCCGCTGCGGCAGGAAATTTTATTTTTCCCACTTCCCAGCGTCCCCTCTTTTCTAACGCTTGAGTGGAAAAGCTCTTGGGCTTTTATAACGTGCTTTAGTTTTCATTTATTCCGTAGTTATGATTTTTAAATACGACCGCAACTGTGACGGGCTTAAATACGTGGTGCCGTTATTCAGTTGTTTGTTGACTGCAATGGCAGTCAGTTCTATGTTCTCTATGCTTATCCCCTCCGCCGCAGATACCTATTTTCTCATAAATTTTTCAAATGTATTTAATAAGTCTGAAAATGCTGTGTGATTTTCTATTAGCCCTACATTCTTATGCTACACCTGAATATTTTTCTTTGAATAAATAGTGATACTGTTTCAAATGTATTTAATATGTCCGAAAATGTTGTGTGGCTATCCGGGTATCCACATTCGGGATGCAATTGTACGTAAAGGTATGCTGGTATAGATTTATATTCTGTTTTTGTTTTTTGTTTTTTTCTCTCTATTTTTTGCATTTACTGAGTCTTGCTGTAGTGTTGTTTTTTTCTATGAACCTTTGTCAAATGATTTTTACGTATTTGTTTTGCAATTGTAAATTATCTCATGGGCCAAATGGCCCACGATAATAAATTAATTGAATTGAATATCATAAATGTCATTAAATATCATTTTTCCTACATCTTCAGTCGCTTCCTCTTCTTACCCATGGCCGGTTACTAATGCATTCCTAATTTAACCTATTCTCTGTAAACATGCGCCCAGCAATGGCCAAAATTAGGAAAACGACAAAACAGTTTCATAAAATTATATTATTATTAAAAAACTCTTTTGTAACCTTCATTTATGTAACAATATTGTATATTATTGTACGAGGGTGGTTTGAAAAGTACTCGGAATGGAATAGAAAAAAAGTTCTTGCATCACTGAAAATTATTTTATTTTTCAGTGTAGTCTCCTTGTAGACTACTACATTTGGTCCAACAATATTCTAGTGGCTTGATCCCATATAGAAAATGAGATTTCTCTAGGCCTGCAGAATAGTTGTCAACTCCGGCTATCAGTTCTTCATTTGAAGTAAACCATTTTATCCACGAGGTCCACCATCAAAACATTTTAGTTTTGGGAAGAGATGGAAGTCTGACGGAGGCACATCAGGTGAATAAAGTGGAAGTGGCAACAATTAATAGCATAGTTCGTGGTATTTTGCCATGGCGACAGCGTATAAGTGCAGCAACGAATTGTATTAATTTCAGATGACTTTCTTCCTTGCTAAACCTTATTTCGCGTATAATTTGTTGCAAATTGTTCAAGAGGCTAGCATAGTATCCTCTAGTAATTGTTCGCCTAGTGGGGGGGCCAATCTATAAACAGATTCCCCTTCATATCCCAGACTCTGATGCCATGACCTTTCCAGTCGAAAGAATTGTCTTCACTTTCTTTGGTGGCGGATAATCATCATGTTTCCATAGCTTTGGCTGTGTTTTTTCCTCTGGGGAATAGTAATCGACCCAATTTTCATTTTTGGTCTCAAACTGGTGCAATAAAACTTGTTCATTTTCCCTGAAACGGGTCAAACATTGTTCCGATATGTCTATTCTCATGCGTTTTTGATCCAGCGTCAAGAGTCGCGGCACTCATCTTGCAGATAATTTTTTCATTCCTAATTTTTCCGTTAAAATATAACGTGCCCTTTTGTATGACATCTGGCAAGCAAGAGCAATTTCATTCAGTTTCAATCGGCGATCCTCCATTGCCATTTTGTGCACTTTTGCAATGATTTCTGGAGTTGTGACACTTCTTGGCCGACCTTTGCGCGGACCATTATCTAAGCTCCCCCGACCAAATTTAAATTCTTTTATCCTCTTGACAACAGTTGGCTATGAAGGAGCAGAGTCCCCTAGTGTATTCTCGAAATCGGTATGAATGTCCTTTGCTTTCATACCTATCTTTACGAAGTACTTAATCACTGCACGAATCTCGATTTTTTCCATCTTCGCAAATCACTACGCGGGAACAACAAAAAAGTCACGCCACCGACATAGTTCTTTTCCACGAGCATTGACGTGGCACGTGTCTTCAGCGAACAGTCCTATGGATATCACGTGAATAGTTCGTTGCACTAGCGCTGACAACTCGTGGTGATACCGAGAACTTTTCAAACCACCCTCGTACTTTATTGTGTTCCCCTGTTTTCATTCATAGCCTTTATTTCATTATCGCTCGTCGATAGTTATTCGTGGTTGTTGCTTGCAGTGCCACCATCCTACTTCTGAAGAAATTCTTTCAAAATAATTTCCGTCGAAATATTCATTTCGGTCACGAGGACTTGTACGATTTTCGTGCCATTCTAAATTGATAAAACTGTTATGTGTAATGAAATCGCGACTAATGCTTTGTTAATTTTTTTCGGGGGCCTGGCTTAACTACGAATTCAAGTAAAACGAGGAAAATTTTGTTGTAAAATAAACTGTTCCCCTGATAGATGCCATTATCAGCCGACGGAGACAACTGAGTATTTTCAGATATTTTAGCTACTACTTTAGGCCATATGAGGATTCTCTGAAATGAGAAGTTAACATCATTAAGAACTACTAAATAACACTTTCCATTTTTGTAATTTTGTAACATGAGGTATTTTTTATAAGCGATTCTGAGTTTTTGGTGTAAATGATCCGAGTAATGAATTTATATTCTTCAACCCTAGTTGTTTTATGACGTGTTATTTGTTTGTAGTAACAGCAAAATATACAATTACGTTCGGTAGCCAGGCTGTTAATGACGGGCATATTCCGAGTGAAATGGCTATCGTGCTTGGGAAAAGGGCAGTAATTGCTGATTTTATAGCTAGGAGATTATCTTGCTTGGTAATAAGCGTAATTAATATTTTCCTGATTATTCTGAGTATCTGTTTGTCTGGCTCATATATGTATCCGTTTCTCTGTCATATCACATCGCATTTATCTTCTACTGCTCTTTTCATGCCCAACTCATTACACTTTTTGCATAATACGCGTTCCTTTATTATCAAACTTTTTACCAATTATAGTTACTCTGTATGATCATCAATTATTTTTATTCTCGTTCAAATTCAATCTTGCTTTTTTAAAAGTATAATTTCCCTGCTCTATTTCATGTTGTCCTTTTATTAACGCCGATTCTGTCCCTTTTCCACGCAAAGCATTTTTGTTGTGGTTTTGCTTTTGAAAAACTGCATCGTATAGCGGGGCATTATGAAACGAAATTGTGACCCCACTAATTTTATTTCGGTTTTTATTTGACTCGCTACCGCCATGTAATTTTATTTTCTCTGCGGTTAATACGTGACCAAATGCGAGCAGGGCAGTGGAAAATTTCGTGCATTTTAACGTTCAGCGGCACGGTTGTGTTTTCTAAATTATTATTATTATTATCATCCCTCCCGAGTGACATCAACTGCCAGCGGCAAAGAAAAAATGGTTAATTCTGTTCGTTTCTCACCCGTTGCCTCCGGTGACCATTGATGAGGAATAATTAGTATTATTCTTTCAATTTAATATTTTTGTGCTCGTATGACTCGGCATAAATGTTCAGTCCCATGTTTGTTAGATTATTATCGAGTTAATGCTGTATTTGACCTCTTTTATCTGCAGCTTGCCACGATGAGACGGTAATGAGGACTCGATTTTTAATCTCTACTGTCTGTCGTATTTACTGATTCTTACTATTTCGAAGATATTATTATCATTGAAAATGAAAACAAGGAATAAAGTCAGGTTTGATTCAATGGAAACACTTAGTATCCAGTATAAGAAACACAATCATTGCACTCTAAACAGAAAACACCGTGGTTTTGTGAAGGAAATACTGGGCTTTTTTTTCTACTATTTTGATGAAAATTACCTCTAAAGCACTCTTTGGTTGCTGCTTTTCATGCTGTCTAAGACATCACACGCATTGACTGAAGAGAACAGAGTAAATTCATGTGGTATAATTTTTTTTTATATCGAACTAACGGAGATTTTAAGTTATAATTTCGGGTATTATGGTGCTACGATGGTATTTTAACTAGATAATGCTGTTTTATATCCGATAAAAACCCCAAACGGAGATTATTTTTTCATCTTCTTCGGTAGACGGTTATATTAACAAAAGTGGGGTAGGATATTAGTTGCAATAAACGAAAAGAGAAGTTTGCCCTTTTCAGCCGATATTTCAAAAATATCCTGCTCGAATCTCTCCTGTTCCGTGAATACTATGCAAAACTAAACGTTTGAGGCGTGACATGGTGAAATTGCTTCAGGTTAAATAAATAACTATAAAATTCACAAATGATTTTCGTAAAAACCAGTTTCGGCGCTGTGCGACGTCGTCAGGTCCAAATACAGGATACAGGGAGAGTGTGACCTTATATTCATTGAGTCAGTAAGGGTGGAAGGTTGGCCAATGTGGGGAAGCCAGGAAGGAGAAGTATGGTGGTACTTAAGTCGTACAAAGTTGCCAAATTGGAGGCACACAAGTTAAAAAATTACGAAATGGTAGGCACATAATGATACAAACATAAATTGTTCTCATACATTGTTACCTTAATGCATTGTTACCTTAGTACATTGTTACCTTAATAAATTGTTACCTTAATACATTGGTACCTTAATACATTGGTACCTTAATACATTGTTACCTTAATACATTGTTACATTCCCATTTTGTATCTTTGTGTGCCTTCCATTTTGTAATTTTGTAACATGTGTGACTCCCATTTGGCAACTTTGTATTACTTAATTACCACAATTCCCTCCTTGCTAGCTTCCCCACCTTGGACAGCCTTCCACCTTTACTGACTCAATGAATATAAGGTCATACTCTCCTTGTATATGAACCTAACGATGTCGCACAGCGAAGAAACTGTTTTTTTATAACTAAAATCATTTGTGAATTTAACCAAGTTTTTATTTAGCTTTCTATACCTTCAGACCGCTATATTTTCATTTTAGTTTCGTTGCTTTTTATTTTTTCTTTAGTTTTGATCTAAATTTTTCTTCCCTCTGCATCTCATGTTTAATTTCTTCCCATTTTCTACGTTTAATATTGTTTACCTAGTGCGGAGAGAAAAGCATAGCAAATTCTATTCCTCCTTCCATCTCTCTCCTCGCGATGTATTTTTTTTGTCTTTCACATCGTAATGATAACCATTTTCAGTTTACCTCGCCTCTAAAAGCCCATCATAATTTATTTATTACGATAGCGGTCGTAATGAATGAGGTGAGCTCGTTTGGGGAGTAGAACTTCAGGGCTCTTGGAGTCCGTGAAATATCTCATTTGGGACTGACTCACTTTAATCATGATTCCAAGGCGAAAATATGACTTGGCGCTGAAAATTAAAATTTTTCCATTCTTAGACCCTATATACGTCTATCATTACTTTATCCTTTTCAATTACAGTTGCGCAAATGTTTTATTTTCAAAATGACGGTAATTGGAAAACGCGTCAAACAATTAAATTTAATGTGTCTGAAAGACATTTACTGAACCGCGAGAGAGTGAGTGAAATGTGAAATTTTGTCGATGCAATGCGTAAATTATCGAAAATAAAACAATCAAGGCAGATATTGGCAATTTATGATGAGATCACGTGGCAAATAAAAACGAGTGATTTTTTACCTTTAAAGCTTGGCCGCGTTGAAAATTAAATTAAATACAATACGTGATTGCCTAAAAGCGCCCCTCGACGTGATTAGCGAGTTGATGTGAGCTTGAAAAATTGAAAATTTGGAAAATAATGTCATTCTTTTTTAAAAAAATTACGCTTTCTCTTTATGACTGACCCTGCCTCATGTCCTATCATGCTTGGAAACTCTCAGCTATATCATCCGATCACCATGCAGAAAGATGCTTATAAATCCAATATAGAAATCATAGAAATGCGGTTATTGCTATCTCGGGTTTCTTCACAGCACTTTTCACGCTATATTTTACTGTGGTTTTCCTCTCATTGTCATAATTCAGCAATGATGAACATTTTTATGTTCTTAAACATTACAAAATTTTTATTTCTAATTATTCTCCTTCATAGTTTTGCATTTGGTTTATAATAAATTATAATAGTTTAAATCAATGCGTTACTATCCTCATTTAAGTGTTTAAAATTTGTGTGTTAGAGAATTTGCTCGCAGTCCTATGCGGTGCAAGGAAATTTTTTGAATTCAATGGGAGCCCACACCACCCCAATGCATCTGCATTACTTTTAAAAACAATTTCATTTCGTGCACATGCAGGTGGTACCGATTGCATATTTTGATCTGCATGATGCAAAGCACCCTTGAATTGGATAAAATACTATTGCATTGGCGTATTATCTTTGTACTCGTACTATTTCAGCTCTAATAAGTGACTGTAGCCCACAGTTTCTACTCTTCTCCTGCTAGTTTCTTTAGTACCTTGATGTTGTTCTTCCTAGTGCCCTTCCTGATTTGCCCTAAGTATTATTCTCTAGGTTTGCCCCGGACGACTTTACCTCCATTCATTCTTTCTGGCGTTAGATTTTCCGCAGTTAACTTTTATTCTCCTATTCTCAGTGTTGTTGTTCGTTTCCGTTACCTATCCGTCCATTTAATCTTTTGTACCCGCAGCCAGTAGAAGACCCTGAAAGCACCTATTCTTCCCTGATCAAATTTTCAATTGCTCCAAGTTTCTGTTACGAAGGCTTCAACTACCCGTGCAGATATATTCACAAGGGATGATATCATTAGATTTCTAGAGATCTAATCATGGCTTTAGATGATGGTAGCAGTAAAGTTATGAACTGAAAACGAAGGGTGATGGTTAACGTCCTTGTTGCTCACTTTCCTGTTAAATTATACTCAAATAAACGAATTCTGATGAGATTGATGCACCCCAGTCTTTCTGCTTAAAGTTTAAAAATGCGTCTTTGTCGATTAGGGACGCTCTAAAATATCTCTTATAGATTATGGACCATCTACTCATAGCTCTACTCTCTGGCAGGTATTCGCCTACCATTTTGAGAGGTTGCCTCTCTTCAGACTCGTAGTCAGGGGCTTTTTTGGCTTTCCGAAATGTTTTGCGGTCACTTGTGGGGACAGCCCGCGATTCATTTGCTTAGGGGGGCATCAGCCCAGGACCACCTCTACTCTGACATTCGGTTTTTCGATACCGTTACCTTCCTTGCTCTCAGCACTCAAATCACTTTGAAGAAGTTTCTCAATAATTCTAGCCTTAAATTAGAAATTTATCGAATTTAGGCGGATGTTTTAAGCAATCGCGTATGGAGACCACCAAGCCATAATATATGCGTCCATTTATGGTAACAATAACGATGAAAGTGTACTTAAGCACCCTCAAAGCAAATTCTATAGCTTATTTAATGATATCGTTCTCCGATGCATGCGAGTTGAGAACAAATTACCAGCAGAAGCAACCCGCATACCACATGAGCTACATGCCTACCTCTTTTCTTCCACACGTTCTATTTTCCTGACTGAATTCGCCGTTTTTAATGCAGAGGAGCGATGAGGTGTGTGCTTGCGGGGAAATTTTGGGTGCCGCCTCAGTTTTTTGCGGTTGCCGTGGTGATGCGGGAGTCCCTACCTCATAATTCATAGCGGACCGCTCCAAAAAAATTAATTCCCCTCTTACCACCCACCCACCCCCTTTCAAGCCCATACCTTTCAAGCCTCCACCCTCTGGCAGTGAAGCGAGTCGCCTGTATCCCCCAACGCCCAAAGTCCTTCAAAAATTCCCAAACCCTCGCCTGCTTGACCGGCAAAAATACCTTCTCCTGGTCTGCGCTGCACTGGTCACTCGATAGACATAAATAATGAAGAGTTTCCCCTACCTA
Source organism: Ischnura elegans (assembly GCF_921293095.1). Taxonomy (NCBI): domain Eukaryota; kingdom Metazoa; phylum Arthropoda; class Insecta; order Odonata; family Coenagrionidae; genus Ischnura; species Ischnura elegans. Next base: position 131,454,834 of record NC_060247.1, on the reverse strand, counting down.
TTCAGTGCTGAAGGAAAGAAAAAAAAAATGCTCTGCGTGGAAGAGGCGAGTTTGCCTGTAAATAAAGACAGAATACGGTGTGTTTAATCATAATCTAGTCAATGCGCTACAAAATACTTCTAGGCATATGCAAGCATCTTTTTGGTTACATTTTCGCGCCGCTTTATCGTCATAAATTGTAATTGATCATAAAAATATAGCTTTAACTGGGAATTGCATTTTAAGTGATGCTGTATTTAACCCTCCAAACAGAGTCTACTTCAATATTCCTTTAGGAATGTCATCTTCACCACTCTAGCACTATTATTGCGCAATTTTACTATTTTGCGCAACCCCATCTTTGGGGGAAGATAATATACTGCTACTAAATGCATATGTGGCTGTGGAATCTGAAAAATACATTTATTGTTTATTATTTGCTGAAAATTCTTCCGGAAAATACATTTAGAGGTTCTATTTAGTGTTCACATTCCAACATTACTGGCTGGAATATTGTTTCGATTCCAAGGTGTTTTCCGCGAAAAACATCTATGAATAGAGAATTCTATTTAAATGCTTGATAGTGTTCAGGGAAACATTTTATGATTGAAATTTAATGTATAATATTTCTTCGTGAATTAGTATTTTATCTAAAGGTTTATTGAAAGATGAACACAACAGTGTGTTACCATAGCAGTACATTATTTATCCCATACAAACTGCCAAAAAATGCAATATTTTACCTGGCATTTGTATTTAAATTTTAAGTTAACATTTGTTTTACATTATGCACGAATTCAATTAATCACCGTTACCATTGAAGTAGTTCGCACGAATTGCACGTAGTAGTATGCACGAATAACTTCAGGTGCGATGACTGAATACTAAATTCGCTGCTATTGTTATTCTTAAACTGTTAATACATTTTACTCTACGATTTTTTCTGGCTATGCTATTCACAAGTGCTCAAAAAAGGTTGAGACACATTTTCTCAATTGGCTTTAATGAGCAAGAAACGATGGAAATGATGCATTAAAGTTGCATCAACTTGATGAGGAACGTAGAATGAAATTCTTCTCTAATTCTAAGTATCTGTATTGTTATTAAGAATATAGATGGTATTTTTGGGGCATATGAATATTAGCTTTGTAACGTCTGATGTTTTGTTTGATCTGAGTTGTTATTTTGGTTGTGAAGGGTTTGTTTGGGGAGAGGGGATTGTTGAGTGAGAGGTAAAAAGGAGAGGTTTTGTGGAGGATTTTGGAGATAATAGAAGGAAATAAAAAGGGTTCTGAAAATTAATAGTCTTACGTTACAGACGTAAGTGTGAGCCCACGTTTTTTCTGGCGACGAGGATGGGATGTTTGACAAAGGTTTGGAAAAATTAGCCTGAGTGAAATTGAGAAGACGCAGCGGCCGGTTTGAGCGTTGGAACGGTTGCTGGTTCGAGGAAGCGGACTGGAGATGGTATTTGCTTCAAGGAAGGACGCACATTGAGAAGTTGGAGCTGCAAGCAAAGACGACTTGGTGTTTTTCGGAAGAAGTGGAAGTTTAATTCGCTGGTGTGGCGTTTTTGCTTCGGGAAAGGTGAGTACCCTTTTTGCCGGATGGTGTGAGCATACTGGGTGCTGTTTCTGACTTCCTCATTTTAGTGAGTTGTTTAGGTGATAGATTTGCGGAAAAAACTTAAACAATGTCGTATTTGGCTAGAGTCCCTAAAGATGTTTTGTGCAAAATCGCATATGAAGTAGGAGCTGACGTGGGGAGGGAAGCTAGAGTCGTAGAGTACAAACAAGCGATACTAAAAAGTAAAGATTATGATGAGGAATTTGTTAAAGAGATGCTGAAGTTTTTGACTGAAGAGAAAAGATTGGAACGAGAGGCAGAAGAGAGAAGATTAGAACGGGAAACGGAAGAGAGAAGATTGGAACGGGAACGAGAGGCAGAAGAGAGAAGATTAGAACGGGAAACGGAAGAGAGAAGATTGGAACGGGAACGAGAGGCAGAAGAGAGAAGATTAGAACGGGAAGCGGAAGAGAGAAGATTGGAACGGGAACGAGAGGCAGAAGAGAGAAGATTGGAACGGGAAGACGCTGAAAGACAGAGAAGTTTTCAGTTAGAAATGGATAAACTAAAATTTTCACAAACCAATTTAAACCGCGAGTGTGATGGATTGGAGACGGAGACCGCTCAGAGGACACTGCCGAAAATAGATATAACTCGGCATATGGATAAATTTGATCCTTACGGGGAAAACATTAGTTTATATCTTGAACGTTTTGAAAGGCAGGCAGATAGGGCCGGTATTCCGGAACACCAATTAGTATTTTACTTGACGGGATTACTATCAAACGAGATTAATGATATAATTTCTCGAGAACCTAGGGAAAAAGCTGATAGTTATGAATTTGTGAAAAATTTACTGCTTAAGAAATACAAATTGAGCTCAGAAATGTTTAGACAGTTATTTTACAAGCAGTCCAAATCAAATGGTATGGCGTGGAGTGATGTAGTATATAAAATGACTAATTATTTCCAAGGATGGATTGACGGGATGGATATAATTTCTTTTGAGGAGTTAAAAGGACTGATGGTGACTGATCAGATGAAAAGAAAAGTACCCATAGAGGTGCGAGATCTCCTGATAGACGAATGGCCAAATTTTAAGGATCCGAATGTATTGGCTGAGAAGTTGGATAGTTTTGATGCTATTAGAGAAAGCATGGGACGGAAAACCACGGATCATTACATTAAGGATCAACAAAATAAAAGGATCCAGTTTACAAAGCCGAAGACTGTTTCTGTAAATTCTGATGAAGAAAGGCGTGACTTGACTATGGAAAAGATGCCTAAATCATCGTCTTCGGGACAATTTCGAAAAGAGGTTTCAACCCAAGTGCTACGGGTGTGGTTCCACTCAACATTTTCTCGCAAATTGCCCAAAGAAAAAAACGAAGGATAACGAAGAAAAAGAATTCGTTGGTTCTTTAAAAATTGAAAATAATAAAAATATGTTTGGCAAATACTTGACAGAGGGAATGGTAAATGGGTATTCAATGAAGATATTACGAGATACAGGTGCAACAATCGATGTTGTGGCTCAGAAATATGTTGCCCCACACATGTATACAGGAGAAACTGTTTGGATACAGCAAGCTTTAGAAGTACGCGATCGTTTTCTTCCTATAGCAGAAGTAGAAGTAATTGGAGAGTTCGGTCGAGTATTTGGGAAGGCTGTGGTAGTACAGAATGATTTGGATCGCGGTGTATATATTTTGGGAAATACCACCGCAGAATTAATTGAAAAATGTCAATTAGAGCAACCAGAAAAACATTGGATAAATACGGTGCAGACTCGAGCGGCAAAGAGAAGAGGTGAATTAGAAGCGGAACGAATAAAACATATGGAAGAAGGGAAAAATAAGGAATCTTCAGAGGAAATAGGCGATAACGACTCAAATCAAGAAGGAGGATGCCGGTTTGAAGTCGGCAGAACGCCGAAAGAGGCGAATAGCGTGATCTCAATAAGACAAGATGAATTAATTGAAGCACAGAAAAATGACTCATCGCTACAGGAATGTTTTCGGGAATTAAAACCCGCAGGGGCAGAGAGCAAGAATGAAGAAGGATTTTTTCTTAGAAACAAAGTGCTTGTTCTGAGAAGAAAGGATAAGTTAAACGAAATGAAGAATTTAGTTGTAATACCAACGCAGTATAGGTTTCAGATTTTACAACTATGCCATGAGACAACGCTAGCCCATTTAGGTGTTACAAAATCAAAAAGTCAACTAGCGCGATATTTTTATTGGCCAAAGTGGTATGTTGACCTGGAAAATTACATACGAACGTGCGATACATGTCAAAAGGCTGGGAAGGGAGGTGACAGAAAGAAAGCTCCCTTAACCATTGTTCCATCTATGTCAGAAGTTTTCTATCGAATTAACATCGATACTTGTGGACCACTACCAGAAACTAGTTCAGGGAAGAGGTATATTTTGTCGGCGATATGCGTGTCTTCGAGATTTCCCGAAGCAATAGCGATTGAGGATATTTCTTCACCAACGATTGTGGAGGTATTAATTGACTTATTTTGTCGAATAGGCTTCCCACATGAAGTTCAGTCGGACCGTGGAACGTCTTTTACCAGTGAGCTGACTACAAGTTTCTTTAACAAGTGTGGTATTAGTATTGTATATTCATCTATTCAACATCCTGAGTCTAATCCGGTTGAAAGAATGCACCGAACACTCAAAAAGGTTTTAAGAGCTATGAGTGTAGATTTCGGAAACGAATGGGACAAATATCTACCGGCTGCCTTATTTGCATTGAGGACCACTACACATGAAAGTCTTGGATTTGCACCAGACGAATTGGTATACGGAAAAAACTTACGTACCCCATTAACGTTGATACAAGAAAAATGGTTGGAAGAGAATCCGGAGGAACAATCAGTGGTGGAGTATGTGTTTAATTTGTTGAATAAACTCAGAGTTACACGTGAACTGGCAGTGGAGAAAATGGAGGAGGAGAAGCTTAAAAGGAAAATATATTACGACCGTCATGCAACTCACAGAAGTTTTGAAACGGGGGATTCAGTTCTGGTATTAATGCCGGGAAGGAAGAACAAATTATCTGTACAATGGATGGGTCCTGGTGTTATTGAGAAGAAGCTCTCCGACACAAACTACGTGGTCAGTTTGCCTGGGCGACGGGCAAAATCTCAAGTATTTCACGTGAATATGATAAAAAAATACCATAAAAGAGAAACGATGGAGGTGATAGTAAATTTTTTATCACAAGTCCCTGACAGTGAAACGAGGATTGTTCAGGACAACAACCCCAAAGATCTAGAATGGATCAAAGCTAGCTCATTACCTGATCGTTTAAATTTTTCTCAAATTAGTAGTCTTAGGGAATTGTTGAAGATGTATGCAGAAATATTTACGGATAAACCCGGTATTACAGATATAATACAGCATGACATCGAGTTAGTCGATTCAGAGAAGGTGCAAATCAAGCCATATCGTTTGTCACCACGGCAAACGGAGATTTTGGAGAAGGAGGTGAAAAAGATGGTGGATATGGGAATAGTCACAGAGAGCCCTTCCGAATACACATCTCCAATGATTTTGGTGGAAGTGCCGGGGAAAGACCCAAGACCATGTGTGGATTATCGAAAATTGAACAAAAAAATTAAAACACAGTATTTTCCGGTACCTAACGTAGAGGAATGCGTGGAGCGAGTAGCTCGAGCTAAGTACATAACCTTGTTTGATTTAACTAAGGTTTACTGGCAGATTCCCATGACTGAGTATTTACGCTGCATTTATAACCAGTTTTGGAACTTTTAGACCATTACGAATGACCTTTGGATTGAAAAATGCTCCACATGACTTTTGCCGTTTAATGACTGAAGTATTTAGAGGATTAGAGAAATTTTCTGTGCCATATATTGATGATGTAGCTGTATTTTCAGAAACTTGGGATGAACATTTGAAACATCTTGAAGCAGTAATGATTAGAATCAAAGCTGCAAATTTAACAATAAAACCAGGAAAATGTAGACTCGCTCAGCATTCAGTGAAGTATCTTGGTCACATGGTAGGACAAGGTAAACTGTCTCCGGTAAGCACGAAGATTCAGGCTGTAAGACAGTACCCGACACCGAAGTCCAAAACAGAGGTAAGAAGTTTCTTGGGATTGGCAGGATATTATCGAAGATACGTTCCTGATTTTTCTCGTATAGCAGCACCTTTAACAGATGCATTAAAAGGAAAATCCAAGAAAGGCAAGATAGAATGGACTGAGGAATGCAATCATGCATTCAATAAGTTGAAGAAGATGCTGGTGGCGGAACCGGTGCTTAGTGCACCAGATTTTTCCAAAGAGTTTGTGTTGCAAACGGATGCTTCGGATTTGGGAATTGGCGTAGTTCTTAGACAAGCAGATAATCAAGGACATGAACACCCAATTGTATACTTGAGTAAGAAGTTCAATGAAACCGAACGTAAGTTTAGCACCATCGAAAAAGAATATGCGGCAATAGTTTGGGGGGTAAAAAAACTCCACGTTTATCTAGATGGCCACAGACCTTTTAAGGTAGTGTCAGATCACAATCCTTTACGATGGCTAGATAGAACGTCAGGAAGTAATCCAAGGCTGTTGAGATGGTCATTGATGCTTCAACAATACGATTTTGAGATCGTGCATCGGCCGGGGTCAGCTCATAAGAACGCGGATGCGCTAAAGGGCGATGGGCGACATCAAATAAATTGGAAGTCAGTAAGTATTCGGGTGTGGCACCATCTGGCAAGGGGTACTCCAACGGCATCGCAATAAAATTTTGTCCAGTGATTGAAGCATTAAAACATTTATGGACAAAATTCTTAAAAGGGTGGAGGAAAGACTGTAACGTCTGATGTTTTGTTTGATCTGAGTTGTTATTTTGGTTGTGAATGGTTTGTTTGGGGAGAGGGGATTGTTGAGTGAGAGGTAAAAAGGAGAGGTTTTGTGGAGGATTTTGGAGATAATAGAAGGAAATAAAAAGGGTTCTGAAAATTAATAGTCTTACGTTACAGCTTGTAGAAAATTTTTTTTTTGTGTTGCTTAAATGTTTAGCCTTTTCATGAAAAATTTCGTGAAAAGGCTAAATAATTAAGCTATGATTGTAACATTTTGCTCGCACAAAGTTGAATTCTAATTGCGTTGTTTTGATCGATTTGTTCTCCGGGAAAAATTGAGATTTTTATTTATTTTAATTTCACTTCCTATGTCCTGCTTTGAGCCGTCTATAGTAATGTAAATAAAATGTTTATGTATTCTTTCTGGCTTGAAAACCATTTATGGGAAAATGTATTTGAATGATACGACTCTCATATCATCCTTCAAGGGCATGCATAAAGTGAATTTTGTAAAAATGTTCCTTCACTGCTCAAACGTAAGGCAAGGGTTAGTTATTAAAAGTTTCCTTCCTGTATCTGTTGTAGATCTCAGGCGAGGGAAAGGCAGCTAATTGCTGCCTCATATATTCAGTTGCCCTCTCTCATAAGTTGATAAAGAATTACGAAATTATGCATGTTAACATTTTTTGTCTTACAGAATTTTTTTACTCTTTAATTTTGAGAATGATTAGGAGAAAATTATTATCTTAGGGCTAATTATAAATACATATTATAAGGTTAAGTAGAAACAAAGGGGTTTGATGAGGAATACACTGATAAAAATATTTTTTGAAGATACATCTACATCTACATAATACCCCGCAAGCCGCCTAAAAGGCGTGAGGCAGGGGGAGTTAGGACACCAACTGTTTACAGCTAAAAAAAAATGAAGTGCTCTAACGAAGTTGGGACTAGCGTTTATTATAGTCCTTTATGGTTCGGGGAAAAAACGAATTCCCATATCTATCCGTTCGGCAAAACATCTCTCTTAATTTATCGCTTCTATCGGACCTGGAAATATGGTGGGCTCTAATATTATGTTCTCTGTGTCGCTCTTAAAGATATCCATTCTCAATTGTTCAAGCAATCTAAGCCTAGCGCGCAGCCTCCGAGTCTCCAGCGGCTCCCAGCCTAATTCGCTTAACATTTGGGTAACACTGTATGTACGCCCGTAGCAGTTTTTGACGAAACGCGCAGCCTTCCCTTGGTATTTGAGTATAATATGAGTCAGCCTACATCCTCTTCCAAGGTCTAGTTTTGTAAAAATCTTAAGAATTATCCTAGTAGTAAATTTGGAATGCATATAATTTAAAGCTTGATGGTGTAATTATACTCGTCGAAAGAATTTTCAAAAGAACGAGGCAGTTGGCTGTAATTGGCTGAGGAATTAAGAGAGGGGTGGACATTCGGCTCGGCGTCAAAGAAAGAGGGAGCGCGTTGGGATTCATCCATTCCGCCATTTTCTGAGTAATGAGGGGGAGTCAGAAGATTGGTGGTTTCCTTTCAAGTGCTACACGGAAAAGATTGTGGTTTTGATGCGGAATGAGTGTATCAGGAATGAAAGTAATGCTTGGAAGCTGCGGAGGAGGAAGAGCGGGAAGGAGAGACCATTTCGGGGCTAGGCAAAGGATATTGGGCTTTACGCGAGGGGGTTGCCCCTAAAATAATAGTTAAGAATGGAATACATTGGCAAATTTGCTGTGTATTTATAGTGTGGAGGATACTTTACATTTTATTTACTACATGTGTTCGAAATCCCTGTATTTTCCATATTTAAATCAATTTTTAGGCGCAAAAATATTACATAAGGTTGACATTTAAGCCATGAAAACCTCCCTAGTATATGTTTTTGGGTCTTTGCCCTTATTTTATGGTTAAGATGCTGTTTTTTCCCTCATTTTTTGCATTTTAAATTATTTAGAAAGGTGTAATTAAGCATTGACGCTTAAATGGTCGATTTTCGAGTAAATATTACATTACTGTGAGCAAAGTATGCACAATTTGAAGAAATGGATATTATAACCAAATGTATTGTTTGGTTATTAGAAGAGGTATTGGTGTTATTGAAAGAAATATTATCTTTATGGATAATTTAGTAAATATAGTGGTTTTGTAAGTTTGCTATGTGCATGATAAAAAAATGTCGCAAATATTCTTCTTGTTTTTAATAGAGGAATGGAAACGAACCGACGAAAAGAGGTGTTATTTCCGTATGAAATACTAAAAATATACCTCAGAAAACACTAAGGTAATGGGAGCCAGTTATTCACGGACAACAATTGGCGAAAACAGGATGTGGGAAAAAGTTTAATTTCTTCTGATCGGCCGTCCAAGGCGAGTGACTATTGAGGGAAATGGGGTCGCGAGATGAAGAGACGGGCAAAGAGCAGTGGAGTGGTAGAAGGTGCTGAGAAAGAGTTATTTGGCATGGGGGGAGTGTGGTTGGATGAATATAAGACGTGTATATGGTGGAAAATGTTGGTTACACATAAGAGACGGAGGATACACGGAGAGACTTGCGTTGTATGTGTGGGATGGAGTCAAAAACGAGTTTTCCCTTTCTCCCCCATCAAGAGCGAAAAGCACATCAAAAGGAGAGTTGAGGGAAGAGACATGACGCGTCATGGAGGGATGTCCTTTTTTTCTCCGCAGGTTTGGAGGGGTGCGGGAAATAATGTGGGGAGAAGGAGGGGGGGGGGGGGTGAACTTTGTTGGGGTTGAAGGTTTTTACATTGGGTTGAGGAATTCTTTTTTAAAAATTCAGGTTTGTAAGGAAGGGGGGTGAGTAGAGGAAGGATGGTTTTAGTTGGCCAAAGGGGGAAGAAAGAATTTCAAAGAGCTTTTGAAAACGCTTTTGGATAAGTGCTTTTCCTTATTCTTCTCACCCTCTTTCGGCCACCACCGTAAATCAGACGTTATTCTGGAATACAGCCATATTACGCCAGCTCTCCCCTTCTCTCTCATCCAATTACGAGTCCTTCCTTTCTTTCTTCCTCGTATGCCCTCCATATTGTTCCTTAATTTATCTTTTTCTCGATCTAGACCAGTATGAAGTTATGAAAATCGATTACAATTTTACTATTCACCAGAAATCTTAGCATCTACCTTGGTATCATTTGAACTATTTGACAAGTATGCTACTTAGGAGATGAAATATTATCTTGTTAATTAGCTCAAACGTATTTATATGTTCCATAATTTTAATTTTATCTCCGATCATGGTGTTATAGTATTTATTTTACCTCCATAATGTGGCGTTATTTCTTTGAGAACTGTGCCAGATGTGAGGAATCATTTCGTACTGTGAACTTTTCTTTCTTCCTTGCGCGTCTGGTAAACATGTATAACACAAGCAGCGATTACCTAGTAGTTGACTGCTGCTACGAATAGAAACTATGTAGCAGCAGTTGATATGAGATCATTCGATATTACTTGAATACGATTAGTGGTGAAACCTGCATTGCTCTCAATTAAATTGTAATCTCGGGAAGCTTCAAAATTAAATAGGTCTACCCTCATCGCCTTTTATGTTCTCTGGGGTTTAGGAACGCTAGCATCTCAACCTTCACTTTGCATCTTCCGCTCAGGGGGAGATGGGCCGAAGGCGCACTATTGCTGCCCTACGAGAGCTGCTCCGAAAAAAAAACAAAAGTAAATGAGTAACGACCTTCCGCATTGTCGGCTGATGCTGTTTTCATTGCCCGCTTTTTCTGTGCGGCTGCGCTAGTGTGGCGAGTGAAGGGGTAAAAAGATCATCCATTACCAAATGGAAGAGTGGATGAAAGTGAATGGATGGGTCTTGCTTGCTTTGAGGGGTTTGAGGAGAACGCATGAATAGGGCTCCTGGATGGACTGGGGTAAAGAGTAGGTAGGGAAAAGAGTGTTTTAAGGTCCGTGGTCGGCGCTTGTGTCACTGTGCCTAAGGTTATCTGATAACGCTCTCCCCATTCCTGATAATATGGTCTATGTACATAGCCAATTACTCATTCAATTTTTGCCGGTCATACCAACTGAAGACACTTTTGAAAGGTTTTCTTTCTTGGCCGATAAATAAAGGGAATCATTTATTTTTTTGGCAACTGGCATCAGATGTATATCCTCATCTCCCGTCTTCCCTTTAATAGAATTCTTGTCCCCCCACATCTCGCGTAAGAACCACGCGCGTCAATTTCTCAGGATCCTCTTTGACTAATCCTCTTGAGACCGAGTGTGAATTTTCTCATGCCGTGGGACATTCTGCTTGGGGCTCTCGGTCGCCCCGCCGAGCCCTTGTTCCTCTTCCTCCCTACGTTCCTCTCTTCCTCTCGGAGCTTTTTTAAGCACCCACGTCTCTTTCACACTAAACAAATGTAAATGTATTTTATAGTATGTCTCTCCTGAAAAGTTTACCATCTCGCTCCTACTTTTATAGCATATAGTATTCTATATTGATATTACTTGCACTAAAATTAGTTTGGAATGCGATATTTATCACAATATTTTTTATTTTTGTCCTATGGGTGATGAGTATTTTTGAAGTTTTTTCTTTACAAAAGCCACGTTTTATATCTAATCTAAGATAAATATAAGTGGTGTCAGAAAATGAGAAATAGCAGATATTTTCAACTTTTATATTGGTTATTTTTTTCAACTGTTTAAAGATATGCAGTTTTGTAAACGAAATAGGCCTTGTTTTTAGCATAGAGTAGTTCTAAGTTTCAATTCAACCCAAGTAGTCATCAAGCCCGCTGCGATGTTTGTTACGCGCTCAGGCTAAAGCCAAGACGCTCGTGCTGAATGATTTTACAATGAAAGATGATTTGGAGGTATGTGGAAATAAGTAAACGGTTTCATGCGTAAGGTTGGAGCAGCACGCTAGCTTCGCGTTTTAGACAATGCATGCATGTTTAATTTTCCTCCTCTTCCGTCACCTTGGGCGTCTCTCCCGCGTGAAGTTCATTCGTTTTTCTACTGCTTCCCCGCCTACAGGCTTTCTCTCTCTCGTATGCGATGGGCGTAAGGGTGTATACACATTCCAGACACGGAAAGTATATCCGCGAAAAAGCCCCCGTGGAATCCTTTTGGAGGGTGAATATTTGAGACGGGACTGAGTCAAGACCTCTCTCTGTCCTTCTTTCTCAATTCCTTAGTAGGAGGATGGTTTCCTCCTGAGCCCTCACCGTCTTAAGACCCCTTACTTGTCGTAGACGTGGATGGAGAAGATAAAAGGACTTGGCAATGAATACCTATTCATTTTCGAGAGCCGTATTGAAAACCCTAAGCTCGGATTGGTGGAAGAATAAGGCAATATTTCTATATGACGGCGCATAGATCGTATTTAGTAGTTCAGCCAGCTATAGTTCTCATCAGTAATTCTTTACTAGGGCAGGAAATGCATACAGCCTGATATTTTACAGATATATTACTTTCAATGAATCCGTAATGCGTAACCTAATACGTGTATCTGGCTATGATATGCCCCTAGTCCCCTGTGGCACGTGCCGTCGGAGAAGTGAAGTGTTGACCCGTGTTAGGTTTAAAGGAGGAGACTGACAGCATAGATGATTAGCACCTTGGGGAAGGATGGAGAGAACTCAAAGTCGACAACTTTCTGTTATTCAGAGAGGGACTCATTTTCATAGATTAAAATCCCATCCCATAGGATTGAGTGTTACTCTTGAGATTCCCTCCACTCAAAAATCAAAAAGTGATGAAGCTTTCGCTGAAAAATCTCTGCCACCGGGATATAAACCGATACCCGCGCAGAATCCATCATTATGGAAGTAGAAAGACTACACGCCATCAACGCAGGTAGAGAAGATCAGACTCCTTGATGTGGTTCGGGGAGCACAGTACCTTCTCCCCATCATGTATTCAGAGAGAAAGAGAGGAAGAAAGTATGGCGTGAGTTCTTAGACTCAGGAAAGGATATAGAATATGGGGGAGTTCGCAGGATAGCACTTTTTATAGCAGTGATGAAGAGAGGGGAATGCAAGGAATATGGCAGTGTACGAAAGGATATATTTACCGAATGAAGGCAAACTTTCAGTGCTCTGAATTAAGAATAAAAGTTATTATTATTATTATAATAAGCCACGCGTTCCAGAAATGAATTTTACGCCTAAACTTGCGTAGGAGCACGCTAATCCTCAACGGAAGTGAAATGAGGGATAGGTGCTGATATTATGACTGATAATGCTACTGTATTATCAAAAAAAATTATATGGCTCGACCTTTTTATATTCACATGTTAAGATAAAAGTCTCTTAATCCCAGGGAAAAAAGACATTAAATAAAAGTAGAAAAAAGTGCATTCATAATACTGCAAAAAACGGTTCGAAAAATAGCATTTCTCGCATGCTAAGCTTCTTGAAATACGCTCCAAATCTCTGCAGGTCTTTTTTCTTTGAAATTAGGCAATGCAAAGGGGTTCAAATGGTATACGTAACGCCTGGTGGTGCAGCTAACGATTTTAATCCCGCCTAATCTGGTTCAACGCACGCAAAGTGGAGTAAAGAGATGCCATCGGCTTATGTAAGTATTTCTCAGAGAAGATCAGCGAGGGAGCACCTCTCGTCTTCCACGTTGGTCTTGTGCAATTCGACGCTGCGAAAACTTTTTTTGACGAGCTTTTTCTTTGTAATTGCTATTGGGTTCCATAAGATTCATTATTTTGTGCTGGATTAATTGAAATTATTTCCGGTAGAATGGTTGGATTTGCTAGTTTTATTTATTTGAGTTAACGTGTCAAAATGTTTTGATCCAGCCAAAAATTCAATTAATTGGGTCCGCTATTACTGGGGGCAATTTGGCTAAGTCCATCAACTGAAGCTTTCGTATTCAAGGTGTTTCGTTTATAAGTTTATAGATCTGCTTAATTTATAAGTTTAGTCTCATGTCCTCTCAGTAATGAATAATTTAGAGCAATCTGATTATTAAGTAATTTATATATTCATAAGGCCATTTAAAGTGGCTAGGAATGGATAGAATTTATTTCGTATCAATTCGTATTTTTATTCAAGCTTTTTAGCTTAGTACAAAAGAGGCTTTTTAAGGGAGTGTGGTTGGAAAGAGCGTCGTAATTATCTTATTTTATCTGCTGTAAAAGGCAATTACTCTTTCAGCTAAAATTAATTATCACAAAGTTTTTTTGCCGACTAAATGATTCATTCTTCCTTTTTAGGCCACAGACATTTGACGACAATGGCCTTAACATCAGGCCTTAACATCACCCTTTTTAAAAAAATAAGTTGTGTCTTATGAGAGAAAAACCTCATCTCTCTACCTCACTTAGTTTGTATTCCACATCACCCTGATTCTCGCCACCAAAATGTTTCGATTGAAGAAGTTTCTTCCTTTGTCAGAATCACCAGCACTTTCGCGCGGAGAAGAGGGAAGGTTGGAGGGAAGGGAGTGGTTCAGACGATGGCTCAAAGGTTGCTTTAGCCTCTTCTCCCTCCTATCCCCTCGTGATCATCTCCCCTCTCCATCCATTTAACAATGTAACCCACCCTCCGTTTTCCTGGAAAATAAGCATGGAGGAAGGTCCCAAAAAACCCCTCCCCTCCACTTCCCCAAGTTTCTCTCAGCTTCAGCCGCTGTATTAACTTCCACTCACCCTCTTCCTCCCTTCCCCGGAAATCTTGCAAGCCTTAAGCAAACCATTCACCACCCTCCCCAAACTATTCGGGACAAAAGTTCTCCCCTGGTCCTCATTTTAGCCAGTCGGTCAATGAATATGCTGTGACCCACGTCGTATTTAAATGGATTTACCATTTACTGCGAAGGCGATAGGGCGATCCGAACTTCACAGAGAAATGATTTAAAATTAGGATTATTGAATAAAATTCACATTAGAGACGTTATAAGTTATCGAAATCCTAATTTGTTATTTCCTACAATTTGCGAAGGTAGACAGTCTATTGCGAAAATTGGAAATAAATGCGTCTCTCTGCGCTCGTCGCCATTTTTGAAAACTTAGCTACTCCCCTTAGGTACTCTTGGTAGCAGTCATAGAGGTTACTGGAGGGGGCGCGCCCTATCCTTTCCAATAGCGGGAAGTGAAGCCAGGGGGGCGTGGCCAAATTGCGCATTTAGCCATGATGCAGTGCCCCGCTATAACACAGAGTCTTACGGGGCAACGGCCAATATTTGCTTTTAACTCATTAAATAATGCCTTTAGGCATTTTTTTCGAAAGGTACGATGAAAATAAATGGTAATACATGCCCAAAGAATAAATTTATGCTGGATCAGAGCCCTTGTGACCTGCAGGAAGACAATAATCAACGGACAATGAGGTGTTTAGTCAAGCATAATTGACTCAATGTTACTAGCAAAACAATGACTGGCAATTCGAAAATTGCATTAATTTCAACTTAAGGAATCTTAATCCGGAAATTAAAGATCGAATGAATATGTTTCTATGCACCGTTGTTACTTCTACGAACATAGTAGTCACCATTGAACTCGTCATGAACTGCTCCTGTACGATAGAAATATTGTCCAAACCCGAAGTTAAAATAATTTTTACGACATTACGCAGAAATAACTCACGACTTTGTTTCATATTATTCCATTTTCACCGTCAAAGCCCCCGTAAAAGAGCGGTGCTACCTCTCGTAATGCAAGTTAGTGCACTACGAGAGCGTACGTCCGCAGTTAAGCACGCTTAACGGACGGACGAAAGATTACCAAATCACTACGTTTTCCATATAAACTATTTTATTTTTACTACCCAAGCCCCTGGAAAATATCCATACTACATCAAGTAATGCCCCTTTGCACGCGAGTGAACTCGTCTGAGTGCGTGCCTCTAAATTTAACTTGACGAAAAGGTCGAAATATTACGATTTTCAAAGAAAAATAAAATCAAGCATAACATTTTATTTAATGGGCAAATTACAAAAAGATTAATTCACGACACAAAATTATTTTCACATTGTTCAAGTAAAAGATTCAACTTTGGCAGATCAACAGCAAATGTAAACATACACAATGCATGGGTGAGGCCAAAAATGCAAAACCGATCTACAAACAGTATAAGGCGATTGCAATTCATAATTTTTCCAGTGAGCAACTGCCACTCTTCATGATTCATCACAGGAAAGTAAATGGTGTAAGGTTTTCGGAAATGGCTTTATAAAAGGACCAGCAAACTTCCAAGGATATCCTGAAAAAAGTAGAAAGGCTGCGAAAGTGAATATGTATAGGTGGAAAACAATTTCCTCTACAATAACCATTATTTTTATAAATACACCAATTCCAAAAAACATTACTATAGATAATGTGTTTAAATTAAGGTACTAACAATAATTACCTCTTCCTGCCCCGTAAAGTTTAACATATGCTGAGAATAACAATCAAATAATGTAATTAACAGCGTCCGGTGATGCCTTAAGGTAATTACAAAGGGCAGAAGCTGGACTTATGAGAAAATTGACATTGTTAACTGCCCGCATATTCTTTGTAACAATGAAGTGTATTCTACCTAATCGCCTCTAACTTAACTTCTAATCTACTACCTAATCGCCTTAACTTCTAAAATCCTACTTCAGCACCTTAGGGAACAGATAGTTTAAAAATAAAATTGACTAATTCACTTCATTAATTACACGTCATAACTATACGGGATAAAATTGAAGGCAACGCGAGAAGTAATGCATATACACTCACTAAAGCTACTATTGCCTAATTCATAACGAAATACAACGGTCGGTTTAACGATCAAATGATCATAGCTACAGTTGAAATTTACATTGCTAAGTAATCACACTTCCCTGCAAATATTTCTTTACCAATACCTTTATTCACAAACTTAGTAACAAATCCCTAGGTATCATACTTTCTTTCTCTACGTTTCAAACATTATGAGTACCGATGAACACAGCATAAAGCACGCTAAGGCCACTTTTTCACTAGTTCTTTCCGTCATTTAAATAATTAATATTACACACTTCCAGGGCATCATAACTGCTATGTATTCTTCAAAATTTCAACTGAAAAATTACAGAACACCACATAACTCCGCATAATACCTTACAAGCCATCTAAAAGGTGTGTGTGACACGTGTTTCAGTCGCATTATTTCACATCGTTAATATTACACTCGCAACAAAATAGTTAACATGACACTTAAAATATTATACTCGCAACAAAATAGTTAACATGACACTTAAAATACAAATAAAATACTTAATTACTACCGTTGACTAATAACATTATCAACTATTCACATTAAAAGGCACCCCAAACACGAGCACGTTGTAGGTAACAAATTCAATATGTATCAGGTGTAGCGAACATCTCACGCAATATTGCATTTTTTTGACTATTTTATTCTATATTTTACTCACCGGTGGAAAGTAAGACCTGTTTTCTTTCTTTCCGAGCGATTATTGCATCCGTAAGCCGAGCAGCAAACCATCTGCGAATGCAAAGTTTAAATAGCATATATCTGCCTAACGGAATGTTTCCGGGTGTAGATAATAATATCCATGAAAATAAACACACTAATAAATATTTACGTAACTTTATATGACCTATGTAGCCACTGGTTTCAGAAAAAAAACAATATTTACTTAACGTGTAAGCTTACGGCAAATCGACGAAGCGGGGCACTGCATGGTGGCTAAATGCGCAAAAGTACCGTTATGCCTGGTTATGCCTGGCTTCACCTCAGAGCGCTTATGCCCCCTCCAGATACCTCTATGGTAGCAGTACAGGAGCTCCGGTTCCAAGACGCAATCCGTACCTCAATTGTCTCCCGACAATCGCTATCTCGAGCGCTCCCTACTGGAAGCTCTACTCCGTCTCCACCGACCCTGTTTCTTTCTCCCCTTTATCTCAACTTCCCTATTTCCTTTTCTATGCGTTAACCCTGAACCCTATCCTCGAAAATCCCATGAACTTCGTCGTTCACTGTGGAGTAAGTGGTCTCGGGTCGCCGATGCCGCACCGTCAAGGGTGGCATCGCTTGCCGCCGAAGGCACCCCGGAGATGTGTCTAGAGATAACTTTTGGGAGGCAGAACTTCGGAGGAGTGTAAGGGATGTATGAGATACCTATATTTAGTACTGAGATCTGAACATTTGGTCAAATAAGATAAAAGTTTTGCATTATTTTCAGTGATGTTAGTAAATGAATTTCCTTTGTAATGCTAAGGGTATTATTAAAATGGTAAGTGTGTAGGTATATTGGTTATTTTTAGTTCCATTTCCGCCCACTTAAGTCCTCACTTTTACTTAGGATCAGCCAATTCCATTGAGGCATTTTTGTACCATGAGGGATGAATGACTCATTGAACAGTTTACTTGAAGATTCAACAGCTCTTCGGGTGTGATCACTATCAAATGGAAATAAAGTATAACCTCCAGGTTGTGTAATCCTCAATATTTGAACAGCTATATTTTCCACCCACCTTTTCATTGACAGTTGGAATTGCTCATCTGTTCAAATTTTATTGTGCTTTTGTGCTTTCATTGTGTGTGCTATTACTTCTAATATTAGCTACCTCTTCCTATAGTTACATCGTAGTCGCTTCGAAAATGAATTTTCTCTATTCCTTCCTATATTTAGCCTTCTCATACGTCATGTATCCCTTTTTTCTGCCTATTTCCGTCTTCCTCCCTCTTATTTTTAATACCTCTCCCACTTGTTTGAGCTCTCTCCATATCCTATTTTCCTCTGAAATACGATGCTTCCTTCGCTCTGTCTCTCAACTCGAACACTTCACCACTCCCTCTCTGGAGCAAATACCACCCTCCCTTCTCTCCAGAACACTCCTTCCCTCATGTAACATGGCCACCACTCTCTCTCAACAGCGTCTTTACTTTCCTCCTCGATTTTTTCCACTTAAACCTCTCTCTACTTTTTCTTTGTAAACCTACCTACTTACTCGTTACGATCTCAGCTCAACTAATTATTTCATTCCAATGTACTGCTCTTGATCTGGCATTGAAGTTCTTTACCCGAAAAATTTGTCAGGAAATCCGTGTTTTGGATCCCTCTAAAACTTTGCCTCAATACAATGGGAAAGGTGGTCCTTTTATTTTCATATTATTCGAATAGTGCACAAAATTCTTATACAAATACTAAACAGGTTATAAAATAATAAGTTAATCTGATAAATGGCTTAAAAAATTGTGTCTGTTGATGAGGAATGGTAATCCCAATAAAATTTGCAAAAGATAACTCTGAAACTAGTTTTCAATTGACGCAGGCAATCATGGACGAAGAGAAAATATATTAACCCTGAAAAGAATGGGCCAAGGAGTGCTTTACAATTGCCCTTTCTATCCCTTTTGTTCAGGGAAAAAAACACCTATATGTCCTGAATGGAACTTTTATCTGACCGTTGAGTAATTACTTTTTCATCGTTTGAAATACAAGGAGCTTAAAGAACGGTTTTTAAACTAAGTGAGCTAGCGATATTTGAAGTAATGTCCGCAGAAATGAAGATGGTGTATTCATGGCCCTCCATGAGATAGACCTGATTTTGTGCGTCATATAGATTCTAATGATGCAATGAAAGAAATTCAATTTTTACACATCGCCCTTGTTGGATTATAAAAATGCACTTAAGTGCCCAACAAAAGAATTTGAAGTATAGCTGCATATTGAAGTAGATACTCTCATCTGATGTTTGATGGAAATCACGGAGTTGCGGAATGTCTCAAAAATTGCAATAGTTCTTTTGTATTGAAATTTGATCACCATCAGTCGTAACGAAATATGTTGAGAAATAATATGCATCCTGTAAATTTTCGTAAACAAAAAGACAGTTTGATATAAGCTGCATTTTATATGTGATTCATGATCCTTATAGTGTGTCCAGTTGTAATGGATGTAAAACGTCTATCAATCAATATCTTTGTAATAATTTTAAATATACCAAATGTAACAATTGCGTGTATCATAGCTGTATTAATGTGTGATTAAGATATGGATAAAGTTATGTATGCCCTAAATATCACATAAAACGAAATGATATATTGGAAAACCCCTACTTTACTCAATTCTCAATCACCATAAATACGGTCATCGACGCAAAAGCTACAAGTTCATAAATATTACAGATGAGCAATATTCATATATTAAGATATTTTAATGTGCCCAAACTGTAGATGGAGTCTAGCTGAATTTCTGCTTGGGCATTACGGACCTGTACTACTGATATAAATGGAATGTATCGAGTTTGAACGTCTGCAACTATGGTAGTCAGTCGCGGCGCAGCTTTGGGATTGGAAAATAAATTTTGTTTATTATTGATGGAATAGAAATGACTGCTGAATGAAGTAGAAATCATGGAAACCTTGTTTGCAATAATAATGACGGAAAGATAGGACGGGATCTGTGAGAAGAGAGGTTGAAAAAGTAAAGAAACTGTCATGTGAAATGAGGGAGAAAAAGAAAGTTGATATTTCTTTCGAGAGTTGAAGAGGAAAATAAAATTTCGGCCAGAATGAGGATCAGGAAGGATGGCGGCCATATAGTATTGAGAGGTCAAAACAGAGGGAGTCTTTTCTTCTGAGTGAGACAAAAAACATGGAAGGGATTCGGTCGTATTTTTTCTCTCTCGCTTGATCGCACCGCATTGGGAAGGCGTCGGCCGAACTTTCACCAGGGATACACTAACAGCATACCGGCGGCCTTTTCTTTCAAATGGGTGTGAAAACACCACATGGTACTCCTATTAAATCAACTAACAATTAGAATTACAGATTTTCTGGTTATTTAATCTAGATTGGATTTTGGAGAGCCAATAAAAATTACGTAAAATAATGAATTATACTGGGTGTCCCGTTTTTTATCTTGACCACCCGAAATAACTTTTTGTCCAGATGCAAATTCAAAAATGTGTCAAGTAAATTTTCATTAGCCGTCAGGGGGACATTGATCAGCATGATTGCCTTCCTTATAGCTTTGTTATTTACAAATATATGAACAGCGGTGTCTTTTTTAAATGGCACCCTATATTTTTTATTCGGCAATTCATTTCCTCTCCTATAACTCCTCCTGTTCATATCTTTGTAAATAACAAAGCTACAAGGAAGGCAATCATGCTGATCAATGTCCCCCTGACGGCTAACGAACATTTGCCTGACACATTTTTGAATTTGCATCTGGACAAAACGTTATTTCGGGTGGTCAAGATAAATGGGACACCCTGCATGCATTTCACAAAGCTTTTGCTCAATTGTATATAAGGGTCTGGATGGAACCAACGGTCAAGAAATGCTAAGTTTTATCTATCAACCTTCTTTTTTTCGACCGCTTACTCAACAAATCATTCAGAATTACGAAAATTGGTCAGTTGAATGAGTCGTAAGTAAGCGAGACACATTGGCGGTAAAGAGTTATTTCCATTTCACCGACCGATATTCGCGATTGTGAATGAGTTTTATCTTCCACAATATTTCCTTTTAAGGGATATACCATCCGTCTTGAATAAAAGCAAACTATTTTATTTTTCCTCTTATTCAATACACACCTGCTAACCTGCTTTCAGCTTTACTTCTTTAAAGTCTCGTAATTTGTTCTTAGTTCCTTTGGTTCTCGAAAATATGAAATGCACTTTTTGGGATGAGAAATGTAGAAATTTGAGATAGGATTATGATTGATGTGGAAATGATTACTGGTTAAGGAAATTAGCATTAGGATAAAATCGCATCGACATACCACGAAACTCTCAAGTGGAAATATTTCTGTTCCTTTAGGTTATGAATGAAGTCGAAATCATGAAACACCTGTTGAGAGGTAATGGAGTGCGAATTTGGAAAGTGATGATTTAAAGACGGGATGAGAGCTGTGGGATGAGAGGATGAACAAGGGAAGGAACTATCACGTGATTTGTGAAATGAGGGGGGGGGGAATGGAACGACTGCTAAGAACACACTATGCTCGTGTTTTGTGATTCCTTCTCACTTACGGTAAGAGAATGAGCATTGCAATTTGGGATTTTTTCATCAGTTGAAATTATAATGACTATTTTAGAATTGGGTACAGCCCTAGAATATTGTCATAGCTTCTGAACTTAGATAAATGTGGGAGGTAGTTTTTATTAAAATTTGAAATGAGAATCTTTGATTGAATCAAACCACTAAGGCCGGTTACATAATGCCTAGTTAGCTATACCGAAAATGAATTAGCAATAACTAACTTAAAATTGGTGGAAAACAACGTCAAATTAAATTACTTCAGAAAAACATTCAGTTGCAATAGTGATCTCCAATTGATGATTTGGATAAATACGGTTTTATTCCTCCCCAAAATATTTACAAGACATCACTAAAACGGCCTTATTGTTTATTAATATTTTGCGTAAAGCTCATGTGCATGCATGTTTCAGCAAATTATTGGCCTCGCTAGTGAAATTTTTATTTAGTAACATGCATTCTGTAGTAAATTTGAGCTGATTAAATTCGCCTTGTTGGTTGATTAATATATTCACACGTGCTGATGCTACTTATGACAAATCCATCCTATGTCTGTGAAAAATTCTATTTAACTGTCCATTTCTATTGTAAGAATTATTATAAATTGATCTTATTGCTCACAACTCATTTTCTCACTAGAAAAAGAACCATAAATACTAACCTGAGATATTCTCACGCATCGTAATTATAAAATCGATATCCTAATTCTCATCCATATTAGTATAGGCAAGAAAGCGCTCTCTTTTAATTTGGAACTAAGATTAAGATTTCTTAGCTATGTGAAAACAAATCGAGTAAGTACGCAAAGCTTAGAAAAGCAAATAAGATAAGTTTATTCTCTACCCTATTCTCTACCTCTTTGAGTAGCAATGAAGCAGCCGACTACCCATATCGACTTGAGTTTTTATATCCTTCGGTACTTTGGTACGCGAAGCTAGGAGTTCTCTATCCCCTTTTTCCTCCCATTTCTCGCGGGTCCATTCTTCCGCTGCCTATGCGATTGACACCGAGCTAAAAAATCTTCGGTCTCAAAGCTCAACAATACCTCGAGGACTTCTTCAGTCCCGGTCAAAAGAGGCATCTCTTTTTTGGCATCTGTTTGTTGATTATGTGGAAGAATCCCCCTTATCCCGCATGATATGCTGTTACCATTTTTTTGGCCAACATATGGTAAATAAAATCATTCCCACTTTCACTCCATCTTCTTCATAGCTTGCGGAGTCTTCTTTTCTGGTATCAATTCTCTACCACACTTGCCTTCACCATTACATGCCCCCTTATATAATGAAGCGTACAGTGATGGCTTTGTGTGCAGAGTTTTTGAGCTAGGGGTATATTCTACCGCGCCGCTGGCTCATCCGCCATCGAGATATGTATCTCCGTGAATATACTCGCTAGTTGTGTATATTTCCGTATTTAATCTTAGTTTTGCCCATTATAAACGTTTGGGACTCAATTTTTATAGTTAAATAGTTGACCCGGCGAACTTCGGACCGTCTAAAAATCAATGAACAGTTCAGTTCCGTGATTTATGAATCAAGAGCGACTGTACCATTTTTAATTTTATTTGACTAATTATAGGGACATAAGGAAACAAATTCAATAAAACTATGTAAAAAAGTCTTAAAATTGCTTGTAAAAAGACATTTTCTTTATTGAATCTATATACGGTGGAACGGAGCGTGTTTACGCGGATTTTCTTCAATGAATTATCTGATTTTAAAGTTTTAAGTTAGGAAATGCTGGGCATCGTGGTTTTATAAAACAGTTAATAAAGTTAAAATTATATGCATTCAGTTGTTGGCTGTTTGTGTTATACCATAAATAAATGTTTGTAGGTCTAAGTTTGTGGCGTAAATTTGGCCCGTTCACGGGGCAAGTTAACGCAACGCTAGACCGACGCTTGAATGATGCTCAAAATCGTGTAAGAATAGCCACTAGGAAGCAGAATTCGTATGAAATGACTTTAAGCGCGCCAATTATAGCATCTCTGCTTGGAAAAAATGCACTGCGTAAACGTGCTGCATGCGTAAACGCACATCGGTGTGCCCTACACATTCGGGTTTAATCTCTTGAGTCAAGCACCTTCTGATATACAACAGTTTTTGGTTTGTAATCAAGTGAAAGATAAAGTGTATTTGGGGGATAAAACCCACACCCCAGGGCTCAGAGAATTTTTTAAATAAAAATATTTTAGAGTGAAAAATTTTGTAACAAATATTAGGGGGACGGATGTCTCACAAACAAAACATATCTAATTATTCACACAGCCATAAAACTCACCCTTTTGAACCATTTATGATTCAACCAACAATTTCTGGGGGTTGGCCCCGGCACCTCTCGCTTATCTTGTCAGGTTTTATATACCCTCCAGACTCTCCAGTATTAGTTGCGCCTAAAACCCCCCTAGCATTAATTCTTAACTGCGCCCCTGAGGCAAAGAAAGAAATACAGCGAATGGTTTACCAACTCGTGAACATGCCACATATAATTGACCATGAGAAAATCATGGGTTTTCATGAGCACATAGGCACAAACATCACAAAACTGAAAGACTGACCATTTATTTGTTAATCGTCCTCACGAATGCAACACGATTTGGAAATTGAATTCCTTTTAGCTCCACCGGGCATATAAGTTGTGATCATGGAATCCTCGAATAATTTCCTCACCTTTGAATTTTCCTTTGAGAATAATCGCGTGAATCACATTCATTAATAGCTTTTTTTAATCACCAAACGCGTTCCGTTGCATAGTTTTGGTTGGTTTGGGTTTCAAAGCATCATGAACACCGAGCCTACCTTTCGCTGTAAATTCTTCTGTGGTTAGCCAGGCACATCCTAGTACTTTAAAGATTCAGATGGATAGTTGGTGACTTCGTCTTCGTTTGCTACTGAGTCAATATATTTGAATGTATGTAGAGTACCGACTATTTTATCCTGATTTACCTAGTTTGAGTCATTTACAGCTTCGTTATAGATTGTCAAAAGTTCTCGCTCAATCAATCATTTGCGATTTTTGTGCCGATTAACCATCTTCGATAACACTCTGTTGTTGAGCTCACCTTCCGATGAAAGGAATTTGTAAAAATTCCGAGGAAATGGAATCAAACTGCTTCATTAGTCGACAGGAACACGGGCATTACCAATAGTCTACAATTGCTTGGAGATTTGTGTACACACACGGTAGTTATGTTTCTTGAAGACTCAACCACGACCACCGAGAGACTCTCTCGGTGGTCGTGACTCAACTCGAGCTGAGCTTACTTCCAATTAAATTAAATTATTTTAGTACAATTTTAATATTTTTAATACGTTTTCACATTTAGAATAAAAAAAATTATTTAGAAGCTCAGTCAATAAATTGTTAAAGACGAAGCAAATCTTCTAGTTATGACTGACTTCACAGCATGGAGCGTTTACCCTCTCCAATTCCGGCCATAAATTTTTCCCATCCTCACCAACGCCGACGGGCGAGAAAAATGCTCCACCAACTTTCTTTTTAATACAGTATCTATTTTCTGTCCATCGCAGACAGCTGCGCGACCCAAAATAATATGATTTAGAATTGGTCTCCAAGAGAGGAAAGGATATAGGGGTTGGAGACTGGTAAGGGATTGCAAAGGCAACGCCTGGGGGTATGGAAGAAGGTTCTATCGAGCTATATAGTGTTAGGGGGACTAAAAGATTTGGAGGAGCTTTAATGGAAGGGGTAAGTCAGAAAGTGATGATGTCGTTGGCGAAGGGTTTGGCTCCGGCAGGGCCAAAAAGTAGCTTAAAGGTCAATGGAAAGAGGGTGAAAATAAGACTACGTGATAGGGATAATCCTATACATGTGCTTTTACCGATACTTGCCTTCGATTTACAAAATACTTCACGTGCAGGAAATGCTGGGTTGCTAAGCACATTAACAGTATAATCAATATTTATCATGCTAATGCGCATGTCATAGCATTTTTTAATGGTTAAAAACAATTAATTTCCTAAGTTCCCATTTATGGTGAATACATCGTAGCTAGCAGTTTTTCATATTTTTATTTCTTTCATACAGGTCGATCAATGATCGTTTTTCAAAATAGACCCTTAAGGGTATAGTTTATTTAAATTACGTTGTAGGTTTGCAAACATAAATTCTATTATTAGCCACAAAAACAACAAATAAGCAATTTTTGCTTTCTTCGGAACCTTGGGGATATTAATTCCATCGGGTTTGCTTTTTCCATTACCATGGTACAAAGAGCTGTACTACGCCAATTTTTTTCGAATCTCAGCGTAATACGAAGGGGGACCCAAAAATAACCGGACACAATTAAAAAAAATTAAATTTATTATTTTGTGTTACAAACTTAGTAGCCTTCAAAGTACTCTCTAGTTAAACTGATGCATTGGATAAAATGTTTTTCCCACAGTGCGAAACACATTTGGTACTCGTTGTTTCCGATGCCTTGCAGGGCCGCCTTCGATTCCATTTTCACCTCCGTAATGTGATGAAATCATTTCCCTTTCATCACCATTTTCATCCGGGGGAACATAAGGAAATCACAAGGATCGAGATCTAGTGAGTAGTGTGGGTGAGAAAGCAGTGTCATGCAATTTTTTTTACCTAAAACTCAAGTCGCGGCAAGCAGCAATACGTGCCGCATTTTGATCAGGAGTCAGCAAACGGGGGATGAATTTCGCCGCGATTCGACTCATTTGCTAATCTTCAGCTTAAATTCACTGCAATGAACTCAAAGAGAGACCAGATTGTTCAGCAAGTTCTTTAATAGCACGCCTCTTATCCTCGTGCACAAGGGCACGATATATTTTCCACATTTTCATCAGTTGGTGGAAGTTAACAAAGTTCTGTCCTATCAGAAGGCTATTTATTACAATCCTCTTTCTGATGAATTGAAATGTGGTAGTTTACTCTTAGAAAAAGGTTAGTAAAAAACGTAATAATGGTTTACTGGAAAAATAAATTCCTTTTTTCGTTGTGGTTGTTCTTTTGCGAAGGAGCGTTGAGAAAGAAATTTGGGCTTGAATCTTCTCAAGATATGACAGCTTATGGGAACTAGACCCGCGTTCATCTTCCTCGATGAGAGCGGAGACGTTTATGAAATGAAAATCTGAAGCGGCGAACGAGGTCTCGGGCGATCACAATGACAGCGCATTTTTCACGGGGTGATGCCTACCTCTGGATTACGGAAAGCGCTCGTCAATGCTGTCGTCACCCCTGGCGGAGGATCGGCGAAATTGAAATCTCGAGCATCCGTGACATTGTGAGAGGTCTCTTCCACGGTGGCACCGAATCTTAAAAGCGGGTAACAGAATGATGAGTCATACCGTTCGTATAGCACCTGAATTTGAATTTATTTTTTTCCCGATGCAAGACGCTACCTGCTACAAGCCTCTCGTAAAATCTTGAAAAGGCTCCAATTGGGTAGTTTTCTTCATCAAAGAAAACGAAAGGCATTGATTGCGATTCGTTACCCACCATTAGTGTATTCATAATGTACAAATTATTTGGTGTTAGAAATCCCAGCTTAGACGAATGTTAATGGTCAATTTTAACCTCATTTGAAGATGGCCAGATTGGCGCCCATGCGATTCCAATCCACGTGACGTCACAGGGACATAGTTTCTATATGAGTAGATAGAAGTTCTACTTCACAGGCGTGGTAACATTTAATTTATCGGCTATAATACTGTGATGTGGAAGGTAAGAGGAAGTCACCACATAATTATCGCGACGAGTCACAGGTAATCCCCATGTTGGCTTATGTAGTTGATGGGACACTGAACCATAGCGCTTTGTGGATTAAATCCTCGTATAGCGGACATGTGATGGTCAGAAATGCTTAAAAGCCAATTCATTCACGTTTGACAGCCTTGGTATTAAAGAGAAAAATTAGGAAACACAATATGACTATTACTCATTGAATCCATTTTTCGATCAGCAATTTTTTCGGCAGGGTGAGTCCACTGGAAGTTCATTTCCGTTCGCCATAGTACCCATAGCCTTACTCGAATTGAGTGCGCAACTTATATGTTCACATCTCAGAAAGGAGTTAAATGAGTTATTCTCTGGACATTTATTCGAACTTATCATCAGGTCACGTGTTTCTTTTATACCGACATTTTCATGTCCTCCATCAAGACCTCTTAAAATATGCAACGCGTGACTCGGAGGAGTACCCGAATTTATTACGTGGACCAATTCGCCGATGGATTCTCCGATTATTCATATATTTCCTTTTTGTTTTAATGTTGACATTTTTTAGATACGTAATTTTGTTTTTTTTTAGCTATAACACCATATTCATTGCAATATATCTTGTTGTATTCTTTTGATAGATAAACATCATCGCGGGTATTAATGAAGTTGAGAGAATATTTTATAAAACACCTATGAAGAGTGAAAAGTATTTTCAAATGATTTTGAACGATAGTCCGTAACGTGCTAATCCTATTAATAAATTTTCACGAATTCAGCGTTCATTTCGTTCCAAAAGAAAATCTCCTGAAAGTAGAAATAATTTCGGCTCTGGCAACTTGATAGAGTTTCTCCCACTCCCACAAATATGGAAAGTGTGATGATGGTGGTACTATAGTAATATGGGTGTTGTTGTGGCGTTTGGGAGTTACCAGAGTGAGGTAGAATGCAGCGTGAACGAGCAATGTTTATTTAATTGCGATCGAAGCTCGGAGAAATATCGCGGGCGCCTGTTGCTCTAGCGTCTTGAATAAATGATGCCCCAGGCGTGAGCAGGAAGGGAAGCGGAGGAGGAAAGAGTGTTTCCCGGCGTGAGAGACTACAACAGTGCGCGGAGAAGATCTCCCTTCGTCGGGTAGTTCACTTCAGAGCAAAGACGTTTGGGGGCGTGGAGGAGGAAAGACGTCTCGGAGTCTCGTGGGGAAATGGAAGGGAATACTCATTCCTCTTGCGTGTGGCTACGTGGTCGGCGGGAAGCGTAAAATACTGGTGGGGCTGGAGGGAAGACCCCCGCAAGGGATAAATACGAGATGAGGCAGGGCGGAGGGACAGAATGCAGGGAGGGAGGACGGACGGGGATGAAGACGATAATAACGGCGAGCGGAGCTCCACTTGCAGCGAAAGCGCGAGCAAGCACGTATCGTTTTAACTCCCGAGTTCATAATTCAAAGCTCGGAGGGCCTTCAACCCATTTTAATATGTTCCAAGCAATATCTTGCCTTGGAGGCTTGAGATAGGTGACTTTTCTATATTTTTTCACCTTTATATTTGCTTTTATTTTCTCTGGCTTAAGTATTTATTTTACTTTCATGAGACTGATTTGAATCTTATAAGATCATTTTATGGGTATTACATTTACTATGCAATCGAAAGGAATTGACTGTCATATTTATTTATCACTTGATCAAACGTGTTCAATTATTTGAGAGGCATATGTAAGTTTAAATTTTCGAATTTATCAAAATATATTTTTCTTAAGCAAAATCATTTTGTTTGGTTAATAGAAGGTTAAATTTTTATCTGAAGCCGTGAGATGTGTAAGATGGTTATATGAAGGCCGAAAGAAGATATTATTTTGAAAAAATAAGAGTAGGGTTGACCAATTTTTGAAGCTTCTCTCCCTAATTAAGACTTAATAGTATTTCAGCTACAGCCCGGGATTTTCTTCAAGATGAAGCGAGAGTGGTACCAAAAATCCTTAACGGAAAGGGCACCAAAAGTATTAAGACTCTATCACAAAAGTTACCTTATCATAGCGTATTCTGTGGTCTCGATTACTACTAAAAGCTTATTACTCGAAGCTTGCCAAAGAAAAACACCGTATTCTTCAATCCCAAATGCTTAGTGCTTGGCCTGTTTGTATAACTTCACGGTGTACCGACCGCTGTATTATTCTGGTCTGGATCACTTCCATATATTATTTTTCATTTCTTATTCTTTCTCCCGTTCCATTTTATGTCATTCAATACCCTGCCTCCTTACAGATTGAATCTATATCCCATTTCCTTCCCATCTGTTCCAATCAAAATCAGGGATTAAGTGGCTCTCTTCTAAATCCCTTTTTTCTTCAAAAGCCCCTTCGAACCGCCCTGACCCTCCTCGGTTCACTGTCTTCCGCTGTCACGCCAGTGATCATCCTAACCCACCCTTCCCATCACACTTCTTCTGGCTTCCCCCATCCTCTTCACCTCCCCTACTCATTCTACTACCCTACTCCCCTCACCCCCCACGTCTTGGGACCATGGGAGTATACACGTGACCGTATTTTGTGTGTTCACTCGGTGTCGTGATGTTCTGGTATTGCTGCGGGTTGCCTAACTCTCACGCGAGATGTGAGGCCTGAGAACGGGACGGCTTAATAGGTATCAATCTTTCTCGTCTCGGACTGGCATGGGGATAGTCAAGTCATCGTCATTAGTCAACATGCCGAATTTAGGTTTGATGCAGGTCTCCGCTCTGCGCTCCAATCTACTAAACTTTTCATTCGGGACGGACGGATGCAGGATTTTTTTCGGATCCGGATTCGGATTGGATCCTTGATTTTCGGAGCCAAATGCATTTTCAAATTCCTGCTATTAAACGAAGTAATTATTCAAATTTATTCTGGGTAGGTACATACAATAAATGGAATGCTTTTCAGATGTTCATACACATTTTAATATTTTTATAAATTAAAAATCATTTTTTATAGGCTGTGTGATCTCAGAAACGAAAAAAAAACAACAGAGGCACGGGCTGATGGACGGCCGATGGTGATTTTCTGATATCTTCGACGTAGTTACTTTTGACGTGGTTATTATCCTACGACGCTGAGATTCCCCCGATGATTGTTCAATCTCTTGGGAAGAGTCACACTATGTGCCAGTCGTATTTTGCCTTTTTTATTTTCCACGGCTGAAATTCTGCTACGTAACCTCTGCGAGAGCTTTCAAACAAAACGGTTCATGAGTAGGACAAGAATCGCATGCGACGGCACATTCAAAGACAGAATCGGAACTCTTTCCACCCTTATGGGGCGTAGCATTCACTGAAGCTATTACTTAAAATTTCGATCCGATGTCTTCCGCGACTTTGGATCCGATGGATCCGATGAAGGGCAACATCTGCGGATATTTGGATGCGAGGTACCCGATACGACCATCCCTACTTTTCATATTTCTTCTCTTGTACATCCTTAAAAAATGAGATTGCTAAAAATACAAAATAGGCGCTTACTTTATGAGGCCAGATACAAGTTTATAACGGCAAAACGACCCATTTTTACATAGGAATGCACAATATAATGCTAGAACAAATAAACGTCAAAATCGGCGCAAAGAAGAGCTTTATATACCACTACAACGAATATCTGTCTTAGCTAGGTCTTTCCATGCAGTTTAATGCGAAATATGGAATCAATTGTCAGACGACGAAAAAAAAGTCTGAAAATGCAGGTCAATTAAAAAAAGCATGAAATATTACTACTTCTGGACTCATATTTTAAGTGAAGCAAATATTGTGCTATCCTGTTAAAATTCAGATGTTTTTATATGAATTCATATATTTGCCTCCCTGTTAAATATTTTGTTCAATATAATGTCAGATTTTGTGATATTGATGCATCGTGTAAATCTTACTATTTTAAGTTGGTACTACTTGTTGATTATTAGATATGAATAATCATGTATGTTCCCAGGAGACAAACTTGTCCCGGAATAATAAATTTCATTTTCCATCTATACATTAAACTCGTCCCATGTAACTGATTCGGGGCCGTTATTTATATTTTTCCCCACCATTCACTGTAAAGCACTCATGCTAAAGATTATTAGGCTCAAGGCCAAGAGATATTCCTCCTCCTATTCCTCCTATTCCTCCAAATAATCACGAGATATTGCTTTAATGGGACTTGATCATGCAATCTACGAAAGAACGTTCACCAGCTAAGTTGAAGTTTAAACAAGAAAACACATTTCTGCAAGCGGAAACACTGGTTAAGGCAGATGAAAAACAAACCGTGCACAATAAACTACAATATCTTATCTTGAAATGAAAATACACAACCTTGGTAACTTTTCACTGGAAAATTATTTGTTGGTACGACGCGTTTCGACGCTTAGGCGTCATTCTCAAGTGCGTACCAATAAATAATTTTCCAGTGAAAAGTTACCAAGGTTGTGTATATTCATTCCAACATGGATTTTCACAAAGTAAAAGCCGAATCCGTATCTTATCTTTCTGTAGAACAGCGCGATGTCGACCATTCTTTCCCTACGCAACTTTAGGGCTAACGATTCGAATTCTTCCCAGGAAAGCGCAGGCTTGGAGTTTTGCTAATATGGAGTATCCTTCTGCATTAATATTGTTTCTTTCAAAATAGTCCCCATTTGTTGTACACTTGTGCTAGCTTTTCTTCTAATCCTAGGAACACTTCTGAAACTCGATATTTGGAATAGCCTTCAGCTCAGTCAGTGATTTCTATTAATGTTATATATGCATGTAAAATGACGGTCCTTTAAGGTTCCGTTTATTATTGGAAATAGAAATAAGCCACGCAGCACAGCAATAAGGCAGCCATACCTGGCGAATATGAACGCTACGGCTTTGTTGCAGTATTGTGTTTGGCCAAAATTTCACGTACAAGCAATGAAGTATGAGCCAGAAATCGCCGAGCTCAGAAAAAATACGGCTATCCTTAGCGCTTGCCTCAGGAAAAGTAAACAATGAATACATTTGAAAATTTCATCATACTTCAGAGGCATGTATACCAACATAATAAAGTGTGTTTTTACATTCGGACTTTCCAAATTCGTGAGAAGAATTTAGTTCCCGTTATTTTCTGAAAAGACGTTGCATACATACGGAATGTGTAAACGGAGGCATAATAGGTGATGAGAGGTTGGTGGCAGCTCAGATTAAGAGTTGATAATGTAGGTTAATTACGGTAATAACTTATTGAAATACGGCATCTATTTAAAAATCCACCTTTCCTGTGGAGAAAGGGAAGTGCCCTTGCAACGTTATCTCAGGACTGCCTCTTCGAGAGGAATGTTATTGCAGGGATCATGATAGATTTTGATAGACATTCTTACTTCATGTATTTAAATATAAAGCATATTGCCATACATGGGATACCACGCAAAATCATCGTAATGGTGGCCTTGGTAGGGACTTTATGTAATTGTTGTATCCCATGATGCCGGTTTTATTCTGCGTTAGTCTCGGTTGACATTAATAATGACATAAACGCGTTGCCCATGTGATGTTATGATATTGCCACTATGTGCCTAAAGACTATGTTGTATAAAAGGTAAGGATAGAATTTAATTCATTAATATTTCCTCACTGGATGAGTTTTTTAGAAAGTATTAAAACCACACTCGCTTTCCTCATTACTCCAGTTATCTTTATTTCTTCCCAAATAGCGATTGAATTCTTATTCTTACTTCTATCTCTCAAGCAGGATATTCCTCATTCACGTAGTGGGTACGTAATTTCACTTATCTAGTTACTATGCATCTGATAGAAAAAGATTTTCATTTCCGTCCTACCAAAGCTAACTTCACTACCCCCGCGTTTCAATTTAACCACTTGCACTCCATCCAGCCACCCTGCAAGCTTCCGTAAAATCCTTCTCTAGTTCCCTCACTCCACCAACCGGCTCCTCCCTCCTCCCCCCTATCAAGAAACCTCTCCTTCCTTCTAAAGCTCCTCGTCCCAACTCCAATCCCTCTTGGTTTGGCTCGCCTATCTGTTATTTTTTTTCGTTACTTCCAACCGCACGATCCCCAAATTTTAACCTCTCCACCCCAACTTTGATTTCCGCCGTATATCTACATCCAGTCAGCCCTTCCACTCCTCTACTACGCCTTACCAATTCCGCTCTTCAGTGGCTGGCTTTAGAAGATATTCATTCGGAAATGGCTGATTTTGATACGCCGCTCGTAAAAATGAAAATAGGGATGGTTGTTTGCTGGGTGGGTTGGTGGGATAAAAGAGAATGCTAAAAGGAAGGGGAGAGTTTTGGATCGCGACCAGCAGGGTGAAGAATGGGGAAGAGGAAGAGGTTTGTGATGAGGCGAGGGTATAGGGCTCCACTGGAATGAGGAGTGGGAAGGAAGCAGATATGGGATATAGAGGAGGGAAGAAGTGATCTATGATGAGGAAGATAAGAGTATTGATGGTATAGGGAGGGCTGCGAGATGTTAAATATGGTTATGGTATGTAAATCTAAGGGTACAGCACGCATAAAGCGATAATGTCTAGCTGTAAGATCATTAAATTAATGGCATATAAAGTAAGGTCGTTGATTATATTATTATCAAAAACATTTCGTTGCTGAAACGAGCATTATACGTTTAAGTGTGCGTAGCCAAGAAAACTAGAGAAGATAATTATAAGGTCAATGCTTTAAAAAGTAATAATATTTTACGGAAAATAAACGAATAAAACTTTAATAGTTTGTTGCATGCAACTCAACCAAACAAATTTTCATTCTTTCTTAACCTGTAATCTAAAGGTTTCACATATTTGACCCCGAAGGTATCAGTTATAATATTAATTTCTTGAAATTTTAATCCAGTTTACTTTTTAGTTATTTGAATTACACCACTTGTAAATATTTAGCAGTGCACGGATTTAGTTCTCGCCTTTGCAGGGTCTAGATTTTTCTGTACTACGTATTTACTTTACCACGTATGAATGGATGTTTACAGCTCTGGTTACGGAATTTTGATTTACGGAACTGTGTGTTGTTGTCATGGCTCATGTCGTCGTCGTCGTAAGTTGATAGAACCCAAGCGGAGAATCAAATTACCTATCCTATTTAATTGGAAGATCGTATTTACTTTAGTCCCTTATATTTCTCACCGTCAAGAATTGTGCCCGATATTCCTACACGTATGCTGCCTATATTGACTGCCATTGGAAATAAAATGATAGTATGCAGGATACTCAGTGAACCATATTTCGATACTGCCTTACGGAGGAATAGATTGAAGAATCGATTCACAGAGAGCTGACGTTTATTTTTCATCAAATTTCCGTTACATCAGGAGCGCTTTAAGGTTCGAAGAATACATATATATCCTTTATCTTTTAACTAGTCAAATATACCGTTACTAAGCATCGGCGATATCTCCTATCCTCAATAATGTTTCTCTTTTGCCATATTTATTGCATTTTCCTTCGATTTATTCAGAGATATAAGGGTGGACAGGCCAAGAAGCATGGTGCGGGGGTAAGAAGAATAAACGCTTTTTTCACAAATTGCTAATAGATAGCGTCGCGATATGCATAGACCGGGTCAACTGATCGACCGGGTGACGACATAACAGTTAAAGCAAAACAATACAGGAGCGCATTTATCGTTAAAGTGAATAAGAACGATTTCTGCTGTTTTCTTACGATTTTCGCTAAAGTTTGTACCCATTATTTTGTACTAATTATCAAGTAATCATTCATACACTCTATTTGTCCGATGGCACGTTTATTTAAGCTTAAATTGTGACTATAGTCTTTCACTGAGCGCCAAGATTTAAAAAATTGTTATGCATCTCTCTAAGAGTGTGGCTTCGGGCAAGACGGATATGGGCAAAACGGATAGGTACTCGCTTCGGAGGAGAAACTCAACTTGGATGTGACTGCCATAAATAACATGGACAAAAAGGAGTGAAGAGCAGCACAAAAGTGACTTCATTCCATATAAAGTACGACTTTGGATTACTTTCAATATTGAAGTACTAACTTTTCAGGAAATCATCGCGTTAATTATGGTGTTATTAGTATATCATGTCATGCTTCTGTTTAAATTGAAGCGTATAAATACCTATCAGTGGCCAAGATTGCAGCTCTTCATCTATTCGGACAATTAGTCTCATGTAGCATTACCCCTTATGTAGCATGCGATAGAAAAATTAGGATGTTAATTGTATTGGTCCATCTGAGGAAATTATTACATTGTTTCACTATGCAGAAGATTTAATGAGAGTACCATTGCCATAAATATTGTCCATAGAAAATGTAAAGGTAAGTGGTTATTTAACTAAATAATAGCTATTTCCACTCTGAAAACGGATATCTATGTATCAATATGACTTTAGATTCAAAGGAGTACCAGTGAAGTATTTAGTTCATACATGCACTCTTATTACTAGGCTGGAATCGTTTAGGTATCTTAACGTTATCGAACGTAATTTTAGATCCGCCTTTGAAGAGATTTTCATTTTCATTAATAAGATTTTTAAATATGCACACTTACTAGCATGCAGTGGTAGTATTTGTTGGCACTACACTGCTCTCTTGTGTATCTGATGTTAATCTGACAAGGATCTTTACTTCCCTGGTTTCATGTGCAAATGAAAAAAATCTTTGCATTGGGAGAAGGAAGGAAGGAGAGAAGGTGAATTGATGACGCCCTTTTCTTCGAAGAAGTGAAGGAGGATGGGAGCAGCCTTTTAAATTCACGTGCTCACTTGAGGTGTGTGCGTAGCATTGGTAATTGTGAGTTTTGGTTCGAGAGAGGTGAGCAACATCGCTTTGATCAATAGCGGTTTGATCGCTTTTTATCACTCTAAATTTTCAAGTTTATTCACAGCAACTTGCTGATTATATTTAGTGCTTTTATTTACTTTGAATGCCATTGAAGTTCATTATTCAATTCCGATATAAACTGAAATTTCCACTTCTTAGCATAGATGCTGCATTTTATTACTGCTGGAAAATCAGCTGATGGAGTACGTCCAAACAAAATTTAACGACATTAATAATGCCTTAAATATCAGAAATAAGTTTTAATGCGAGTTCTTGTGATAAAAAATTCAAATTCGGAGAATTCTTGAATAAATAGGTATGAGGAGGCATTCAATGATCAATATGAAAAGAATTGATTTGTGGTTGTAAGATTTTCGATGAACGGGCGGTGATGGTGATATTTTTAATGGATTTCAATGCCAAAAGAGCCATGTTGGAGGTTTAAGCTATGTCGGAGAAGTAGTAAATCCACGAAGAGAGGTGTGGGGGACGATGGTTGCTCCATAAAAGCCCTCTCGGTATTCGTATTATCTATTCGTGCGTGCAAGTTCCTGCCTACCCATCACATTATCCCGTCCACTCCAAATGCGACCCCGTGATTCTTATCCTCTACAATCCCATTCCTCCATTCCTTAAGATTTTATTCCGACCCGAAGCGACGCAATTTTGTCGTCTGTAAATGCCTGTGTGTTGGTGTGTTTTATGGATTTGTTCTTCTGCAACTGTTTCTCGAATGGAAAAAGTCTTCCCTCCAATCTTCTACTCAATCTACCATTCCGCTATAAAATCGTATAGTGCTCTTTGGCTATTTCACTCATCGTGTAAGTGATTTCCCAGCCGAATTCTGTTCCTTCTTCTTGCTACTCGGTCTTAACCTATGATTCGTAGTCATATTCACAAACGGATCCTTCCTAAGGGCAGAACCGACGCGATCTATTCCTTAGCGGACTCTTGGTTTACGCTTTCAAACGTCTGGAAAGATAAAAAAGGTTGATAGAACGCGAATTGCATGGTCCACCAACCACTCTCTTCGCCACCCCTTCAGATATACTTTTATCCCCCTATTTTCTCCTTTCTTTCTATTCATTTTCCCCCAACTCCACTAAACTCACCATTTATAATAAAAATTAAAATAAAACTTTCTAATTCCACATAAATATTTAATGCACAACCAGGGTTTCGACTCGGCACGTATTTATCACCAGCTCATGACGTGCCACGTCGAAACCGAGGTCTTAAAGGTCGTATTTACGTTGATTTACAAAGTTTTTTTTACTTTTCATTATATTCAGTAGATTCCATAGAGTCACGCATGAAAAAACTGACTATTTATAAGATTTGCTCCTTTTTTCTCACCCAATTTATGCAATTTCCCACGTAAATGCAGTACTTAATTGCTTTTATGTATGAAAATCACGTATGCAGTTCATTAGTTGGACGCATAATGAGGTATGCTATAATTTTATGTCGGAATAATGAGATCTAGTCCATTCAGTCAATTGAACTTACAAGTGCTGTTATCTATACCCATTAGAGCGAAAAAGAGTAGTAGCACCAGACCTGCTACATTGTCTATATTGGTACCGTGGTAAATATTTCTATTATGCCTACCAAATTGCAAAGTTTGCAGTTTTTTGCTGTTTGGTCAAAGTTATTTTCTGTTGCAATTAAAAGCGAAATATCAATGCAAAATTTTGAGGCATTCACGCTGAAAATTGCACCACAGAGGGCGCTATTTGGGGGAGAAATATTTCCTTGTTATTTCGTTCTACAATTACGCTGCAAAAAAACCTTTCCGCAAAACTTTGAGACCTCTCCCTCTGCTAAGTGTTGGCAATCCCTGCCGCCAATTTAATTTCGAATTGGAATCCTTCTGTGAATACAATTATTGGAAAATTATTCATTTCATTCCACGAGTTTCCCCTGTGGACTCTCATTCGATTTACCTCGCTTCTTCTTATTATTTCCTTTCATATTAAAAAGGGATTCAGAATAGTGTACCCCTTATTCACAGTCGATCCGCCTGTCTCTCGCAAGATAATAACACCATCCGTCTTCCATTTCCTAACCTCAGTCCCCAGCGTTTTTTTCCACCTTGATCCACTTTAAGTTAAACTTGTTCCTAAGTAGCCGCTGTCTTTAGAAAAATATTTTTTACAGAGCCTAATATATATTTACTCAAACTTTTAATTATTTTTTTGAGAGGTAAGGCTTTGGAAACTATAAATGTGTGACAGCTGAAGGAGAAGCATCTTTTGATGGCATCCGTTCCTTTCATAACAATTAATGCGTACTACAAATAACACGTAAAAAACCCGACGTGATTACTTAAGGAGTTTCAGGCCTGAATCCATAACTTTCGCCTTTTTCGAAGAGTGGTTTTCTCTTTCTTTTCGGTGTCGAACTAATGTTTTTCATATTTTAGATTAAATTTTAGCTGCCTTGTAACAATTCTTGTCACTATTAGTAATAGTCTATTTTCCCTGTCCTTTAAAAAATTGAAGTAAAATAATTGTAAATGTTGAATTATTTAGTGTTACCGTTAATTTAAAGCTAATGTAATTGATGCCTGCGATATATATGATGTATCATATACTCTGTGACAACTCAAGGAGAAACATCTTTTGATGACATCAGTTTCTTACATAACAAGTGATGTGTATATATAACACATAAAAAATCTAAGGTGATTGCTTTATGAGTTGCATTTTTAATAACAATATATTTTGATATGTAATTCTCTGATGTTTTTCTTACGTTCAAAAGGAGAAAGTGGATATTACGGTGGGGAGAATTTTGAAGGAAAGAAAAGGGAAGAATTGGAGATATGTGCGTTTAATCGTCTCAGCTCCAATTCCATCTTTACTGCACTCGTGAGAGACAGGGGTTGAGGGGTACAGAGAGAGAGTGGATTGAGGATGGAGCTTGCCTGATCAGGGAAGGAGCAGTCGCCGAAGAGATTCGGCCTAGATAGAAGGCGGTGGATATGGTTGCGCGGCCTGCGAGTGCGCTCTCGTGATGGAACGAGGGGAGGGTTCGGATTACGCGAGGGCTTTCGGGGGAGTAGGATTGAGGGACGTGGATGGGATCCGCGCTCGTTTCCTCCGAAGGCATCAGTTGACATTTAAGGCGCAAGGCGGCGGCACTACCATTTTGCAAGTTTGCATCGTCACGGGGAGATTTTCATCTTTGTGGTTTATTTTAAGTAAGAGGGACAGCATCAACATTTCCTTAGATTAATATTTTTGAAATATACGCAATGTTGATATTCATGTTGGTACTTTTTTTACCTCGGAAATTTCTTTCGGAAAAATTTGTGGGCCATTAAAAAAATCAAAGAATAGGTTGAATTCCATTTTAAAAGTTATTTGTGATACGAAGGAGTCGTTCTCTCTGCAAAAAATAACGCTGAAGTGCACCTATAAAATATTTTAAGATGAATAAGGAGAACGGGTTCGCCGTTCATATAGTTTTTCTCGTGTTCTTCAACAGTCTTTCGACCGTAGAAGCTAAACGATTTCCTTTAACTACTTTTTAATGATTAAATGTTGTAGTCGAAAAAACCATGACTAAAACGATATATTACGCGATGGAGCTTTGGCAACAGTTCATACAAATGCTTTAAGTTCAGCGTTCTACCAATTTTTTGTCGATATTAGTCTCTCTTCCGCTTCCACTCCTATTCCCTATTATCTCCCTTTCTCGCCTATTTTTATCGCCGTCACTGCGAAGCCTTACCCACTCTTTATACAACTTCGCCCCAACCTTACACTTTTTACATCCCTTACCCTTCCCATTCACCCCTTATTCCCATTTCTTCACCTTCAAATATCCCTCGAAAATGTCCCATTTCGCGTCGTGGCACCATTTCTCTTTTGCAAATCTCGCCTCCTTTTTTTCCTCGCCTCTCCTTGCCCATAACGAACCCTCCTTCCTTCACGCCGCTTATTATGATTTCACATATCAACTCTTACCTTCCACGATCATCCTCTCTGTCATTCACTACTCTAAAAAAGTTTAAAATTCTTTCAATGTCTACGTTTTCTTATTCTCGAAGTATTTTTTGTATATCCAATTGCTGACTTAATTCTCTATATTTCCTTTTTACTGGATATGCTAATCATATCATCCAAGCAATACTATCTCTTTCGTATGATTTTTATAAAATATTCACTGATAATTTCATAGCTAAAAACTTACTAAATTATTATAATTATCATCTGAAAAAAATTTTATTCATGTTTCTGAAACAGATATAATTTAATTTCTCTGATACCGGCAGCAATATTTTAATTTGGTCTAAATTTAATCACTTCACCCAATGACTAACCATTCATCTAGTGGCTCCTATGAACAAAATGTGACTGAAGGTAGTCATTTTCCTTCGCATCTTTCATAACCTCCATCCTTGTTCCTTCTGCGGTGTCCGCGTCCTTGTGCACCTGACACATGTAATTCCATTTTTGCACTAGATATTAACACACGTGATGTTGACCTGATTCTTGTCCCACGCAGTCGGAGTTAGCCTCTGCATCCTCGATTTTCCTCCTCTAAAGTCGCTCGTCGACATTGAACCAGTTCCAGTGGTGGCGGTACTTGGGATGTTTACTCACCCGGCTGCGGAGACGCGCATGTCACTTGTCTATTTCGTTCGGAACTCCTTCCTTCCCTCTTACGCCTGGAGACAATTTCTGAGGTCAAAGTTAGGCGGAAATTGTCAATACGAGTGAAGACCTTCGCCCGCAGGCACGGAGTTCATGATTCCGGCGACCTCCTCTCACTCGTTGCTCACACACCAACCGTCCTCATGGTATATCTAGAGTCTTCTATTTCTTAAATTTGTCAGTTTTGCGATATAGCGTACTGGATATATGCATTTTCAGTTTCAACAAATTGTTGTTCACAAAGTCGCATCAAATCTACTCTCGGCGGGGGTTGCTAAATGTTCTATAAGTCTTTTATATAATGCATTGAATCTTAAATTTCACTTAAAACCTTTGGTTATAGCAAGGGTGTCAATACTTGAAAGGAGATTAATATCCACTCTAGCTTTCTAGTTATCATCTCTTTTTGAAGCTGCCTCGTCGCATTGGCTGCGTAGCTTGCAGTTGCGGTTGCAATTTCAGTAGTCCCATCGTCTCCATTGTCCCATTGCTTCCACCTCAATATTTTTGGCCTTGATCCCTGTGCTTTGAAAAGAAGTGAAAGTTTCCTTTTTCCCCTCAATCGAGTCCCAAGGGTTTTCCAAATACTTAAAGGTTGGAGATATTTCTACAGCATCAATTATCGCAGGGTTTCGCGCGCAAGGGTCCCGGCCATTAAAATGCGTAGCCTAATTTATTTCTCCGGATTTGGCAGTCAAGTGGAGAAAGTCACCTTTTCTTCGATTTGAAAGTCTTGGAGAATATTATTTTTTTCATGGAGGCACTCGAGTGATTTTGAATGGTGCTAGTCCTTAAGCGTTTAAAGTGCTATTTGTATACCACCTGCGAAGTTAATTTTTGCTCTGAAAACAGAATGCCTAAAGGGATTGAAAGAAAATAATTATTATAATGAAGTGTAAATAACACCAATTTTTATGGATGAAGCAAACTAAAATGAAGAATTCCTTCAATAAGGATGTGAAAGATACTTACAAAAATACGTGTGTTTTGATAATATAAGGCGATTGCAGAATTGAGCGGAGAGGGGCATCAAACCAATATTAGGATTTTTGAACACTGTTTTTAATGATAATGTGCATTTTTAGCGGCAGCGTAAATCTACTCCTTGAAGACCTTCTCAACAGCTAAAGAATAGCGTTCTTAATATTTCAGGGTCGGGAAATGTCTGAGTACGAGTGTAATGGCAATTGCAGAATAAAATATACCTACTTGAGCGTTCTTCCCTTATTGCGATTCTTCTATCTTCTTATCCATATGTTGCTGTCTTTTTATACTGAGAGGGAAATTGTTTACTTCAAAATATTTATCACCCTTTTTCATGCCACTGAGAGTTGGCGTCCACCGCTCCAGTTAAGACTGAGAAATCTTACATAAATCCTCTCCATTCGCCATCTCATGTTCATTTCAGCAACCAATCAGTGAATTCACAATCATTCTTTTGAGGCCTCAGATTTCGAAAGCACACATGTCGAGTGACTCCGAGCTTAGATGCGGATCATGATGATATTTTGGATTAAATTCAACGGCATTCAATCGCTTTAGCGAGTTCAAGGCTGAAAAAATATATTTTCATTAAGCAATTAGGATGTCCGAACATACATAATAGAGAAAACTTGAAAAAGAACACGAAAAAAACTTTAATGGCCATATCTTAAGACATAATGACATGATGAATACAATCCTCGAGAGAAAAAAAACGGATGGTAAGAATGGAAAAAGAAGGTTTTGGATAAAATAAATGGATTATATAATGCTAGGATGCAAAAGAGAATAAAAAATTAGGTGTGAAGAAATTACCTGATAGGTGAAATGAGTTGCAAAGAGTGTCGAAACAAACTTAGTATTGTTGTGCGGTGGTGATGATATAAAGGTCAAAACTGCTAAATGTTGAGGTAGCTAAGGAATAAATGTGAAGAGGAGACGGAGGAAAGGAAATCCATGAGGGCGCTGGTTATTTTCCAAATGGTGGGAGTTAGTAGGGTTGAGTGGGGTTAGTTATCGAACAGGGCGCTAGAGGGAACGAGCGGCAATGACAATAATACCCCAAAGCGGTATTGATAAAATCTTTTCAATTGTCCGCCGTTATACGCCGCGATAAGGCTAATATATATATGGGCACGTGGTGGAGAACGATGCAGTTCGTGGGGAAAAGTGAATCGAAAACGCCGTAATATTCCACTTTAGCATGCGGAGCAGCGTTGTAAAGAGAATGAGAGGTGATTCAGGGACAAAACCTCGTGAGGGAAAATGGGGTCGAGTTGTAAATTAAACCATAAAGGTGTCTCCCATCGGAGGTGGATGAAATTGAAAAACTTTTCCCTCGGAGAACCGCTTAGCCCGAGCGGAGAGAGCCACGGCTAATGCTGCCTTTGGCTTCAATTCGAGCCGAGTAATTATCGTGGATATTCGAAAAAAGATCGACCAATCTGAATTGCTAAAGGTCTTTACCCTACATCGGCTGAATCATGGGTCGGGATACGTTTTAGCCCAGTTAATTAGGTTATTTAGAATTGACGATTGAGAAAAAATATGGATTTTTCTAGGCGTTTCGTCGATTTAAAAACTTTTAAAGAGCGACAATACAGCTTGCTCAGTCGCAAAAATTAAGTAATGAATTCACATTTTATTTAATACAACTAGCGAAAGAATAAATTATTATTATCATCATCGATACTTCGGTGTTTTCAAATAAATGACATGTGCTCATTGTAATCATATGTGAGATTTTACAGATTTTTATCTTCGGTTGAAATTTTTTTGTAAAAAATCCGATTAATTTAGTCCCAGTAAATCATAAATGTTTATCAGAGGAAACCTAAGCGTTGTTTTCATTTAGAAAAGGAGAAATAAAAATAATATTTACAAAATATATAAATGAGATGTCTTTTAAAATAGTTCATCGGTGTGAAATTGTTATTGATACTGAAATTAGCGAATAAATATAAAAATAATTTTGGTTGACCTTTAACTGATATCCAACTTTGAGTTCCTATCTCAAGTCAAATTCCACCCTGGATACTGTATGAGGTATTCCAATGCTTTCTCGATTCCAATCTTAATGGCTACCATTTTCCCCACCTTTTACCAAGGCAAAATCCACTTTTATTACAACTTTCTTCTGCATTCCATTCCTTGTAATTACCTTTCCCAAGCTCCTGACTTTTTCGTTTCTTTAACTTTTCTACAAAAGTACCATCAAATTCCATATTGCAAGACCAAGGCTTCATCTGTCCTTTTTCTTTCAAAGGGATTTTATCATCTGATCTTAACTATTCCCATGAAATTACAGTGATATATACCTTAAGTAAGTAGTAAGCTTATGCAATATAAATGGGGTAGTATTTTTGACTGTTTTTCTCTAACATGCACGTGAGAATTAAGCCTCCAGTTCTCTGCACAAAAATAATGAGATGTACTCCAATTGTTTTGCGTAGTCAGCATCATACACAATCTTATCACTATGAAAATTGGTATTCAATTTTTATTCTCAAGATATTCTCAAAAATGTAATTTTCACTGCAATTAATCAATCAAAGGAAATATAACTTGAGTATTTCAATTTTCCCAGAGTGCTAAAAAGAACATGGAACAACTTCATTGGCCATATCTTAAGGCATAATGACATGATGACTGGAATCCTCGAGAGAAAAAGCGAATGGTGAG
Source organism: Ischnura elegans (assembly GCF_921293095.1). Taxonomy (NCBI): domain Eukaryota; kingdom Metazoa; phylum Arthropoda; class Insecta; order Odonata; family Coenagrionidae; genus Ischnura; species Ischnura elegans. Next base: position 131,410,692 of record NC_060247.1, on the reverse strand, counting down.
GATGGGAAAGGAAGGGTTCAGATAAAATAAATGGAACAGATAATGTAAGGATGTAAAAGAGAATAAAAACTTAGGCGTGAATAAATTACCTAATGGAAGAAATGAGCTGCAAACTGTGTTAAAATACCTCCTTTTCTTACCATGAGGTAACATAATTTTTTTTTAAACAAAAGCATAGATTTTTTCAGCCTGCAAAAACTGAGTTTTTGTTTAAAGGCCATTGATTAGCACCTCATATTAGTACTATGGGCCAAACAATGTAAGGAAAGCATAAGAAAATATCCATGCAGAAGTAGCTTATATAAATGTACTCTAAAGGGGCGAGGGCTTTATGGTATGAACATGCATCACAATCTTCTTGTATATACATTAAAACAGTCGAAAATCTTGTTCGTTAGGCCATTTATAACTTGAAAACGGCTGCACCGATTTTAATGACTTTGGTTTTTTAGATTAAGATATAGATACACTAGCTGACCCGGCGAACTTCGTACTAACTAACAATCAATGGACACGTTGGTTAAATCATTTATAAATCAAGAACGGCTGAACAGATTTTAATTACATTTGGCTTGCCAAAACAAAATAAGGAAAAAATTTAATAAAACTACAAAAATAAGTACTGCAAAGGCCTATAAGAAAGACTTTCTTCATTTAATCTATATGTACTATCTATGTATTCTCTTCACTCAAGAACCTTTTGATATACAACATTTTGGGTCTTGTTATCAGGTGCAAGAATAAATGAAGCGGATGATTTTCCAACCCATGAACATGCAACATATAATTGGCCAAGGGAAAACATGGGTTTTTTAAAATTAAGCCCACAAACACTCAATGATTGGCCTTGTGATTTATTGATTGTAATCGTGAATGAAATACGATTTGGAATTGAATTCGTTTAAATTCAAAAGGCATATCAGCGGGGATCATAGGAATCCTCGGGATGAGAACTTCCTCATTTATGAATTTTCCAATCACTGCAGTGATTATAGCCGCTTGAATGACATTTATCATCAGTTTTTTTTTTAAATCACAAAGCGCGTTCCGTTGCACAGTTTTGGTTTGTTTAGGTTGCGCAATGACATGACCACGGAGTCAATCTTTAGCTGGAAATTGTGTGGTGGTAAGCCAGGCACATCCAAGGAGTTTAACAATTTAGAAAATTTAATTTTAAATTAAATTTAAAAAATTCCACCTGTGTTATAATTGGTGACTTCATCTTTGTTCGTGACGCAGTCAATAGATTTGAATGAGCGTAGAGCACCAGCGATTTGATTCTGAATTACTAAGTTCAAGTAATCTACTTTTTGTTCTTAGGTGCCAGAATTGCTCGCTCACTCGATTCTCAACTCACGCTCACACCATTTGTAATTGTTGTTGTTATCACTCATGCTCGGGAAAACCTTGCTGATAAGCTCATCTTTTGATGAAACACAATTCCAAACATTTTGAGGGAATGATGTTAATCCGCTCGAGTTGTCGACAGGAACGCGGCCATTACCGATATTCAACAATTGCTTGGAGAAATCTTCAGCAGATGGATCGGTTAGCAATGCTACTATCAAGTTTGTTGTCACTCGAAGTTTCTTCACATAGCGCCACAGATTTGATGATTTGAGGCAAGTGTTAATTTCATCAGCAGCAGTTGATCTTGGAATGACTGGCAGTGTTTGGCGGAAATCGCCAGACAGTAAAATCATTGCACCTCCAAAGCATCTCGCGTCGCATATCTTTTGATTTTCCGGTCAAGCGCTTCCAATGCGCGTCTGCGCGCCATTCGTCCCATATGATGATATTAGATGCTACTAAAATTTTGGCTGTTTCGAAATGCTACATGTCACTTCCTCAGAATAGTTTAGGTTTAACGGCAATTTAAACGATGAATACGGCATGATATGATATAAACGAGCCGTATCCTTTTAACAATGTAACCGCTATGTCAGACCGTAACTCGCTTGGGTTACTCATTTGGTTTTACCTCCACAATGTTAAACTTGAATTAGAGTCAAAGCAAAGAAGAATGACTTCTTATCTTTGGAATTTTCATACCTTAAACATTTTCAAATCTCCTATTTCCATTTAGTCTTTTAATTCTAGCGCACTCCAATATTTTGCACCATTCAGCGGAAATCATATGTCTCGCTCCTGCACTTTAGGGAAAGAAAACGAAAATTGCGCAAACACGCAATTAGGCGTTATGAAAGGTGCTGCACAATCTTTCCGCAATACTAACCACGCACAGGTATCCTAAAATCCTTGGCAACCATTACCATGCGCCGTCTAGAATAAGTAAGGATGATAAATGCTCGTGGATTACCAGAAAAAAATAAAATCAACACTTTGTATCGCACGTTTAAATATCGACAAGAGATTTTTATAGCTATCAAGGCAGGCTCTTTTGGTATAATAAAAAATAATTTTAAATGGGAAAAAAGACTGGAATTCATGATAAATAGAAGAATAAGGGAATTTAAATTTCCGCGGGGGATTAAATCCCCTATTAAGGCACTGGCCGACTTTTTTAAAACTTAGTTTTATTACGATGGAGATTATTAGTATTTTCCTCGTTTTTTTCATTCATAACTGAGCTTTAAATCTATTGAAAGCACCCAATTTTTAAAATAAATATTATACGCAACCGCTTCATAAAGCATCTAATTGTTTCATCAAGAAAACCATATTCTCGCAGAAATGAGCCCTTAACTTCAGGCGTTAGAGTTAGTGATGTAACAATATTGAAATTCGGCACGCAACTTAGCCAGCCATAAAATTAAGCATTCTATTTCCCTTTAACCCAGCACATTTATTATGCTTTTTTCTACAAAAATTACTCCAATTGGTGGTAGATAAATTATTATTAGGTAGCCGAAAAGTTACCGAAAAAAGCATTATCTGCTGAGAAGACAATCAGAATTGGCGAAGGCAACTAAAACGCCATTATATCGCAAGTACACATATTTAAAAATGGCCAACAAGATACACAGGGAAAATACCATTTGATGCAATAGGCTATCAAGTAATCTCTGTTACTGGACTTGGAAAGAATGTCATGGCAGTGAAATAAAATATAACTATCATGGAAAGAACAGCTTAATCAGGTAATTGCTTTACAGAAGGAATTAAACATCGACTTTGGTTAATCAAAACTCAATTTAAATTTCGTAAGTTTAGTAGCGACATTGCAAGCGTAGTCCGTGTGCACAAAGGACCCCCTCCAGGGAGATGGCGAGTGTTTAAGCATATGTGGCGCCATTATGTGATGTCATGGGGGCAAAGGTCAAGCAGCTTTTGACCCCTTTCTATTTTCTACCTTGCCACCTAAATCAACCACCCTCCAATTCGCCACTTTGCTCGATATGGATCGATAAGGCTTGATGTTAAACCTGTATTGAACAAGATGAAACACACTTGGTGAAGGTGAGTTTTTTCGCTTTTTTTAAGATGCCATATTTCTGCTGTCTCATGAGTAAGATAATGCCGACGCCGAATTTCCCTTCCATCAAGCCCTCCCTAAGGCGAAAAAACTTGAGGAGTCGGACTCCTCTTTCAAATACTAATCTTCTGTTGAAAAGAAATTCTCGCCTTGGGGTAAAAGGTTGCTGTGCTCTCCAGTTGGCATTTATTTATCCTCTTTAGATTAACCTATCTGAGGTGGTGGCTTTACATGATAGTGTCTCTCCCTGTTTGAAAATAAGTCAATCTCTTACTGTTACCCTTCACATATAACTTCAGGGAGATGACGTCTTTTAAGTGAATGTGTCGTTATAATGTATGAACATCAGACCAGGTTGGGAAAGGAAAAGGAGACTTATGAACCTCTTTTTCGCTACCTACTTTAACGTACCTCGATTGTGCTCTTGTGCCCTGGGAATACGTTCTGCCACTTGGTTCCATATTGCCTCCTTGACCTCCTTCCGGCTTAGCGATCAAACGAGAGCAAGTGATTTCGGCATATTCTCACACTGCAATGACATTAATACGAGCAGGCTCCGCCGTTCTCACTTGACAATCCATTGTGCTGCACCTCGGCAATTTCGGTGAAACAAGACCCAAGAGGAAAACGGGGGTGACGATGCTCCGCGTCAAGGTTCCCTGAGCATTGTGGGAATGAATGCTTTCATTCGGTGCAATCTCCCTCTTTTGGAACAGTTCGTGACTGACGGTGAAGTTAAGTTTTTTGTTTTGATCATTGTCGATGGAGTTTCTTCGTTCCTTACTTTTTGTTTGGAATTCCGCTTTTGAGTCAAGAGGATAATATGTGCTCCATTCAATAGTGCCCGTACAGCGAGATTCCCTATATGAATAGCTAGCTGCAGAAAAGCATTATGTACAAGTTGGATGACTTATCTTTTTTGTATTTAAGTTGTTGATAGGTGCAAGACAAGACTAACACCGAGTACATGTTTGCATAGCATGTTTCCTTTTGGTAGGAAACGTTGAATCTTGCACCTAGCAACAACTTAAAGTAGAAAGAAGAAAAAAAACGTCCACCTTGGACACGATTCTTTTCTGCAGTTAGCGATTCATATCAATTTTGCGTCTAACGCGCTTGCTTGCCGTTTATTTTTTTTTAAACTATTCTTATCATGAAATATGGATCATTTTTACGGCTGGGCAAAGAAAAACTCTTTCGCAGTCATTTTAAATTGCCTGGAGATCAGGTGGATTGAAAAATACATTCTCTTGTCCCCTTGAACCGCTCCGTATATGCATTAATTTTGTTGGAAACGCGTTTTGTTATCACCGAAATGAGTATATCATGATATCTGGCCTAGTTAAAAAATAATTAATTTAAAATTGACTATTATGGTGCTCTAGGCATACATCGGTGACTGAGAACTCAGCTCTTTGATACATCTTGAATAAATTATGTCATATTTAATTTAAAAAAATACCATTATATATGATATCTTACGTAACAATAATTTTAAGTGACAGGAAATCATAAAAAAATTTAGATTTTCGTCCAAAAACGAGTTTAAAATAATGAATACATACCTTGATTTGTAACCAATGTGTTTCCTTCTGCAACCTAATCTAATGACTTTATTCCTGGTCTATTTATCATGTACCGTCTGTTTTTCTCGGCTTATAACTTCAATCTAAATTCCAAAGTCTCTCTAATTAAAGCAAGTGACATGGCTCACTTCTTTGCCAAAATTCTGACGATGTATGGATGAGGGGGTCTCATGAGTGAGAACGGGAGAAGTGCATGGATGGAAAGGGGTTGAAGATGCTACAGATCGCAGGAGGACGTGTCGACGTGGTATTCGGGTAACAAGGGGTGGGGTTTCCAAAATGAATATTGCGAATACCTCTCTCCCCCTCCTCTTGAATAGCATTGGTGCTCTGAGCACCGTTCCGAAGCATCCCATTCCCATGTCTCACCCTCCGTTTCCAATACGACCTCAAAAGTGTTACCGTTTCAGAAATTCCTGCTGGCAAACTGCTCCGACTCCTAATCCTCCCCCGTCCCATTCCAACAACATTACTTCACCTACTGTCGGCGTCTAAATGATTTGCCGCTGTACCTTGACAATTTATATCTGGACTTCAGTGCATGCCATAATAATGAATAATACGTCGTTTAAATGAAATTTTTTCTCAATTCCGATTAATTTATTGTTTTATGAAAAATTTAAAAATGCAGACACGCGAGTGCAATAAATGACTCCGCGCACCATAAAATTAGCTGTCTTGTCAACTTCATGAACTTTGTAACTCAACCTAGGGAAAACTACCACATCTACAGCATTCATTTTCCACAATAAGTTGCAAACAGTAATGTAGATTAATAAAATGGCCTTTGCGTATTTTTAGAACACATATTTTGTTGTAAAATAATGAAAATGCTCAGACATTATCTAGTCCTACAGCTTTCCCCGGAAGAAAAAATAAAATTAATAGAAATGCTTCTTAATTTATTTGCAATTTTTCTATGGTCCATAATCTATAAAAAATTTATATAAGTGAACGTCAATAACTCTTATTAATGTCATGTTGCCAAACGGGGCCGCGCCAGGCCAGTGCCGGTTACCAGGAAGCAAAGTTTCGCGCGCAAAACGTGGCAACGCTGCATTCGTTCGCTCCGGCGTATTTTTTTAATACCCATATATAATCTATACTACATAAAAATCATTTATTTTCGGATCATAGAAAAATTGCAAATAAATTAAGAAGTTTTTCTATTAGTAGTATCTTTTCTCAGGTGCATGTGCTATGATCAAAGTGATGAAAACAGGGGCTATTAACAGGAGGGTGTTCCGACAGTATCTAAAAAATTAAAGAATGAACTCCGTCGTTCAAGCGCCTATCCACCGGATCAAACAAGTGAGCAAGATAGCTCTCCTCCTCACAGGAGCATCTTCCCGACAACCTCGTTCATTGTCCTTTTCCTTCCACTTTTGCATCTCCTTTGGCCACGCTTACTAGGTCACTCGATTAGATACACGCTCGCTCCATCCCCCATAGCAACGCGCGAGAGATTAGAGCCTGAGCGTTAAGAGGACGGGAATTCTAAAAAAAAGGTGATCGCCTCGTGGCTCTTCTTTTGTTTTCTCTTCGTTTCTTTCGTCATCCTTTTATCTTTCCCATCTTACATTAGACAATGCTGGAACATCGACCTCCCCTTCGCCCTTCAAAGTCTTCCCTTAGGTCCTATGACCTTCTCGTCTCCTCCAGCTGCTCGTTTCGAAAAATTCTTTCGCGTACTCCGAAAAAGTGTGCCTTCTTCTTTTTTCGCTCACTCCGCCAAAGCCTAGCTTCAATCTCTCTTTTTTTTGCTTCTTCATTCCTCATTGGCTGCCTCTCTCGTTTTCCGCATCCTGCAGCATCTCTTGCCCTGCCTAACATGGCTCGGTATTCTGTGCGGAAATAAAAGTCACGAGGGTCACACCTTTTACAGTGCTTAGCCGCTGGCGGAGAGGAAAAAAAACAGAAATCCTCCTTTGCCAACGCTATTGTCCTTTCTTGGGACCGAATGCAGCACTTCTGAAGATCCCCATGGGAATGGGCTGCATGTTTTCGCTGACACCTGTTCTTTCTCCTGTCCATTTATCATTAGCTCGTTTTTATCATATTTCATGGAAGAATTAATACCTACCTACACTTATTACCCTAATTATGCATCTATTGCGAATGAACTCCATCTCGTGTCACCTGTTACGTGTAGTCGCTATTTAATTGTGGAGCAAATGAATTTGTTGAAAATATATAATTTTGTAGGACTTTAGTCTGCAGTCTTTCTTCTCATGGGTTAATTGATAAGTAATTAAAAACTTAATCTTATTAAGTCATATTAAAATGGATATCGTATACCGCGTATGAGGAAGGAGTGGGGTAGGTAAGGGTATATAACACTCATTTCTCGAGAGATTGACCCTTAAGAATAAGGAGGCCAACTCTTAACTCGCCTTAATTTAACTTACAAAGACGAAGTTTCAATAAGGGTAAGTCCACACGGGATTACTTCAACTGTACAATATATTTAAAATCTATAGTAATTTATGAAAAATCAGTTTTAGTTTTCTCACTACATACTGACATATACAACTCTCGGCCTCATGTATTTTAATTAATGGGCTTATTCCATTGATTTTTGTGATTTACTTTTCACTTTCATCAAATTCAGTTCGTTTTTAATGCACAGCACGCGTGATCCTTCCTCAATAGTACTATCAATCATCCTACCTTACACCTTTATTTTTTATATTTATTGATTAGTTCCCACCCTGTTATGGGAACCGAGCCTCAGGTATTGGGCGGGTCGCAGGTGGCGGATAGCGAACACTCCATCAGATATGGTGGACAGCTGTGAATAAGGGGTAACCCGAATAAGCAGCCCCGGACCGAGGCGGCAGCATCTAGAGGGCGTGGGAGGGTGATTTGTGGCGGAATCACACTCAATTAAGTTCCACAAGAGCCCGATGACAGTGCTGTGTCATGGCGAGGAAGTGCCGCCATTAAATAAGCACTGCCCGTACAGCCTTGTACGATAGGGTTTGGGTACTCAAAGGCTAGGAGAAGGAAACTCTGATATAAAACCGAGGTCAGGTTAGGATCTCAGAGCTGTGGTGAAAGCCGCTAACCTAGGAGGAGGTGACTCCGAAAGCAAACCCCCTGGTCCTCCAGGTTGGGGGTTGGGCGCTGGGCCAACAACCCGCCCTGTAAAACACAAATGTTACGTATCACCAACAAAAAGCCTCGGAAACTGGACGGAATAAAAGGATAACGACTCGGAAATGCCCAAAAATATTACGATTTGGTACATGGAACATAAGAAGCTTGGCAACTCCAGGAGCTAGTGACATTCTAGGACAGGAGTTAGAAAGATACAACATGGATGTTGTAGCCCTACAAGAAACAAGGTGGCCTTTAGCAGGAACGATTAGCACAAAAAAATATATTATCTATTATAGTGGCCGGAAAGATAATAGATACTATGGGGGGGTAGGTTTTGCTGTAAATAATAGAATGGCTGAATCTGTGATACATTTTGAAGCCAAAGACGATAGAATGTGCAGTATTAGGCTAAGGGGAAAGTTTAAAAACATATCTCTAGTCAGATTTTATGCTCCCACAGAAGACGCAGAAGATGAAGAAAAAGATAGTTTTTATGAACTTCTAGAAGAACAAGTGGATAAGTTACCAAGTTATGATATGAAAATTGTTTTAGGAGATGCTAATGCTAAAGTGGGTAGAGAAGACATTTTTCAACCAGCCATAGGGAAGGAGAGTCTTCACCAGGACTCAAAAGACAACGGGACTCGTCTCGCAAGCTTCGCCCTAGCAAATAGCTTCAAAATTTCCAGCACAATGTTCCCAAGAAAAGATATACATAAATACACATGGACATCTCCAAACGGGGCTACAAGAAACCAGATTGATCATGTCCTAGTTGATCAACGCCACAAAAGTAGCATAACAGATATAAGAAGTGTTAGGGGAGCAGAATGCGGGACGGACCACGTACTGGTTCTAGTCAAAATAGCCCAAAGAATAGCGATTCAGAAAAGGAAAGAAGAAAAGTGTAATGCAAATATAGATACAGGAGAACTAAAAGATATACGGGTAGCAAAGGAATTCGAGATGAAAGTGGAAAATAGGTTTCAAGCTCTACAAGAACTGCCAATGGAAGAAGAAGAAGATGTGGATAAAAAATGGAACGATTTTAAGGAAAATATTCTGGAAACAGCAAGAGAAGTGTGTGGGAAAACTAAAAAAAACAACAAAAAACCCTGGTTTGATGAAGAATGTGAGCTGAAGGTAACAGAACGGAGGGAGAAGAAGAGAACCTGGATGAACAGCAATTCCTTAGAGGATAGAATACGATACAATGAGATAAATCGAGAAACAAACAAGATATTAAGAAAGAAAAAACGAATATACATAAACAGTTTGATTGAGAAAGCAGAACAAGAGCGGACAGCAAATAATGCAAGAGAGTTTTATAAAAAAGTAAGATTCTTTAAAAAAGGATTCACCCCGAAGTCATACGGTGTGAAGAACAAAGAGGGAATTATGGTAACGGAGACGCAGAAAGTTGTAGAAAGATGGAGAGAATATTTCTATGAACTATTAAATGAAGAAGGAGTGGACATCACACCTGACTACGATAACGAAGATATCTACTATCATGTACAACCCAAAGTAGAAATACCAACTAGAGAAGAAGTCAAAGCAGCAGTTAAAGCCCTAAAAAACCATAGAGCTCCTGGTAAGGATGAAATATCTGCAGAGCTATTGAAGGCGGGAGGAGATATAGTCATAGATAAGCTATGTGAATTAATGAAAATAATATGGGAAAGAGAAGAAATGCCAAAAGACTGGAGGGAAGCAATAGTTGTCCCCATACACAAGAAAGGAGAGAAAGTAGAGTGCAGTAATTTTAGAGGAATCTCACTCCTTAGCATTCCTTATAAAGTCCTATCTAAGATAATATTAAATCGTATTGAAGAATATACATGTGAAATAATTCTAGATCACCAGGCAGGGTTTGTAAAAGGCAGGTCCACAACAAATCAAATATTTATTCTCAAAGAAATTATATCGAAGTACTGGGAGTTTAATAAAGAGTTTTTTGCAATATTTATCGATTTCCAAAAAGCATATGACAGTATTAATAGAGAGAGACTGTGGGAAAAGTTGGACAAGTTCGGAATTCCAAAAAAGCTAATAAACCTCGCTAAAACAAGTATGACAGACTCCACATGCTCAGTACGTATAAATGCACGGGTGTCGGAACCTTTCAGGATAAAGGCAGGCGTAAGACAGGGTGATGGACTATCCCCAATCCTATTCAACTTAGCAATAGAAGAAGCTCTTCAAAAAGTAGCAAAAATGGACGAAGGCGTAACAATTGGCTCCAGAATAAATATACTTGCTTTTGCAGACGATGTGGTAATTTTAGCAGAAAATTTAGACGACATACGCCGGCTTACAAAACTTTTCATGGAAGAAACAGTTAATCTAGGACTAAAAGTAAATGATGGAAAAACTAAATATATACACTTTACAAGAAATGAAATGAATAGAAATCAAAATCCTCTCTACATAGACAACCACAAATTTGAAAAAGTGGACTCCTTTAAGTATTTAGGCGTTTTTATTTCAAGAGAAAACAAAGAAGCAATAGAAATACAAAACAGGCTAAATCTGGCTAACAGATGCTTCTACGCCTGCAACAAACTCATGTCCTCAAAATTACTATCACACACTACTAAAATCAGAATATATAAAACAATCATAAGACCCGTACTGTTATATGGAAGTGAAACTTGGAAACTGGATAAAAAGGAAGAAAGAAAATTAATTGTTTTTGAAAATAAGATCCTTAGGAATATATATGGACCAATCTCTGAAGGAGGAGAGTGGAGGAGAAAACACAATAGAGAATTAAGAGAGCTATACAAGGATCCAGATGTAGTGTGCGAGTTTAAATGTAGAAGAATTAGATGGGCTGGGCACATTTTGAGAAGAGAGGACACTAATCATTTAAAACAAGTTATAATGAGGAATCCTGAAGGAAGAAGACCAAGAGGAAGACCAAGGCGAAGGTGGTGGGACCAAGTGAAGGTTGACCTGGAGCGATTAGGAGCGACCGAGGAGGACGCAGGAAATAGAGATAGATGGAAGAGGATTGTTGGTGCGGCCAAATATCTACTTAGATATGTATGGCCCTGGGAGTAAGAGTAAGTATTGATTAGTTCATTTAGACAAATAAATATCCTTTTCGTCTTTAGTGAGTGGAATCGAACGCAAATGATTGCAAATATTTTATTTTGTCGTCACCATTTGGTGAGGTTTGGGGAAGCGGGAATTTCTCACTGCAGGGATAACCATTGCGGGGGAATGCGGAGAGGGATGAGCGCGTTGGCCTTGTCAGCTGGATTTACGGCGTCCATTGAGGCGAGAGGGGCGAGAACAATGATCAAGAGAAATGCAACAAATCAATTTCGGGAGTAGAGGGGGGGAATTGACATCGACGATCGATCGAGGAGGAATTCACTGGAGGCAAAAGAAATCTTTTTTCTCCTGAAATTGATATGCTAGTATATTCCTAGAAAATAACTTCTAATTTAGCTGTTAGCGGGGAGAAGTATCATTAGTTTGGAATTCTGAATGCATTATTCGCATGTGTTGTGGTACACATCCGTCAACATTGTGTTTGTTACACTAGGCCTAAACGAGCAGATAATTTCGCTTATGGCGAACTTCATCCTTCGGTGTATTTAACTTTGCACCCGTGCGCGTGGCTGCGTACAAAGTCACTTGCTCCTGTAGTGCTTTATTTTCCAGCTTTGACTTATAATGCAGCGGTGATGAGTGGGGTAGCACTAAAAATTCCATATCAGTTTAAAAAATTTTATTTTTTAATTGGTTACCCAAAACTCGTTGAGGGTAACACATTTACTATAGAAAAATAGAATAACCCAAAATGAAGATACTTTACTTTCAATTTTTATTTTTTTTAATCTATGATGAGATGAAAATGCTTTAATACCTACCTCTGTAGCAATCTATTTGCATGTTTATCAGTTGGATTGGAATGGCAAGTCAACTATATATTCACATTGAATTAGTGCACTTACTACTGACTCAACTTCGTCGATGCTAAAAGAATTAGGGGAGCACTTGGTGAAAGTCTACTATATAAAATGATTACCTAGAACTCCACCTTCAAAATATTTATCTTGGATATAGCCGCTACGTGCATGTACGATCAATTGATTCAGTTATCAATTAAAGCTACCTAATAATTTAATTTGAATAGAGCATCGTTTCTCTCAGCATGAAAATTTTCATTTCGGTAAAAAAAATTCGAATTAACCTATAAATTGAATTATATTAAAAACGAATGAAGCGAATGAACGGAAATTAAAAACGAATATACTATAATTTTAGGTGTAGCCTGATGTTAACAATTGCAAAGATTTATATCAGGAAACACAAATTTGAGTCTTTGGGACTCGTATGGAGCCATGGTGACCAATACTGTAAACTGTACAGCATATATAAAGGGTTATCAACAGAGCCTTGTATTTGTGAGATTAGAGATTCTAGGAAAGGTCGCTTAGAGAATGAATGATGTTGCTTAGAGCAGATGTAGATGAGAAACTCTCAGTTGCCGCGGGAGAATCGCATTTCGGGCGGTAGTCGTAAACCATCGCGGTATTAGACACCCAACCCGGGATTCGAACCACATTGCAATTCAGGTCCCTTATCCCTGATAGTCGTTCTATGGTGTGGTTGCGATTGGAACGCGTTGCAGGCATGTGGCGCCAAGCGACGCCTAATAGGGTTGTTTCCTATTATTTTTTATTGCCTAAGTCGAAAGATTATTACTCCTAAAGTACGTATTTCACGCTTTCAGATTTTTAAAATGACGATACCTATTTTTCGCGATTAAATGAAAGGTGAACATTTTCAGGCGCGCGTAAACGCGACGGCTAAGTATGAATGCTGGGAAAACGCCGTGTGACGTCATTCTGGTTCCCGCTGTCGGCGTGTGAGGTGACCTTGGGGCAAAGGCTTTGAGCGCTGATGCGATGCAGACAGCTAGCAGGTAGCAGAGTACCCTGTTAGCAGGTAGCGCTTGGCTTAAATAAGGATTATTAATGCCCTATCAAACGAAGGAAACTTTCCTTCGTTTGATAGAGCATTAGGGCAAGGACCTTAGGCAGTTTCAATCTTCTATATTATTTCTACTGTATAGATACCTTTTTCTCAACTTATACGCAACCAAACTCTACAAATGAGGTAGCAAAATGCACAGAATTTATCAGAGAACATGCGACGGCATATCTTACTTCCTAAATATTGCTATTGTTTCTTAAAATTGGTTTTGAAATAAAAAAAAAAACAAATCAAACAAATAATAATAATATATTGGGGCGTTTGAGTAATCAATTATAATGGCAACCGATTTAGACTTAACAATCAAGAAGACAAAGAGAGTAATATAATTGTTAACTTTTTTCTTTTTCATTAATTTTTTATTTGATTCATCTGCAAAAACTTTTTCTCACTTTCTCAGTGTGTTTAATTTTGGCTACAATTTTGTTACAAAACTTCTAAGTTACTGTTTTTTTTTGTCTTTCTAAAATTGTGTAATTCAGCTTGTGTATTGAAAAAATGGAAATAAAACATTTATTGAAAAAAAAAGACTAGTTGTTAGAGTCCGTTGCTACCACGCTGGGGACCCACGTTCAATGCTTCATGCAGACGTTTTATTTTTCAATTTTTTTTGTATTTATTTTGCAGAAACTTGAGTTAAACTCTTAATTTTATGATTTTCAATCAGAATAGTGTTTTCTGGATAGACAATCTTTCACATGTGCACTCTACATCGGTTTTATTATCCTTTCGATTTTGATAGTTTTTATCGAACTGCTGTGGCCATTTCGGTAACAATTACCAAATCAGTTAGATAGAATTTATGAAACTGGTTTGGTAATTATTACTGAATTTTTCAATGTGCCATAGGAACCCAAAAATTTGATAAATTTTATCAGAAAATAATAGTTCCAATCAAACTTTTTTTCCGGTGCGAGTTTTGCGAGGCAATTTTTCAATTCAATTGTTTCGTAGAACGTAGTCAATTTTAATGCAATAATATCTATTGCAAGACTTTGTCATAATAATCATGATTCCACAATTTAAACGATGCTATAGTTTCGTATAAATATGATGAAATATTTTATGAGCTATCCGTTGCCGAATGCCCGTTGATGGTTTCTTAGGTATTTCCATTACTGTTATAACTTTACCTACACTCCTTCACTGGTGGGAAGAATAAAGGAGGATATAATTTTTCAATCTAGTCAGCTGTTGTTTGAGAAATTGTTGTTAAATGATTAGAATGCATTTGTATTATGAATAATTTAATATTGATAGGCGTAATTAGGAATAAGTATATACTCACTGCGTTGAATAATTACTTTGGAAAACTCAAATACATTTTTGCTAGGTATTACGTCTTTTTCGTGCGGGTTAACCGTTTCTTAAACCCCGTTTATCGATTCATTACCTTCTTTCCAAGGTATTCGCCGCGAAAAATTGTCCGGCTCAATCCTTACGTAGATGTGTTGATGGCGTCACAAGCTTCTGCCGAGAGGGTCACCACTATCCAGCCATTCATTTCTATCTCGCAATGTTTCCACTTATTTTGCTGTTGTATGCCCTATTTGGGCCATTTATTCTTCCAATGGAAGATTATCCCTTTCGATTCATGATCTATTTTTCTAATGATGTCACTAACTCGTGAAAAGGGGGGAAGAAATTTTCCCTTTTTTCGCTTTTAAATCATGATAGAATGGCCGAAAGCTAAAGATATGTTTTCTCCTGCGTCATAAATGTTGTTACCCTGCCTTAATAACTTCCGGCTTATTTCAGCGACATAATTTTCCTGCAATAAGTTACCTCAGAAAATCATTCTTCTGCTAGAATTATAGTCGCTGAAAACAGCCAATAAGAGGATACAATCACGTCATTTGGCAAGTGTTTCGACAACAATTTCGAGTCCAATTAGTACCTCACAAATTTATGATTGCCCCAATTCCAAGGGATATAATGTGCTCATTACAAATGGTATGTTGTTTATTTCATTCAGAAGGGCCTAGTGATCGAAAATTCTCTTCAAACAAATTGTTCATTAACCCGTTCAGTGGACTAATTAATACGTATTGTACCATCAAACAGTTTCAAACCGAAGGACATTACGGAGCGAACAGGTATAATTCCATAATTTAGGGGTCACTCTCTTTGAGGGGCAGAAAAAACAGTTGAAGAATAACCAGACCTGGAAAGAGGGGAATTATTTACTTTTTGGTCTTCAAATCACCACATAGCGTAGGTATGGAAGAATTATTTTATTTTTGTAATTGAGCATTGCTGTGGACTTCATTAATTTACCAATTAGTTTTTTTTTTACTCTGCCTGCTGTTAGCCAATGCGGTCATGGCATGTAATTTGCATGGATGAAAAGTTTTAGTGAGTTTTACGAAAATATTATTATATAATTATACGAAATAATAAATCAAATATTGCTTTAAAATATGCATTTTCTCGATGACACCTCACTCGTTGTACGGTAAGAGTGACCTCGTTATTCCTTTGAGTTATTTCTTTATTTAAGGTGCATGAGATGAATGTGGTTGAATATATGCTTAACGACGGCCTTCCATGAATTTAGTAATGTTAATATATTTCCATCATTAACTTTTTTTAGCTGTTAAACGGGCCGGAAATCAAATAAGGATTTATTAAATACCTGAGTTTAACAAGGAATGAAAGGAATTTAAGGAAAATTATGCTTGGTTATCTTAACCGTTGCTTATTACTTGTATCACCGCTGTAAGAATCTTATCACTTTTATTTGAATTTATATTAACAAATTAATGTTGAATGCTAAAAATGGCTGCTGAATTGTCAAAAATATTACAAGTGAGATAAACGCTTGTCATTATAAAGATAATTAATCATGTAAACCTAAAATAGGAACTCAATACCCGTCGTTTGAGATCTATCTTACAAAAAAGTTATTTATTCTCAAGCCCATTAGGTTCGATATTATATTGGTATATAATTAACTTTTCATTAAAAGAAAACTTGTCACTCGCAAAATAAAAGGAATAAAATGAATATATTGTGAGTGTAACAGAATTTCGAAAAAAAATTGTTTCGTACACAACAACAAGTGTTGTGCGCACATATTACTTGAACATTCAATTTATTCTTTACATACATTTAAATGTAACTAACTGTAGTTCATTGTATTTTGTAATTTCATTATGTTATAATACTAAGTATACAGACTGTCCCAAGGGTCGTGTGTCATTTTTGACCTGTAATTTTAGTAACTTTGCATCGAGCAATACTCATGAAAATTGGCACACTTATGGGGAGAGATCCTAAGTTTTGTTGAGTGTAAGCAAAATCTTACAATTTTGACCTTTTGACCTCACAATGTGGGTCCAAACAAAAAAATTGGATTTGCCTTATGGGGTTTCAATGTTAAAAAAATCGAGATAGAAAAAAGTCTGAATTTCACTGACCAATATGTCAATTCTAAGGTTTTTGGACACGAGAAACCCGAAAATAACACTTTTATTTACGAAAATTCAACCGTTGACCCGGTAAGGTAACCGTCAAGGTCATAAGGGTGGCTAAAGGAATAGCATACCAACAAAGTTGTCGATTCATGGGTTTTATAAGGTGCCCAAGTCATTGGTATTGTCCAAATACCCGTATTATTCACTAATTGACCTCTGAGGGTCACCATGGGGGTCAAAGGTCATAGAGTTAAAACTCGGGCCATCATGACAACCAAGGTGTCAAGCCATAGGTTATGAAGGGTGCCCAAGTCGGTTAGGCAGTTCATAGATCCGTATTGTTGATTTTTTGACCTCCGAGAGTCATAATGGGGGTCAATGGTCATAGAATCAAAAGGGACCAAAATCTTCTTTCAAACCAGTGGCGGATATATATGGTATAAGGAGGGCTACCCCCCTTGGGTATCTAATTTAAGTAAAACTAATTCTACAATAAGTAGATAGAATGATAATTTTTTTCGGAATCCCACTACTGCTGGAGGTGCTTCTCACTTAGCCCCTCCTTGTCCCTATCCCGCATCCGCCACTACCTCAACCAATCATTTGAAAGTATTGAAAATTACGAAGAAACGTTGGTAATTGGGCATTAGCAATTTACTGCGTATAGGGTTTGGAAGGGCACATTAAATTTTGCATAAGTGGGATGGGAAAACTGAAATCTCGCGAGGTCAGTGGTTTTCGATGAAGGTCGAGGAGTAAGTATTGGATCATTCGTGAAATACACATTAGAATTTAAATATTATTTAATTTAAATACTTTAATTTAATTTAATAATTTTTAATCAATCAAATGAATAAAATGTCTTGCCCCTCATTTCAATCCCCACAGTTCTACCGTACGTATCTCCTAGGATTCTTAAAAATGTGATCGCTTTTCTTTCGTCTCCTCCCACTTCCTTTCTCCCTAATGTACCTGTCTGCAGACAACCTTCGACATGGAATTAAGTTTCATTTGATTTTCCGATTTTCCAATACGTTGAAGACTGATTAAATTATACGATTTATGTGAAATGCATAGAAATTGAAATTGGCTTTAGGCGGTGGATAACAATTTCAAATTCCGTTGAAATCCTCCCGTGGAACACTTTTTCTAGCATAACTACTTCCAGAGGGCTCCTCTCAAAACTTTGCAGCCGCTCATGAAGATGTCTTCAACACTCAGCCCAATCTTCAAAACGACCACAACCGCAGAAGAGCGTAAATTTTCACTCTCGCGCCGTTTACTTTATCGCGACCTTCTTTCCAAGTTTTACCCGTATCTCCCTTCTTCCTATCTTCCGTCACTTCCCTTTTCCTCTTTTCCTTGATTCACTTCTGTTTCCTCATTGCCGTTTTCTCCGCACGTTTGACGTCATCATCTTATAACGAACGCTTTTACAGTCCTCTTCCTTCCACAATTTTCATTTTAATGGAATCTTATCATTTTATGTGCGGTAAAAAGGGAATCTTTTTTCCGAGCCCCGTTTTACGGGTCTTCATTAAAGAAAGTTTAACTACCGTATTAAAGGCGAGAAAAGGTCGTATTTTTAAGCCTACTGTAATGGAGTTTGTCTCAAAAGCACCGCAAACCATGGCCATAACTTTAGGCAGTCATCTTCACAGAGTTTCGTCGTTTAAATTGTGATTTTAAAACGGGGATAACACTTTTATTAGCGTCGCGTATACGACATATCTAGAGCTCTGCGTAAATCGTGTGCACGGGAAAAGGTTAAAACATCTACGCAATATAAAGTTGTGCTTCATTTTCTTGGAAAAATATTTGGTATCTGTTATTTTGGAGCTGAAATATTACATTTTTTACAATGAATACTTTTACCCTATCTATTTAACTATTGCCTACGCGCTCGCTTTTATTCTTGAAGGATGGCGACAAGAGGTGGTTCAGTTGGAAACTCCAAGGGCCGTGTATATTCCAGCAATGAGTTCTCTCCTCTTTCCCTTTCCAGTGTCGATAATTAGGTTTTGCTTTAATCATCGCATAACAACATTTTAGTAATAACTGCTGCTTATTTTGCCTACCAAACTGAAAAACTGGTTCTGGGTTACTTTTATTTTACTCTCTGATATTGGCACTAATCTACGAGAAACTTTTAAATTTTAGACCTCAGTGTTAGTGTAAAATTGGTTCAATATAAAAATAACAAATATTTGAATAGTACGCATGCAGTCCTTGTTTTAAACGCGGTATTTAAAAGGAGTGACTCCAGGTCTCACGTTTCTTGTTCTCAAGAATATAATTTTTTCGACATGAATTCGTTAATATTAGATGGAAGGCTGCTGACAAGCTGCGGTTTCGGTGGTTACTTAATGAATGCTTTGACCCTGAGAGTGCTTTAAATTGCAGTGCTAAACTGGTTGAAATTTATTTTTTACACGGCGCTTGAATTTGATTGTCACTTAAGTCTTGGAATGGGTGTATTGCCGCCGCGACCAGTGGAACGATCTTTGTGAAAATTTCCAACCTTTATCTATTATCATGTTTTCCCCACAATTTATATTTAATTAATCTGAAAGAACTCTTATTATATTATTTTTAGCATTTTTTTTCATTTAAAAAGCGGAATTTTATGTTGTTTACGTTTTATATGCTACTGCTAACTTGTGATTCAGGTTGACTAATAAGATGTCGGTGTTTTGAGTTAGGAGAGATAATTATGTAAACTGAGCAGTTTTGCAGTTTTGGGGGAAATTGGGGAAAATTATGACGTGATTTTATTTCATTTAGTTATTGGATTAAATTGGAATTCCTTCAAGGAAATTGGTGCCTTAACCCATTAATCCGCAGTTGCGTAAACGCAACATTATTGAATTTAAATTATTATAAAAAACCTTTGCTTCAGAATAATTTTTTCTCAAGGTTTCTGAATTCCTGAAATACCATTCGCTCTTATTCAGTTATTTTTGGAAAAATATTCATTAAAATAATAATTTTTATTTTACTTCGAAATTTGTCTATTTCGAGCCGTTGAAGTACTACAAACTGTAAATATTTTTTTACAAAGATTTATTGCGTGATCTTACTAGAGGTAATGTTTTCTCTTAGTTCTAAGCTTCTTTATTCATCATGTTTATTTTTGTCACGAACTTTCGTCGTTACTGGTATAAATACGGTTGTTGTAAATAATGTTGCGTTTACGCAACGATGGGAATTCTATGGTAGCCCAGAGGGCTTGCCTCAAAGCATAACGAAAATCGTCAATGTGGCTTTTAATCGACAACGTAGTCTTTTGGAGGCAGTTTAGATGCATTTTTGGCACTCACAGGTTGTGAGTTTACATAGTAAAGGGTGAATGGCATCTTGAATTCCAACATGGCCATCGGTACGAATTTTACATCGAACACACTGGTACCTCGTGGAGTCAAGCTGTTGCGCGCACACTTGGAATCGATACAGGGCTATGTCATTCCCATGTCGTTGAGTGAAAGGATTACTTCGTAGACGTTAAATTCAGCTTCAGATGCATTCATTTTCAGAGATGGTAGAATGAGAGGGTGAGAAACCTATTAGTTGAAGCAGGATTGTGATGGAAGGTGGAGCGTTCCTCTAGTCGCTCATTGGAATTTTCTCCGTGCAATCCTGAGTTACCTATTTTTTCTTCTATCGCTTAGGTGATGTAAGGCTAATAATCTAGCTTCAGTTGGGTTCGTATCAGTGAAATTGTCCTCTGAAATGTATCTTTAATTCTCATCCAGTAATTATATCAATCATACCACAGTAGTTTTTGCTCGGCTTTTTGCTAAATAATTTATTCAGGGGTTTCCTTCAGATTTAAAATTGAAGAAAATTTTATCCGTTATTTCTACGCCTCAGACGTATACTTATAAGAGGCGTCAAGAAGGTAGCTGAAGAATATAAATTGACAGGAGAGGCGATGTATAATATTTTCTTAACTTTGGAACTACAATAGGGATTACATCTTCTCAGTATTTCAAATATTGCAGGAGGTGCTGCAAGGTAAATCACATTTTACTCAAGCAGTATCAAAAGAAAAATCGTCCAGTAAACGCGCACGCCCAGGTAAAAGATGCAGAGAACAAGCAGTGGTTCATCTAAATGTGAAAAAATAGAATCTACCTCCGTAGGAGTCCCGAATTTCTGTGTGAAAAAGACAATAGAAACACTTATTACTCAGTATGGAGGCCACTCACCAATTGAGCTCAGTCACTTATTTCTCAGTGGAAAATTAATTGAATTAATTTTGAGCTACTCAATAATTACGCTGAGGAGATAAATAACCATACACCTACTCAGATAAGGCAGATATAAAAAAATAATTGGAATCGTAATGTTGTCGGGGTATCATATATTACCACGCACTAAGTTGTACTGGACAAGCCAAGAGGAGATGTCTGTCGCATTTGTGAGGCAAGTTATGACGAGGACTTGGTTTGATGAATTAAATAAATATCGAATTCTCTCCGATAATTCTCAACTACATAAAGTGATACATTTTTGAAAGTTGGACTTTTTCTCAATAGACAAAACCGAAATTCCATTCAGTTAGGAATTTTCCTAACAAATGGTTCCATATTTCAGGTGGCACACAGCTAAAATGTTCATTCGTGGGCAACAATTTGGAGTAGGTTATACATTGTGGTGTCTGGCCTCATCTACAGGCTATCTATATGAATATTTGCCATATGGAGAGGTGGAACTTGAAAGTGATATGCCTAGGATTTGTAAGTTCACTAGAAGAAACGGTAATAATAAATTTACTGAATTTTTTTGTTAGTCTCCGAAAATTCTTGCCAAGTATTTTGATGATTTCTTCATCAGTTACAATCTATTAGCAACTCTTTAGTGATAATTGTTATTTTTCAACGGGAAAAGCAAGAGGAAATCGAACGGAAAACTGCGCTCTCATGTCTTCGAGAGATTTGACCAAAAAAACCTAACAAGAATTTCTACTATTCGTTTGACAGGTCAAAAAATATTCTCTTAGTGCGATGGCAGGATAACTCTGTCATCGCTGTTGCTTTAAATTATGGGAATATGGAACCCATAGTAAGTACGAAAAGATATTCGCGGAGATTCCCGTAGAAAATCGAAATATCATCAACGATTACAATCAGGGAATGGGAGGGGTAGATTTTCTCGATAATTATGTTGCATGTTACCGTATCCAGATTATGAGCAAAAAATGGAGGTGGCCTCTATTCCGAAAAGGGGTTGACAGTGCAGTGGTGACTCCGTGGTGATTTTACGCCTAAGTCACGGGCAAAGCAATTCCTCAGTTAGAATTTCGGTCAGAGATCGTAAAACTTTACTGAGACAAGAAATCGTTTCCAAAACAATGGCTGATGACATTTGGCATAAAAATCGGTGTCCACATGCGGGACACCTTAGGAAAAATAACATGTATGTGGGGTAAACCGCAGCATGCCCGTCAAGGGAGAATAGGGCATTTTATCCGCAGGCTACATATAATTCCCGGCGAAGATGTCAAATTTGCAAATCAAGGATAATTATGTTGTTAAAGTGCTATATTTAATTCCACGCAGCATATTATTGAACATTACATCAGGAAAGACGATGAAAAATCAAATATGCAACCTAAGTTTTGAAAAATTTTTAACTTTTATTTTCCGGAGTTTTCCCAGCGTTGCGTAAACGCAACATTATGCAAATCATATATTATGCTGAATATAATAATTTTGTCCCAAAGTTAATCTTAATTAGGCCATAATTAACCGTAAAATGCGAAATAACCGAAGTTAAACGCCCTATGTGCTTGTGCAGTCTGGGGAATAATGGGTTAATAATGGTGCTTTTAATCTATCACTTCCTGTAATTTGGCACAGAGCCATTTGAATTTTAGAGCCTGAAGTTTTCCTCATGAAACGCGATTGATGCGTACCTATTTATGATTTATGTGGTAATTGGTGTTTCAAATACTAATTGCGGTTATTTAAAATCAATGTCTTTTTCGTTCCATTTCAGATCATGTACGAGAATTCACATGTGGAAAGATGTACTACAGGACATTTTACCTGGACGAGAGGCGGAATACGCTCTACGTCGGTGCCATGTAAGTGCAATTCAATGAATGTGTTATAACAAATGGCGTACAATGCCCAAAATTTAGCTTTAAAATCCATTCCCATGCACTGAAGAGTCTGCTGGGAGTGTAACACCCGTTAAACATTTAGAAAGTGGTGTACAATTTTATTATGCTGATCTACAATGTTATGCAACATACAATTGAGGTTGCGCAGCAGTAAATTCCTCACAGTATCAAACATTCGCATAGCTCCCACTACGCATATTGTTTGGACACTGTTTGACTCACCAGAGTTTTATTCGATTTCTACTGATGGATATTTTTACAGGTTTTGCGATTTTGTCCATTAACTAGCCATTAGAGGACGACACTTTACCAAGTACTATGTATTATAGAGATTTTTTATTAGTACAGCAGCAGTAAAAAATAATGAACGGCAGAAAATGGGACATAAAATTTTTTAATAATACGGTACAAAACAGCATTGAATGCGTTTAGTAAATACCATATTATTCTAGGAGTACACGTTGGATTAATTCAAATTTTATTTAAAATTCCGAAAAAAAGTATTTATGAGGAGAGAAAATGGGACCTAGTATCACATTTGTGCTCCTTACTATGATGGAAGTGTCATCTTTCCTTTAGAGTGCACAATATTTTTCATGAGGCAGAAAAATGCGCTTGCCTGCTTAATTTATTTATAACAATATCACATACTGATATAAGTTAAGTGCAGGCAGCGTTGTGTTTTTTATTTACGTGTGGTAAAAATAATAAATTTCACGAAAATTATGGCATCGTGTCTTTTATTTGAATCACTTTTTTATCATTTACAAATTTTTATTCTTCTACTGAACCCAAGTCTTTTTAATACAGATAAAAATGCAAAATGAGGTGATTGTTGGGAGTAAAGAGTGGATTTGCGTGAATATATATATATCGTTGTAGGTAATAATGAATTAATGGAATTGAGGAATGTATTATGGCGACCTCTCTGTGGGGATATTTGACTGAAAAATGATGGCTGCCTAATGTAAATGTTTTAATTTAAACGAAAATTGTTTTTTGCTGCTAATTCTTCAGTGATATATTTTTAAATAACTAGGGAGAAATATAATGGAGTGAGAGCAAAATTTTCTCATGGTAATATATTTTTCAAGAGATCTTTAAAAGAATGTGATGAAATATTGGGCAAATGCTTATCCCTTGACTCATTTTCAATTATCCCCGAATTTCCTCGCTTTCAAATTAATTCTTATTGATACTCCTGGAGCGAATTGCCTGCTTAAAGCTCCCCTCACAATTTACTTAACATTCTAATCTTCTCAACTCAATCTTTTCATTCCGTTTCTGGTGTTGGCAGGCCATGTTTTTTTCCCAGGGCTCCAGGGTCGGCAAATTTTCCGGCAACATGACTGGCCGAGGGATTAAAAAAATATATTTTGGTGATTTTGTTGCCGTTCATTTTTCACATTTAAATAAATGAGGCGGGTTAAAACAGAGAGCGTGGAGTGACAGGTATAGGGCGGATAATAGGGCGGATATTAGGGCGGATAGGGCGGATATTAGGGCGGATCGGAAAAATCGATTTTTTTCAAATCCATCTGGCCCAATGAAAAAAAGTTGTGGGACCGATCAAAAATAAGGCCTGAAAAATTTGAGACCTCTAGGTGAACCCCTGACCCTCGCTCAAATGCAATTTAGGGGGGGAAGGTCGAAAATCGAAAAATATAGTATTTTATGGTCATTTCCTATAGATTTTGCCGAGTTACTGCCCTTTTAGGGCGAAAATTTCGTGCATTTTGACGTATCTGCCACCGTTTAGCCACAAAATGCCTAATTTCAGTCCGCGCCCGCGAAGAAAATATTCCAACGCCCACGCAGCGTCGCGGATACAAGAGCCGCAGGCCGATCCCCTCCCCTCCCCGCTCGCTTCTACCCCTCCCACGCCTCCAATACAGCAAAATTCATCCCGCGTATGCTGCTAGGAGGTCATTTATCTTTGATAATATAAATCGGAAGATGGTAGAAGGTAATAAAGGAAGCTTAGTGAGACGACTTGTCCCTTATTAGGCGCCTCGTCGGGGTTAAACAAATCGATGTTACCAACTTTTAGAGAAGTGATGAAATATTTTTAGATCCGAGAACGCAGGAAAGGAGCCTACGGTCCATGAAAAGGCCTCTCGAGTGGCTATAAAGGTGTGCGAACTATGGTGACGCTTCCCTTCCATTATGTGTGTGACTAAATGGATTTAGCGGTACAACAGGAAGTACTAAAACTTACGGAAAATGCGAGTAGGCCAAAAGTAGGGTTTTTGCTTAAGTACAAACCTGAAGCCTTTTTGAAAGAACATTTGAAATTATGCGATATTTTTGGGTGTAAGAACAAGGAGGAGCATAATGTTCCCCTCAATGAAGAAGTATGTTGAGAGACCAGCGGACGAAACTAAAGATGATGGCTGCTGGATTGAGTCCTAAAGAAACTCGACAATTGAGGAAAAAAAAGAGAATCGTCGGAGAGTGTTGAGTCGACATCGTCAATTCTTGTATGGGAAAATAGTATCAAAAATTTTCTTCATCAATTCATCCGAAGAAAATTAAACTGAAGAGAAATCATCCGATTTTTATCTCTACTTTCCTCATCAAATAAAAATTCAGGACTAAAATCTCAAACTGGAAGTTCTGCGTGGAAAATGCGTCTGCCAAATGTGATAGAGGTATATGCAAGAACCAAGAAACAGCAATGATCGTCCCCGCAACTTTAGGTGACGCAAAAATCATAACTTCGTAAGATACATCCGAGGTAGTTTGCAAGAATTACTTACGTAGACAGAAAAAGATGCTAATTATTGTGAATACGAAAAGAGAGGTATCAAAGGGTGTCATCAAAGGGCTACATTTTTATGGAGTGAAAGACTATACTTTTGTCTGATGAAAAAAGGCCAGAGCACTTATCAATCCAAGTTTAGAGGGGAATGTGTGATGTTAGTTGAAGAAACAGGGTCCCACTTTTGGGTTTGCCTCCCCCGTCGGAGGATTAGCAAAAGTTATAAAATCTGCGATTCTCGATTCTTTCCGAGTGAAAATTAGATACACAAAAATAAAAAGGATTTGAATGCGATGGTGAATACCGCCCAAAAAGGAGGCATCATCCCTATGCTACAAGCATAATTCCAACATCCCTTGCTATGTGAGTAAACTCTTCTCGGGATTCCCACCGGGTTAATTTTTCCATAATGGCAAACGTTTCAAGCTCCGACTCTGGGCTCATCATCAGGGATAAATTTCGTTGAATCCCGAGAAGAGTTTACCCACATCATTCGCCGGGAAAGCATCAAATCATATTTCATCCCTTACAGAGGTCTATTTGCTAATTGCACTAATTTGACTTAGATTTGCGGCATAAGTATTGGGAGGGCAATCTAAGGACCGAATTTGCGTTGTTGCAAGTGTGCGTATGGCGGCCGATCCGAGATTTTTTGAAGTGCTGGAATTTAATATCGACTTTAAGGACTACTCACTGATTACATATTGGAGAGAGACCACAATACCTCCGGCTACATCTGACCTTAGTGCTGTGGATTTTCAAAAATCTATTGATGAACTTTCAAATTTGAAGTTAAATATTTCTTTTATTATAGATACGGACGAGATATTCGTGAAGAAATTCACCAAAACTTTGTTGACAACAGCAAAAGACAAGGAATGACACTGACATAAGAAATACAGATTGGAAAGAAGGTAATTGAAAAATTCTTTCGTGATTGTTCCTCCACAGACGATACTGAAACATTAAATATTTAGACTAACAAAGTAAGACGCACTTGGTGTGAATTTTGGTGCATTTGGCGCGTGGGAGAAGCTTGCGGGGAGGGGACGCGAACGGCTTTCGCCCAAAATCCATTTAATCACATCTGTCGGACAAAGGCGGAATTGGAGCGCATATCCGAAGTTAGCACACCTTTATAGCCACTCGAGAGGCCTTTTCATGGACGATGGTTTCTTACGAAGTTATGATTTTTGCGTCACCTAAAGTTGCGGGGACGATCATTGCTGTTTCTTGGTTCTTGCATATACCTCTATCACATTTGGCAGACGCATTTTCCACGCAGAACTTCCAGTTTGAGATTTTAGTCCTGAATTTTTATTTGATGAGGAAAGTAGAGATAAAAATCGGATGATTTCTCTTCAGTTTAATTTTCTTCGGATGAATTGATGAAGAAAATTTTTGATACTATTTTCCCATACAAGAATTGACGATGTCGACTCAACACTCTCCGACGATTCTCTTTTTTTTCCTCAATTGTCGAGTTTCTTTAGGACTCAATCCAGCAGCCATCATCTTTAGTTTCGTCCGCTGGTCTCTCAACATACTTCTTCATTGAGGGGAACATTATGCTCCTCCTTGTTCTTACACCCAAAAATATCGCATAATTTCAAATGTTCTTTCAAAAAGGCTTCAGGTTTGTACTTAAGCAAAAACCCTACTTTTGGCCTACTCGCATTTTCCGTAAGTTTTAGTACTTCCTGTTGTACCGCTAAATCCATTTAGTCACACACATAATGGAAGGGAAGCGTCACCATAGTTCGCACACCTTTATAGCCACTCGAGAGGCCTTTTCATGGACCGTAGGCTCCTTTCCTGCGTTCTCGGATCTAAAAATATTTCATCACTTCTCTAAAAGTTGGTAACATCGATTTGTTTAACCCCGACGAGGCGCCTAATAAGGGACAAGTCGTCTCACTAAGCTTCCTTTATTACCTTCTACCATCTTCCGATTTATATTATCAAAGATAAATGACCTCCTAGCAGCATACGCGGGATGAATTTTGCTGTATTGGAGGCGTGGGAGGGGTAGAAGCGAGCGGGGAGGGGAGGGGATCGGCCTGCGGCTCTTGTATCCGCGACGCTGCGTGGGCGTTGGAATATTTTCTTCGCGGGCGCGGACTGAAATTAGGCATTTTGTGGCTAAACGGTGGCAGATACGTCAAAATGCACGAAATTTTCGCCCTAAAAGGGCAGTAACTCGGCAAAATCTATAGGAAATGACCATAAAATACTATATTTTTCGATTTTCGACCTTCCCCCCCTAAATTGCATTTGAGCGAGGGTCAGGGGTTCACCTAGAGGTCTCAAATTTTTCAGGCCTTATTTTTGATCGGTCCCACAACTTTTTTTCATTGGGCCAGATGGATTTGAAAAAAATCGATTTTTCCGATCCGCCCTAATAGATATATCCTGAGGGAGGGGTTGAGAATAGAAGTGAAATGGACGTGGGAGGTATGGATTCTGCCGCTGAAACAAGTTACCCTACGCGGGGACATGAAAAAAGGGCCTCTCCACAGAGAAAGGGTTGATTGAAAGATGATAGGTGATTAATTTATTAGACATTTTTAAAATTCCAAATAATAATACGAGCATACTGCGCCCGCTCCCAGCGGGATTCCCCCGCTCTTTTCAATGCAGGTCCACAGAGGGATGGGCGCGTTTCTAATCTTAAAATGTAGAAAAAAGGCAGGGTCTTATGTACAAATTTAATTGGAATGTTCATGTACAAATTGAGGTCAGAGGACCTCTTTAGACACAAAAATGGAAGTAATTACACTATCCTGTGTTAAACGCACATGATGACTCATACTTACGTATCAACAGGAGACTTGAATGTGGAATCAGCCGCATTTTGATAAAAGTTATTTAAAGAATGCGAGATATTGTTGCAAATGAACAAATGTATCAGTTTGTGCGCCGTTAACGTCAGGAATATTTACATGTTTTTTTTTGTTTTTTTTTTGTTTTTTTTTCTTTTAATTATTTAAAAACCAATTTTAGAAATCAATAGCAATATTGAGGAAGTAAGATATGCCGTCACATGTTCTCTGATAAATTCGGTGCATTTTGGTACCTCATTTGTAGAGTTTGGTCGCGTATAAGTTGAGAAAAAGGTTGAAGAAGATTGAATGTAAATGCCTTCATCCACTATTTTTACCAGCGAGTGATACTTAGAGCCGCGAAATTATTGTGAGATTTGTGCGGTAAAGTATGTGATCAGTGTGTCTCTCAATCATAGTCGTGGCACGTGATCAAGTTGCCTTGCTTTTTCCTCATCTTCTCGACGTCAAAATCTCCGCCTCCTCTCACTCACGCATTCCGACTAACAGTAAAGAAACCCCATAGTGAATACGTAGTCACTAACTCCCACCACTCACCCTTTCCTTGACTCACTACGTTGTTCATACACGCAGACAAATAAGACCTACTCTCTTGTCACCAGGCACCGTGTCATAGCATTACCTACCTACATCATCCCCTTACACTCAGCTGCTTCTCCAATGCACTCCATCGTGTCCTTACCCGTCCAATTCAAACCCTCATACCTTATTCTGAAGGCTACAAGAAAAATAGAGCCTGTGGGTTACAGCCTTTTGCGCAGTTTTTAATCGTTTCTATGCAGACTTGTGTCTCTCTGGCCATGCCAAGTTTCACCTCACCCATCCATATTTTATCTCCTATTTCATTCCCTGCTCTTGTTCCTTCCTATCTTCCATCCTCTCTGATTCACTCTATTTTCAGCCGATATTTCTCTCCTCCTGCTGCCATGTTTCCTTGATCATAATCCTGCGCACCTTCAGCCATATAGCGCCGCATCAACATGCTTCTTGAAAAAAACCACAGCCTCTTTGAAATCATCTTAAAATTTTTTCTGATTTTTGTCTCAAAATTTTTGGCTCACGTTGAAGATGTCGTAATCTTACCCAAAAAAGAAATGGATTTCACTTCACCGCGCATATTGATTCAGTTGTCATTCATCTGGCATTGAATTCACTTGAGCACTTTAATTAAAATTCGCATATATCCTTGCGATCAGGCTGCACGCTACTCACATCTGCTGGCTGTGCAGCCATCCGTGCACCTTAACAACTCACGTGCTTACCTATTGCCTAGTGATGCTTAGAATTGGGCTAAAAGCTCATCTTAACAACGGAGAATCCGGTTTTCAGCCCGAACGAATCTATTTTAATGAATTGCTGGTGTAAAGGAGTAAGGATGAAAGTTGACTATTCTTATTGCTTCCTTAAGAGCCGAGGGAAATGTTCAGCATTCCAGCTCCTGACCCTGTGGTAGTCTCAAGAAATTTTCACCCATTAATTGGGAGTCTCACCCCAAAATTTAGCGCTCAAATCATTAAATATAGTTTGAAACTGGAAATTAAACAAAATATAGACACAATCGAGGAAAAAAACGACGTTTTCAAACTATAAAAATCCGGATTTTTTTCCGAATAACCCTATATAGAGAATTGATGTTTGTGAATTCACTTTATTTCAAATTAAATATTAATTATTTGAGCTATCGCATGGGTTACTATGCTTCCAAAGTTTTTATATATGATCTTAAAATTCCGAGGTGGATGCCAGTGGCAAGATGGACGCCGTGCGCTCATATCATTCACGGAAACCACTCAAGCAAATTAGACGGGCCTGAAATTTCGTTCGAATGCAGGAAATTTCCGTTACACACGGTGAATGATGGTCATTCGAATGATCTTTCGAAAGATCATTTTTCGTCGTAATTAATTTTTAAGATTCATTTATGTAGCTCCATAAATTCATTCCAATTCAAGAGTAATGGATATATCTTGGGTAAAAAGTTAAAAGGAGATAAAAAATCGCTTTTCAATTTTTTATTAGTTGTTACTCAGCAATGTACTTTTATCGGCGGCTAAGTGTAACCCTACTGGTACATATATATGTCTATGGTGCTGAGTTTTTACTTTACATAACTTTAAATGCTTTGAGTTTAAATCCATAGAATATCAAAGATTGTGACCCATCAACTAAATTAAATTTCGTGCATCCATCAGTTTTTGGATGCATACTTTTTTTTAAGCATTTTCTATTTTCATACGTTGATATCAGCTTTTCCTCTGTGTGTATTATTCACGCATGGTCCTGATTCAGGATAATTCCCGCATTTACTTGGTCTCCTCATGTGCTCTAGTTTGATTCCCATCAAATTCCTCCACTGAATTCTGTGTCTCTTCCGAGCTAAACTTTATTTTGTAGCCGCATCCTATGAAATGGCCTAATTTTTTCCACAGAATAACTTCTATTGAATTTCCCTCTTCTTATCCTTATACTAGAGGGGTGTCCAACGTACATCCCAGCCGCGAGCCCTACCAAATACCCTTCACTCCCTTAATTTCTAACTCCTTCAAAATACCCTCCTCTCCTACCGACACTCATCCACCCAAATACTCGACTTTTTCCTGTACCAATTGTTGCATTAATTAACCCGTAATTTGGTGGGCCCAATTGCCATCTTTGAACCATGGTCAGTGGTAGATATAGGGGACGGTGACGAGGTAGCCACCTGTAATTAATATTTTTATACCATTATTTTTGGACTGAATTTCATGTCTTATGGTTAATTAGGCGTAAAAAAACAAGGTTAGTGATTATTGTGAATAATTCTTCTTCATAATGCTAATAATGGTCAGGCAGCAGTGAGCTGGTAGCAATATTTCTCTTAGCCAAGCGGGAAAAAAATTAAACGTCAATGTATTGTATACAATACGCCAGGACCGAGGAGGTTAACAAAAAATGGTTAATAATGCTTGATATGGAAGCCACTTGGACACCCATTTTAGACCTCAGACCAAAATCTCACGTGTAAGTAATGAACCATTCGCCCCTCCAAAAGAACGGTCTTACCCTTAAAAAGAGTATTCTGTGAAGCCATCTCAAACTACCCCTATGTCATTAGGGACACCAATGGCGAGGGGTTTGGTCATTAATTCGCCGGGAAGGAATTTAGATCAAAGGAGATTTTGTGGATGCAAACGGCCCTTTGGTTCTTTTCTCATTAAAAACTGCCTCTCTCTAATTTCATCCTCGGTCATTTCTCCCATCGCTCAATATCCCAGTTCAGTCCCCCCTCCCGAGAAATGCTCCAATACGTCATCTGTCCCCCGTCGATTGCTGCTCACCCCTGGACGCAAAACTTATTTAGCTTCTCTTTTGAATGTTTTCGTTACGTACTCGTTTTATCCTACCATCCAATTATTTTGTCGATATCTCATTTCATGTCTCTCCTTTTTCAAATTTCTCCCATCTATGTTCGGAATTCATGAATCGGTGCCACATATTAAGGTATTTTCCAATTTCCATCGCAGATTGAGAGGGTATTGGTTGAGATAATTACGAAGATCTCAAATCTTTGATGGATTCGTTCAAGTGTCAGAAAGCCCATATGCCGTTCATTAGCATATATATCATTGATACATTTTATTTTCATTAAAGATGTTATCCTTTTAGGGAAGGATTCAGGATTTTTTGGGGGGTATAAGGGTCTGACAGGTCTTATCATATTTGACATTAAAAACAAATTAGAACAATTACTGTAGGAATTTAAATTAAAAATAACAGTATTAAAAATCTTGTCCATTTTTTAAGCGTCTGAGGGGGGGGGGGAGACTCGTACCTCCCCCACTGAATCTGCCTATGTATCCTTTTATTTTTTCTTGCAGATGGTATAATGGAAATTTCTGTGCGAATGTAGAACTAAAGGAAGTTTTATGTGTATTTACTCGAATGTGGCTTGAACAGCTATCTCGTCTGCAGAACTCAATAGTACAGCCGTACATCAAGGCAAAAAATTGCAACGTGCTTCGTAGTCTTTTGTCGAAAATAATTGGGCGGCGTGTTAAAATACGTAATGCATGTCTTATCTGGTTAAAAAAGGTATAAAATTGATTACATTTTCTCTGTTTTTTGTTCTCCGGATTAAGAAATGCTCTAAAATAATTCTTTCATTCAAGTATCTTATTTGGGGTTATTTAAAGCTTTAAGATTCTTATCCTGAAATTTGAATAAAAGAGTCACCTACTTATTCTCCACCTACTTCACCATTGTTATTTCTATGCATTCAATTCATCTGGTGGAAACGGATAAGAGAGAAGAGATCCATCTATTGTTCCTTGCATCCAATTTGCGTTGGCTTCCTACCGAAATTACTCAATGGACAGAGTTGAAAGTTACCGGACATCATAACATTCCTACTTATCCAGATTTAATCCCTATTTGAATATTAAAGTTTCCATATTCATGCAAAACTTGCCCATTTAAAAAAATTAAACCTTGAAATTCAGGAGGAAAGGAGAGCCTGAGCCCACCAAGCCTTAGGGAATATAAACC
This sequence comes from Ischnura elegans, assembly GCF_921293095.1. Classification (NCBI taxonomy): domain Eukaryota; kingdom Metazoa; phylum Arthropoda; class Insecta; order Odonata; family Coenagrionidae; genus Ischnura; species Ischnura elegans. The sequence goes on along the minus strand of NC_060247.1, from coordinate 131,377,884 downwards.
TTAAAATTTTGACTCCCTCTATATTTCATCTTTTCAGCATGCTTTTCACTTAACGTCTTCATTTTACATTCCAATATTATGAACCCAAATTTTAGAGCTCCTCTTTATGAACAGTGTAGTAATATGAATTTGAAAAGAGTATGTTTCTTCTTAATTCTTTTCTTTCCTTCGCTCATTGAGGGCTAGTCTTGATGGCAGATTGGAAACCATGCGCTCTAGGCGCGTTTTGCACAGGAGATAGCAACCCTAAAATGGTCGGTACATTTCATAAAATGAAGTATGCTGTCACGTGTATAGTTTTTTTCGTTTTCACCGAGGCAGAGCGATAAAATGGTTGATGCGTATGCCTTGGCTTTAATACCTTTAGAATACTTTTTTCTATTTAGGCGCGTTTTTCTCATCGCCTAATATCTCTCAATTTCAACCCTCCGCTGTTTCCCTGGTGTATCTTCTAGGGGATTATGTTTTTTTTACTTTAAATAAATTCCCGTCGCCAGCAGAGTGCTACGCGTTAGTGGTAGTAACTCGATGTCAATTTAATCCCCGGGAAATTGCTCTCTTAGTGTCAAGAGTTGATGTTAACCAGAAAGCAACACTCGTAATTAGTCAGTTGTTAAAGTTTCAGCTCTATCCATCCCGTTGTTTTCATTGTTGTTGCCAATTGTAGCGAACAACTTTAATTTTTTTATGAAAATGAATAAATGCGAGTTTCGCGCGATGATCGAACAATTGTCTTTAAAAGGGTAAACGCTGGGAGATATGAAAGCCAATTTGAAGGATGCTTATGGATGATCTGCTCCAGTGTTTGAAACTATTAGCAATTGAGTAAATGAGTTAAAACTTAGTCGTGCATACAAACAAATGAACATTGTTCCGTACGCTCTGTGGAAGTGTCTACTCCCCGAAGTGATTGACGAAATCCACGAAACGGTTTCATATGATAGATGAATCAAAGTGCACGAAATAGGTAAGACCACAGGCATATCGTAATGCAAAATTGATTTAATTTTGCACGAATATTTGGTATGAAAAAATTTTCGCCAAGATCGCTGCTGCGTTAGCTCACAGTGGGGAATTAACGAGATCGTGTGGTCAACTTAAGGGCTATTTAAGTGCTCTTCCGTCGCAATCCAGAGGATTTTCCGCGTTGATAACAAGCATTCATGAAATATGGATTCATCAGTACACTACAGAGACAAAAGACCAGGTAGAAAATGAAGTTTTGAGGATGAACGGGCTCCAAAGCAGGCGAAGATGGTGGCTGGTCAGGTCATAGCAACGATATTTTGGGATGTGTGCAGTATTATCAGCGTCGATTACTTAGGAATGGAACAAACATCGATTACTTGGGAAGGAGAGTATTCTGCATCTTGATTTGAGCCATTGACGGTAAAAATCAAGAAAAATGTACTCATTTAAAACAAAAGCAGTCCTTCCGTCAATAAGACAATGCACGTTTGCACACCTGTTAAGTTACAATAGCCAAAATTACGGTATTAAAGTTTCAATCATTACAAAGCTCACCGTATTTACCACATTTAGCCTCCTGTGACTGTATCGTGTGTCACAACTCGAAAAAATGTGATGCGGAACAAAGGTTTACGTCTAATAAAGAGTTCATCACACGAACTAATGCCTATTTTCAGGAAATCCCGAAATTTTATTTTTGCACGGCTTTAAATGTTTGGAAAAATGCTTACAAAACTTTATAGAGCTGACAGGAGACTATAATGAGAAATAAACAAAAATTGAAAGTTGATTGAGCAGAATTTGTTTTTATATCTTTTTCCAAAGACTCATTGAACAACTGTAGTATTTTTTTTCATTTGAATACGAATTTTTCTACTGCAATATTGACGAATGACTAGTACTCATTTTTCATCCTCCACTGAACTTTGTGCTTTATGCGAAATTGAGCGTTTGTTTGCTTAGGGCGATGAGAATTTTTTTCCTTCTATCAACGAACTATTTTATGCAGTAAAAATACAAGCAATCAGGCCTTTGGCGTTGTGTTATTTATCATGATAGCGTTCGTCAGCGAAACGAAGAATGTCTTTGGAGTCTCTATACGGAGTGCCTCGTGCTGAGTATTCGTTGAAATGACCTCTGATTGCACTTATTAATTTAAATTGTCTTCTTGATTTTGAATTTTCATCTTTTTTTAATTCATCATAATACTCTACTGAATTTCGTATTTATGCATTAAAATTCGGTAGCTTTTATGATCTTAACTCATTCAGTCATTTACGTGGGAAAAGTTCCTATGTAATTTCTAAAATTCTGAAATCTGAAATAAAAGCAATTTGAAATTAATAATAGCCTTGTATACATTTTTTCATTCAGCATGTAGAAATATTTTGATGAATTTGAGGCTAATGGATGTTATTTTAGGAACAGCGATGTCATTTTCATCCGACTCTTTTCTCTGACGTATTTGTTTAAAACTTACAGGTAAAATGGTATTTTATCCCACAAATCTGTAACTTTCATTATTCACAAATATATAAGTCAATTCGTCTTAAAAAATAAATTTGATTCCCTTTTTTGAGCACCATAAAAATATTTGCTAACATTTAGGTGGCGATTCAAACTTTTCCCTTTTATTACGATTATTGCTGATATGTAACTGTTTCAGAACGAAAACTTTCCCATAGTAAGAAGGGAAGGCGTATAGCAGGTGGAAGACATTGGCTCAGATATAAAGTAGTTTTTTTCTGGTAAAAACTTTATTTTCCTTTCATCAAGGGCGGAATCAGTTTCGAATGCAACGTGTTGGCTCGTTCAGGAATTTCACATTTTATGTGCTAGGATAAATAACGAAAAATCGTCGGGATTATTATATTATTTTCCAGAAGCACATCTTCCACGTTGTTATTGCAATATAAATACCTGATCTTGGCACATAACCACCCATTCCATGCCAAAACTTGTGAATTATTCTTTCATAGCACCACTGGAGCGAGGATTTTTTTCATGCCGTTTGCGGCGTAAAGCTTCCGTACCCCTTTGATCGATCAAAAAAAAACAAGCTGTCTTGAACGGAAAAGCAGATAACTGAGGTTCCCTATTCCTCACGTTTTGAGGGAGAAGTAGGTACGGGGTAAAGAATGAAGAAAGTGAAGAAAGGCGAACCATTGTAATAATAATAATGTCGTATTTATTTTACAAGCGAATTTAGGACTAGATAGTCCTCTCTTACAATTAACTTGTTTGACAATCACATACATCCAAGCCCTGGATGGTGGTCAAACGACCCAGGCGGGATTCGAACCCGCGACCTCTAGGTTAGCAGTCGGGGACTTTACCCCGGCGCCACCGAGGACGGCAAATTGTAATTCAAAATTGTATTCTGGCGGTTAGAGGAAAAATCCGTGTTGGCCATCCTTTCTAACACAAATAAATGTCTCTATGGACCGAACCGCTGTATCGTCTTCTGCCATTCGTAAGTGGTGTCGCAGACGGGTTAGTGAACATACGGATCCATCGTAAGGGGTGCGTCTGGAGAGGCAAAAGTGGCATCTTAAATGGCCTCCTTCATGTGGCAAGGGTACGGACGTGGAAGTTTGGGAAGGAAGTGGGGAAATGCTTGGTTTTGTGCTCGTTTGGGTATTGTGTAAGGGTGGCGCCGTGGGAGATGTGTGGTGTGAATAGGAATTAAAGATGAAATATGGGAAGAGGAAGAGAGAGAGTGGTGTGCAAAGAGGCAATCATTATCTCAGCGACGTTATTCTGTGAAGGAATTAACTTATTATTTACTCATTGTCAATGAATTGATTCTTATACTGCTAAATAAGGATGTAAATAAATGAGGAATTTACTTAAGAAATACCAAATTTTATGTTATACAATTCCTAGATCGTTATGCTTAATGTTACAAAAATTCGAAGCATATATGATTAAAATCCTTCCCACAATCAATTATTAGATTTTACGCGTAATCGTTATGAATGAGAGTAGTCATTATACATAGGTTTTCTTTTCAGGCTACTTTTTATTACTACTTTTTAATTTCGCATCATTTCGTACGAAAGTAAGATATTTCGTATTAATTAAATGAATTTTCCATTATAATTGAATGTAAACTGATTAAGCTGCATTGATTCACCTTAGCGTTGTGCTTTTTTTGAAGTAAAAATGTGATTTATCGGCTAGCACTCCTCAAAGAAAACAACATAGTAAATATATCTCAATTTTTTAAAAAATTAACCTGAAATAACGATGCTTAAAGGCTTTTTTAATTAATAAAAACAACTTCTCCTGATTAGTATGTGCTCGCAACTTAACTCTAAGCTTCACTGGTACCTACGGGGAATAGTTTTTCCTAGCGCACCTCAGTTTTGAGCGAGTTATAATTACCCTCAACTCCACCGTAATTAGTTCTCAGTATTTCTTCCGTGTCACATGTGCCATCTTACTCCTCTTTCAAATCCTTCGATGTACCTAAGCTTCAATTTTTTGTTTCGTTCTCTTTGTATTTACCGTAGAATGTGTAATTTTAAGCTTCCCATTAAGCGGATTAGGAGAGAATATGGAATCCCATGGTGATTCAGCATTATTTGGATAAGCCATGCTAATGTGTACCTTTGGAGTAGGCCTTAATGTTCTATAATTGCATAAAAAATGTAATAAAAACGTGCTCCCGGAGGTAAAAACTTATTTTTTCTTTCCATTTATCCCGTTATTTTTTTCCGATTCAATTACCCCTCTTTTATAATTTACGCTCTCGTGAATAAAAAGTAATTTTCTTTGTAAGCCGATCTCGCATTAGTCGCTATAATATTCAGCTTCATCACTCCTTTTCTCGTTCTAATTTCAGTAATTATATTTTAATCCTTCCAGTTCTCCCTAAGGGTTTCATAAAAATGAACTATGGTAATCAATTTTTCTCCAGGCAAAGCCACTACTTTATCTTGCAATGAACGAAAAAAATGCACGAGCAGACTTATCCCTGCAATATTGAAAATTTTACTTTTTTATTGTGTTTTAAGATGTAAAATGACATCGGCTTGTTCAATGCCCTCGATTTTCAGAATTTCACGTGAATTTAACGATAGTCCCTTCCATTATGTGAATCAAATGCTCTTACTTCAAGAAATACAAGGTGTGATCAAAAAAAGATCTGACTGATTTTGTTCTGCGCAAACTGCTCAGCGGATCGAAACGAAAAAAGTGCGCCATCTCAAACGATAAGTGTTGCGTTTGTTTACGTTGAGTCGTTACGCAACAGTAGCGACACGTGTCTTAACCTGTTCGTCGCCGCGTGCAACGGCAGCAATGAAGGAAAAAAAATCACAAACTCTTGATTAACATTGTGGTATTCAATTAGGTATGAGTTTTCCTGGGTATCACAAAATTACTTATGCCAATTCTTCAAAAAAAAAGAAGTAGTATAAATAATTGTGTGATATCCAGAAATACTTAGCAATGAAGGAGCCAGAGGAACAGCGTGTGAGCCTGAAATTTAATTTTAAATATAGAAAAAGTGCTACGGAGACTTTTGGAATGATTTAGTGAACCTATTTAAACGTAGTTATGAGTCGAAGTCAGCGTTTTGAGTGGTATAATCGTTTTAAATCGGACAGAACGTCGACAGATAAGATAAGACAAGATAAGTTCCGCGAACACAGGTGCCATGTGCTTCCAATGACAATAAATTGAACGAAAGAGATTGTATTTCTGCGAAATGTATTTCAGCATGATTTTCATTAGGCTTACAGTACTTAATATTTGAAGGAGGTTTATAGTAGAAGAAGGAGAATAAAGTCTGCAAACAGACCTTCACAGTGAAACTTTTATACGGAACGATGTAGCCAACGTTTATCAATATAAGTGCACCCATCTTTGACGTGTTAATCAGAGCGTGTTGAAATTATTTTTGACATCAGAGTGCTAATCTACATACTTGTTGAATAGGTTTTTTTGAATACCAGCCAATTTGTAAATTTATTCTGGAAAGATTCAACTGAAATATTCGTTTTTTATCTGGGAAAGAAACTTACTAAAGCAAAGGAATACGTCAGTAATTTCATGAATAAGTGGTAATTAATTATTCATGCACTTTTAAATTATGTCATTCAATCAGCAGCAAACAAATTATAATCGAAATGAAGAAGCAGGATCGATTTCCACATATTTTTTATTTATTTACGATCGATTTCGGACCTGATGATGCTGTAAACGAAACCGGTCGTAAAATAAATATAAAATTTGTGGAAATCGCTCTTGCTTCTTCATAATGTTCCGTTTCTACTCCATCTCGCCTGGAAATTTTGATTAAAGTATGATCAAATTGACGAAGCAGTAACTAATATCTATATGAACTTGAGTTACTTTTGCTAATGAAAATAGGAGAACATAAGCGTTTAAATTATTTTTATTTGCAGGATGAATTCCCAAAATGATAATTCTCCTACTCTTTCACAAAATTATATTTGAAAAATGCCACTTAAGTCGTGCTTCGAATTCATGTTGTGCCCTAACCGGACGCAATTAAGTAAATAAAAATTTCCTGCGAATTAGTTTTACCCTCATCCTTTGCTGACGCAATTCATTATCTTCCTTCTGGGTCGCATGATGCCCTGTTGTGAGTGAAAATCCGTTTTAACTCCCCCTTTCATTGTGAAGCATGTCCAGCCGGCTAATTACGGCTACCCAAGCTTGGTATATAAAATGCCTTGTGGGCCAATTAGTTTCTAGCAGCATTGTTACGCACAGGAAGAATGAAAACGTTTCCGTCGTGGGGTAAATATTACGAGAAATGTTTTTCAGAGCCGCCGAGAGTTGATCACAATGCTTCTCGTATCGTTTGTATTCCTCTCTGTTTCGAGTCATCTAATTTATACTTCCACCACGTATTCTTAGCATCCCCTTATTCTACTCCCTAATGTGCAGGAAAGCTCGTCTAGAATGCAGTGCGACGAAGGGTTCTTCGCCTGAACTAATGCACCCTTTGGCTCTCATACATCCTCTTGCTTTTTGTTTCCCTTTTTTACGCGCAAAAATCCTCCACTAACCTCCCCTTCCTCTGAATACTCCCTATCCATTTCTTCCTCTCTTTTGTTTGCCCTGAGATAGAACTGTGTGTACGCTTTTTTCTATCCTCTTGATCATATCCCTAGGGAATAAACTCGGCATACCTACACTCCTTGGCCGCTGGCTTTTTCTTGTTAGACGACTTTCTGCGATAAGATACTGGTGTGTATGCACCACAAATCACTGTAATTTCTTTCCAATTATGAAAAAAGACGTGCGATGTAAAACCTAATAATATCTTCTCATATATATTAGTGTGCCATTTGCGGAAGGACTCGGAAAGGCTCGTCTTGAGTACTCAACATATTTTCTTTCCCTGCCTTCCGTCAACGGCTTATTCGCTTCTTTAAAAAGATATCATTTTATTTTGTACATCAACACGTATTAATGGAGCGAAATATATGCAATTGTTTTTTGTTTAGGACTGCTTGTTGCCATATCATCGGAATGATGAATATATAAATCTAGTTCCTTATTTGTGCCTTTAACTGATGCCTTTAAAGAGTCATATGCGTGGGATAATATTTTCCACGATATTTACAGTGATGATGTACCTACAATATTTACAATGACACGAAGGTGTATCAATCAAAAGATATTCGTTAGCTTCAAATAAATAATTTTTATGCACATACCTCGAAATATTATATTATCATCTCTAATAACTATAAGTTAGCTATTTTAAATACTATTAATTTTTGAACACTGGTTTTCGTATAAATAAGATTTGTTGTATTGTAATGCATCAAAGAATGATACACCAAAGCTTATTGAATCCGTTTTGTGAAATACTTATGGAATTGAAACTTTTTGGATCATTTATAGCGTTTCTACTATCCCATTCCAGAAGAAACTGTATATGTAGATGGATTTTTACCTTTGGTTTAAATTTTTTACCATAGGTTGGAAAGCTAAATCCAAAGCATTCCATTTCGCGTAACTACGTATTAGACCCATAGCTTCATGCTCAAATTAGTGGATATTTTTAATTAAAATATCGCAACGAGAGTAAAAGAAAAAAACAGAATTTAATTGTATTAGACCAGTTTTAGCTACCGGGCCTAGTGATATTAACTGTTCCAAATAAGAATATTTCATCGATGTTTTACTATTTTTTGCTTTAAAAATAACTCGTGAAAATTATTTGACCGCAAAAACCACCTAGTTATCTCTTCACCTTTCTTGAATATCTCCTTGTTTACTCTGTAATGTTAGACTCTTTGCGCAGTCATGAAATTAATTTATGCTTCAATTTTTATCCTTAACTCTCCATAGCGTACATTCTGTCGGTTGGCTCTATGTTGCTGTTTGACTAAGTTAATCGCTCGTCGCGCTTATTTTTTCAGTAGGTAAGTCGGAGTAGTTGTTCTTCATTCTCCAGATGTGGTCTTCTCAAGGATTTGGTCTGGTAGAAAGTGAGTTTAAAGCATTTTGGTGCTCATTTAATTCGTTGTTTAGGGTGTGCGAAGATTCGTAGGACGTGGGCGGGGTGCTTTCGTCACCGGATGGTCCATTCCTTAGGACCTTGCGCTCGATCTTGGAGGTGCTCTTGCGAGTGAGGAAGGAAAAGGGGTTTTTTCCTGGGCTTAAACCGTGCTCTCTATTTTCGGGACTGTTTGTTTCAGGGGAGAAAGGATCACCGGGTGGGATTTAGCCGTGTGTACCACATCGGACAATGTTCTGGAGATTTTCACACTTCCGAAAGTCGTTCCGCCGTCTGAAAGAGGATGGAGGACAAAAGGGTGTGTCCTCTTTAGTCCTAAGATAATTCCACCGCGATTACTTCCGATCGCACGAGAGCCCTCTCACCCCTCCTCCCCTGGTTCCGGTTCTACCTAAAAATTGTACATGAGTGAGAGGGGGATTTTCGAAGTCCAAAGAAAGTTCACCATGATGTGGTAAATGTTCTGTGTAGCGTGTGGTTTCTCGACGAACGTTTTATCTAAAGGAATACGATCTTGCCGCAATTTACTTTTTCATCTTGCTCTGGCGTCCACCCAACTGCGCCTGAGACTCATCAGGGTTTCTAACTGTTTGGATTTATTTATCCTTATTTTTGTTTATTTGGCCATCTAGTGTGCATTAAATAAACAGCAGCGACTTAGGAAAATTTCATTTCATCAGTTCCTCACAGTTAAGAAAGAAACGTTGAATTTTGTTTCCTTTTCATGGCAGGCTTTGTATTACGTAATTTTAATTACTTGCTAAATAGTCTTCCGATTTTATTTAACACGTTTTAGCCTTAAATTTCCATGCCTAAGCATGCCATGCGTTACTGCTTACGAACAAAGGAAAGTACATCCAGTAATATAAAAAAAATCGTGAGTCTTATTGAAAAAGAATTTTCCATTTTTCGGGAATTCTCTCCGATAATGTAATATGGTTGTGTTTTGATGTGTCTAAATCTATTAAAATCATCCAAATGAATATTTATTAATTTGAACCCTCTTTGATTTAGTGAATTATTTCTCCTCTAGTGATTTATTTCATATCTCGAAGATATATTTGATTTTGTATCAACGTATGCAAAAAAATTGCTTCTTAAATCAATAATAATATATGTAACTCCTTTTAATTTACTCGCTATCAAATCTCCTATAAAGATAAATTAATTTTGAATCATAGGAGAAGAAATACAAAGATGGACTCATGGTATTGTATAACCTATTAATTTTAAGAAAGAAGGAAGTTCCATGTTCATATACATGGTATCAATGTCGTAATTCAAATAAGAATTTTTAGGTTCCTAGGTGCCATGTCTATTAGATGTCTACAATGTCTAATACTTGCAAATGTTTCCTGAAGACCCACTCTGGCATATAACCCACTCTCAAATTTATGCCTGCTCTTTAATCGTTATTGCATTCCCTCAGGAATTCAAACCGTATATCCTTCTTCTTTTTTTTTTTAAGAAAAATTTACTCCTCGATGGATCGTTCCCTGGGTGGAGGACTTAATCTTTCTCAGGAGATTCTCATGGTCCTCGGCGTTTCCCCAATACTCTAGCATGGCTGGAGTCTCCAAATGACTAGCGTCTTAGGAAAAAAGTCATCTCCGTGCTTATTGCATCCGCGGACACAAAAGCCTTATCTCGTTGCAGGAGGAATGAATCTATGAAGCCGGATTTCTCCTCTGAGGGGATTTCCGAATTTCATATTTTGTCTCTATCAGCATATGCCCCTCTATGGGATCTTACGTAGCTGAAACCTTTAAAAATAAATGAACCTGGCTATTGAAATAGTCATATATGAGCAAGAGAAAAAAGACAGTTTAGCGAGATGAGCGACAAAAGATTGAATCCGGATGGAACAGTGTTTGTCTGTTCATACGGATCATGGTGATGGTTTTTAGGTAATAGCTAGATAGATTCACGATAGTTCTTATAATTGATGCCTATGTGAGAGGAAACTTCATGATTTTTCCTTAATAAGATTCATATTATATACGTATGAAATCGTTTCAAACTTGAATTGCTGGAAAAGCGATATATCCATTATAAAATATAAAGTACAAATGGTAATTTTCATACTTCGATCCATTCAGGTCGAAACCTTGAAAATGCCATAAGGTGTATAAACCATGGTCGGTATTAGAGATCTATATTGAATTGTGGAAATTACCATATGCAATTTGTTTCATGGATATTATTTCATATAATCTACGTTTTTTCATTACTCATGTGAAAATCGGCTTTTAATTATTCTGGCGATAAAAATATGAGCTCTGATTTATTATTGTGCTTATACGATATACATATTAAGATAAATTTCAGAAAAATATTCCGCGAGAGATGAAACTCCATTTTTAGTGACAGCTGTTTTGATACCATTCCCTTCGCTTGGAAACAAATAGTAGGTTGGTTTTGGGTTGCATGAGATATTGAAACAATATAATAAGTTTCTGTGAATGATTGAGGCTGTTAATGAGGTAATTTTATTTACTATTCATGTAACTTCTCCGAGAAACCCTCAGTGCTTGGTCTCCAATGAATGGCGTACACTGTCTTACGTACTGTCTTAAATGTAATATTCCGACCAGTGAATTCATGAATGCATAAGAAAATAAATGTTTTAATTAATTTTTCGTTCATTTTCGATTCTGATTCATTTAAAAAAAGATAAAGATCCACATTTTTCCATTTCCCGACCCTTCTCTGCCTCTCCTCGGCTTCGTAAATCACTATTACGTGATTCATTGATTAATACCTCCTTGTAATCAGGGGTGGCGACTTACAAAAAATATTGGGGGGCCCAAACCGCGTATCATGCCCCGTGAAATTTTATAAGTAGTGAGTTTTAAGTTTTTTAAGTACTTTAGAAGAGTAATATCATCAACATTAGAACCCTGATAACTCGAATCTTGATATCTGAACACACCGGGGAAAATCGACAAGCCTGACACATTTTTTCCTCACACCCATAACGAATTTTTCTCTCAGGCCTCAGGTCCCATGGAGTCGGCGCCACTGCTTGTGATACATTCCTTTCCTCAATTATTGCCTCTCGTCTGGCCCTCAATAACGTTCCCTACTAGCGAGAAATGGGGAAAACATTCAATCTTTTATTTTCAACTTATAAGGACATCATTGAGTAAGAAGGGTTCGTGGTTTCGTATTAGCTACTGTTTTTATTCCATTTTACAAATCAGGAAAAGCGATTTTGCACCTGAGGGAACGACACAAACAATGATTGTACGAAAGACGATAAGGAAAAATAGAGCGGGAAGTAGATATGGCATGGTAGTAATTTGTGGAAGATGAAGGTGAAATAAAAGAGATACGATGGACAAGACTAATGGCATCTGGGTCGGAGATTATTCTCGCCTATAGCTGAGGTTAGGATGACTCACATAGGGATGCGATGGTAATGGAGGTCTATTTGCGTATCTCTTCGACAGTGAGACGAGGTTGCATATAAATTCAAACTCTCTCAAAGATAAGGGGTAGCTAAACCACAGGGGCATTCGCACAACTCCCGCCAGATGGTGCGGAAACCAAACGCAGTTAGGAGTGAGGCAGGTGGAGATTTTTGGGAAGCCGCAGAAATAAAATACTACAGGACCATTGCGTGGATTGGATTCGGCTAAGGCTATTAAGAGAGGAATATCATCTTAAAATCCCACGAATTTCATATTATTTGCAAAGTAAGTCGAATATTAGGGCGAATTAATGTAGGATATATGATTTGGCTTATGATTATATCCGCAGTAATGCTCTATTTTTAAAGGAATTGATTTGCCTTTAAAAATTAGGGCGATTTTTTACATAAAAATTGAAACTCTAATTTACTGTCTGACATCCAAAAAAAAATTTTGGAAATTATTTTCTAAAATTGAAAAATCTATCTGACCACAGCCAAGAATGAAACGAATGCATGAATGTTAATGCTGCTCGAAAATACTTTCATCATTGAAATACAATTTACCGCGTATCATTCACTGTGATATCATGAAAAGTTGTAATGCTCTGTGTAGCAAAAATATGTATGGTAATATCTTTCCTTATTTTCCTATGCCATGATAACCTTTTGGTGACCATTTCCATCTACGTGGCTGAGGCACTCATTTTAATTTACTCCTTGATCCCTAATAAATTTGAAAATGGAAATAGGTGAGGCTCGCGTGATGGCCGACCACCCTCGCAATTACCATAAGTTTTTCCTGTTAAGAAGTTGGACCACTTTGACTGTTAGAAAGAGTGTTTGCCGGTGGGTGGATGAAGGGAAGGAAATTTGAATTCTTTTCTACCGATAAAGTGGTCTGGTAAACAATCGGAGAGATTTCTGTCTGAAGAAATGGGTGAATCAAATGCATATTTCAATGAGTAACTAATTGAAATACTTGGGCAGCACACTAGAAGAAAACGGATACGCCGGTAAAGAAATATGAGAAAATGTTGCGTTAGGAAAGGAGGCGTTCAATGACAGGGCAGAGCTGACGAAAAGATCATTAATTAGGAGTTTAAATAAAAGGTTAGTGAAGACTCAGGCCATGAAGTGTAGCGCTTTGTAGCTTTAAATGACGTCCACATGGATGAAAATGCCTCCAATTACTGATACAAACGTAAACTAACTAAGGTATTCGAACTTCCTCACGTGCGTTATTTTGTTTTTCAGGTCAAGACAATAAAGAAAACACTTATAAAGCTGTTATAGTACAAATATATTCATAGCCGCTCTTTTAAGGGAAACATAAGTGGAAAAACCTCCCAATTACAATATCTATTCTTTTTCAGTACATATTTTACATATATATGCTGAAAAAGATCCGATATTTAAATTTTTTATCCCATGTAAGGTTAAGAGGGAACATGCACAGAGGAACTAAAATATTAAAGAATTCGAAAAAAAGTGTTTTTTTTTTGTGAAAATAACAAAGGTCTTCGTGATACATTTCGTCACACTACTGTTAATAACTATACGTAATAAATGCACTCTGACGTTGAGAAATTACTCGAAGTGTACTGGGTCGTAGTTTTTTTGCTGTCTGTCGGCATTGGTGGTTTTTCCCTCGTGAGGATTCTAAATGCCTCCCGTTAAATGAACGCTTTTCGCCTGCATGTTTAATGTCGGGAGGCCCTAGGAAGTTACTTTTAGATGAAGTTGCAGGTGTACTAAGTCCGGAATTGATGGGATCAGCAGAGGTTGGGTTGCGATAGGAGAGGGATACTGCGTCGCGGTCGCCCGCTCCCTGAACAATAATTCTTCCTCAAAGGCAAACGGCTCTCTTCTCTCTATATATATCCGTCTTCTTTCTCTACCTTCACCATTCCGTGATGCATTCATTGCATTCGCATTTCCACGGAAACATTGGTGGGCTATTCTGTGCTGGGTGCTGAATTACACATCCCGCGGACGCGCGAGGTTCCTCTTTTGTTTTTTTAGATGTGGCCGTGTTCGCCGTAGAGGGGGGGAAAGTTTGCGTTTAGGTCTCTTCGGTACGCAATCCAAACCGTTTCAAATGAGGTCAGTGAAAGATTTAACGCTCCCACTTTTACCTTCATGTCTCACCGCTTGCCGTAAGTACTGGGAATACTAGAGATTCGGCCTCTGAAGAATTGCGTGAATTTTGTTTGTGAGAGGATGTAGGTACTATTCTTTTTGTTTAGAGAATGCAGCGAGAGTCAAAATTCTACACATCTCTCGTAATAAATCAACTTTAAGGTCAGTATTCAGTTGACTTTATTCCTAAGACGCGGAAATTTTTGAAAATTGAATTCAAAAGAGTTCTGTTTCGTCTAAAAGTTTAATCAAGGCCCATTAACTCTAACCGGGATTTTGTATATTTACGAATTCATGAATATCAGTCCAAATATATTAAAGCTAGGAAATTATTTTTTTCATGAGCCATGATGAACAAATCCGTTAAAAATTCTACTAAGTAATTAAACAAACAAAGGAGGTAAGAAGGTTTTGACCACAAAACGAAATTGTTTAAGAATGATGTATTAAATAAAATAGTTCACGAATAATTTGGTTTCGTTCAATAAAAGAGAATTTTAAAGCTTATAATTTCTCCGTTTGCATACAAAATGTGCCTCAATGCTACATCAGTAGAGTCAAATAATGCTTGGGATAATGCTATATGAGTTGCAATTTGCTATTTTTTTTAGCATCGCCGTAGTAATTTTGGTCCATAAGAAAAACATGGTTCAAGAATTTTAGGTGCATGATAAGTCGTAATTCATTGCAAGTATGCGTTTTTTGTAGCAGTCATGTTGAATTTCCGCTAGCTTGGCGAGGGATAGTGAGGAATGTTTTGTTGGAGACGGAACGAAGAGCAGAGAAAATGTCATCCGTCGCGTGTTCCGCTTGCCCTGTTTACTTGTGCTTCGAGCAACCTCTTTCGCGGTAATGGGTGCAGTTGTCGTGAGAATGACTCTTTCCTTTATTCATGGAATGCGAGTCGCGGTCGGGAATAAATGGTAAGTTTCCTCTCGCGGCCGCCGCTAGCGCCGCCAGTGTCTGGCACGGAAAAGCGTTTAAGAGGAGCGCAAGGGAAATGTTCCCAGCAAATAAATAACTCGGAATGAACAGATTTTTTTGTGAGAGTGAGCAATACTTCAACACGGATGTTTTGCAAGTGTTGCAGTCCCTTTCTCCGTTCCCGCAAGTTTTAATGATACTTGCTTATCGTTAATTGAATTGGAATGACACAAAATACGAACAGATGAATAAAGTTCATCCACCAATGAAATGGAATTGTGGTGCTTCTGTCGTACATAGTATTTTGTATACTTTCATATTCATTTGTTTCTTGTGTAATTAGAGGTTTAGGTAAATAAGGAAATTATATGGAGTCTGACGTCTCATCACGTTACATGTGATGCATCAGATTCCTTTGAAAACGCGACCAGCATCGGTCGGCAAAAGTTGGGGCCAACCTAAAATTGACGCAGCGGCGTAGCCCAAAAGTTTTTATTTCGCTTGACGAGTACCCGCGAAAGTTTTAACGAAAAAAATAATATGGAGTCCTTGACTTACGGAATAATATTTTAGTATGGTATCGTTAGATAATACTTAGACGTGCAAGGAGAAATTTTTCACTTATGGGCAAAGTATGATGGTCTCATGATCGATCGTATAGTTCAGTTAACGCTTATGGATTTGTAAATTTACTAGAATGGTATCACCAAAGAGGCGGTCCTTAAGGGAACCTCATGGTTAGCATTCATCAGTGTTTTCAACTGATTCAATAATATTCATTATGAAAAATAAAGAGTTTCAAATATGCTACGAGGGAGGGAAATTGAGTTTTATTCTAGCATGAGTGAAAAAAGGTTTAATAAAGTTATCGAATGATGATATTGTGCTAAACTTTGGAAGAACAATAAAAATTGCTTTATTTCAAGAGATTCATAATGAATGCTCTGGACTCTATTTAGAGTATTTTCCTTAGCAGATTCGTGTTTCTGATGAAAGAGTAATTGAGAATATTTTGCATTTTTAAAGATTAAGAAATTAGTAAACTTCTTAGCAAAATGAGAATAACGTAAACATGATTTCAATGTTCAATCATTCCATAGATATGGATTCTATTTTTTATATCTACTTCGGAGCATTATTTAAAATATATAAATATATAAGCTGTATATGATGTGAGATTTTATATTGACCTCAGTTTCCCATAGAAGTATTTTTTTCTGATGCGAGTGATTGGAGACTGAATATTTTCTCTGAGAAAACCTTTTGCTCTCGGAGAATTAAGTTCTTTTTTCCGCCCAATCTCAGACACAAGCTACTGCCTAATCCTATTCTCTCCCGTCTTCAAACTCTATTTCTGGCATATAGTTGCTTTTGGAGAGCAGCGGTTTGGCAGGTTACTGCTAATACAGATGAAGTAATGATTTATCGAGAATAAAGGAGCTTAGTATAACTAATTACGATATCTGTAAGATTTTCTAGTTTATCATCGCCTCGGAAAACGCAATTGAGGAGCTGGGAAATAGCAAATGGCTGAGGAAGGAGGGGATGAGTACGAGCGGGGTACTGTGTAAATGGATCGAAGAATAGGAAGGGATTGGATACTTGGCAGGGGTAGTTCAGTGCTAGTAGCAATGGGAGGGAGTGTGTCTTTAAGAGGGGTTTTCAGGTTGCCGAAAGGTCAAGTTATCATGTGGTGGGTGCAATAAAAATCATTTGGCGAGATTAAGACCATAACATCGAGCTTCTTTTTAGCTGTATCATACTGTCTCTACCTTATTTTAAAGATTATTCCTCCTAAGAAGAACTGTTGGCATCAAAAAAACCAGTAAAATTGCGGTGTATCGTGACAAGAAGTTTTATGATTCTCTGCGCGGTGAATTCTCGGCACGCAATATCTTGCCATAAAAAAGAATCGCACGATATGAGTCATTAGTGCGGTTATCACGTATTTTGATGGCGCCCGTGTTGACGCAGTCCGGGAGTTGTTTTCTGTCACAGGGCAGACAAGTGAACCTCTTGCGAAAAATGTAAATGCAGAATTGTGGAAAATTCTAATAATGATGAAAATATTTCACGCTCAATGTGCCTATTAAAGAAGGACTTGATGTAAATTTTATTCGTCTCACAAATTTTTTTGTTCAGGGAAATTTTCGTCTTAATTGCGATGACTTCTACGTTAACTTGTAACTTTGGTGTGATTACATATTTTTATCCGAAAATATTCTCAACGTGCAAGGGATTAGCATTTAGTAAAACCGAGGACGAGGTTAGTCTAGTGCCTACGGTAAGCATTTCATATAATTGGGTCAGGAATCATACGGTTCATCCAATTCTTCTGAAAAATCGAATCAAAATTGCGCAGCAAGACTGTAAAATCTCAGGGTTTCTCAGTTATTCGATAAAAATAACGATTTCCACATAGTTTCACTTGTTGTGGAAATTTATAAAAACCAGTGCATTTACGTAAAAATAAAACAAACGTCGGCGAAAATTGAGTTCATCACACAGACTGATTTTTTATGGCACAAATTTAGCAGGCTCTCACCATTAAAAATGTAAATTATTACACAGTTGTGCGAGTTGGAGGTGCGAATACGTATCTGGAATGAGATTTAAAATCACTGTGGAAATATAGATCTCTATGAAGCGGTATAGTGTTAGAGCAAGAATATTGCGTCTTTATTTCTATTAAGGTCTGAGGATCTGTATCAAGTTCACTATCGAGGTGTATTTTCTCAAGGAGCGAACATTTAGGTGAGGTCTCCTTTTTTTTCTTTCCCTGAGCAACCTTTGTGACGTTGACCCCTTCTCCCTCAGGGTTTCACCCCACCGACACCCCCGTGGCACTATGGAAGAGTCTCTCCTCTCCATTAATCGTCTGAGCCGGCTCATTGCCCCGGGAGGTCCCAGCAGACCCTTCTCACGCACCATTCTTTAAGCTCCTTCTCCATATTTCTCCCTCCACACCAGTCTTTCATCCATCCACTCCCGACCTTAGAAAGCTGTCCAATATTTGCCCGCAATGTATTGTTAGAAGAATAGGTTGGATTCCTATTATTTTTTAATTGCCTAAATCGAAAGATTAAGTACGCACGTATTCCTGGAGTACGCATTTTACGCTCTTAGATTTTCGAGTAATGATATCTATTTTTCGTAATTAAATGAAAAGTGAAAATTTTCAAGCGCGCGAAAACTCGATGGCTAAGTAGGAATGATGGGAAAAGTCCGTGTGACGTATTTCTGGTTCCCGCTGCCGCCCTGTGAGGTGACCTTGAGGCGAGGCTTGAGCGCTGATACGACGCAGGATGCTACCAGGTAGCAGAGTACCCTGCTAGCAGGTAGCGCTTGGCTTAAATAAGGATTATTAATGCCCTATCAACCGAAGGAAACTTTCCGAACTTAGGCTATATTAATGGGTGATTATTAAGAGATGGTTCTCTGAGCTCTGTGCCTCATGCATGCATTGGTAATCTCAGGCAATGTAAAACTCCTATCTACTCGTATAGAAACTAGGTCCCTGTGACGTCACGTGGAGTGGAATCGCATGGGCGCCAATCTGGCCTTTTTCAAATGAGGTTAAAATTGACCATTGCCATTCGTCTAAACCGGTATTTCTAAAACCAAATAATTTGTATATTCTGAATACACTAATGGTGGGTAAGGAATCGCAATCAATGCATTTCGTATTCTTTGATGAAGGAAACTACCCTATTGGAACTGCCGATATAGGGAGGGTGGTTGCGCTCAGGAAAAACACCATGCAAGCGGCAGGCGGGTACTGCGCGTATAGGAAAACTCCTCACCACGTGCTAAAGTCTGACCGTAAGTTGTTAGTGGCAATCTCTTTAGCTACACTGCCTCAATTGATTATCCCGCCAAGTTTGCACTGCGGAGGGACGGCTAGAAAACTCGCCGAATGGCTTCAGCGTTGACATTGTTTTGACCTAACGGCCGATAAAAGAGAAATATTAGGGCTCTATTTTTTCTGCATTGTTTTGCTGTATTAACTACGAATATGTCTCTTTTCTTATTTTGAGGATATCTCAGTCTTTTTGCGATTAAATGTAAATTAATTTGATTTAAATACAGCATTAAATATTTAAAAATATGTTTTTCATTTGGTGAAGGATGTTTAACTGCAAAAATGCTATAAAATAAAGAATTTTTTGGTCATGAATTACTGGTTGTCATAATGAACGTTTGGTTTAATCCCGTAGCGTTGGAGTTGACAAATCAAATAAATATGGTGTTCAACTTTTCTGTCGCGAGGAAGCGTTCGTAGCCCATTCTTGTACTGATAAATACTTACAGACATTGATGAAAAGATCAAGTCTGGAGACCAATGTCTGCCCCCTCAGGTGTAGCAGACTTATATGCCCTGGCTATATTTTTCTGTGCTCATCTTCATCAATTCAGCCGTGTCTTACAAATAAATATCTCTGCGCTTTCCTCTGGTTCCTCGTGGCTTTTTTTATACCACTGGATACATTTTATGGTATAATTTTTCTCTGATACTCTAATGGGAGATTACCCCATTGGTTTTTTGACCACGCAGTAAATGACTATCTTATTTCGTGCTTTTCAGAATTAATAACGTGTGCAATGATTCCCAACTAGTTTCGTTGCGTTTGGGCCACTGTAGCAATGAAAAATTGCTCAGCTAATAAAACGCATATTTCGAGGGAAACATATTTTTAACAACGGAAAGCACAAATTTTTATATTCATAATTCAGAGTATAATTCACATAAAGTCACAGTTTATGTTTCTCAAAGACGTGGTTCGAAGCCGAGTTGATTAATACCATGCGGTATTTCAAGTGGAGTTCTAATAGGGTTTGAATGCGATTTGTTTTTGCATTTATCACTTTTTCAAAGATGTATTCTTAGCATCAACACAATAGATAAAGTTCAATCAAAAAAGATCCTATTTTTTTAAACAAATAAATTAGACACACACTTAGTTGGAAAAAAGTTTGATAATTCAAGGATATGAAAAATGAAGGTAATTCGATCGATAATCATAGCTTTTCAAGTACTTTGTGGTTTTGTAAACTTTGTCAAGAATAAATGTGGGAATTTACGTGATTAAAAGCACCAACTCTTTCCTTACAGGGGATGAGTAAACCAAGATTAGGTTTGAAATTAAAACTATCCGTAAAATTTCCGGGCTAAGCAATACATTGACTGAATTACTGAAGGAATTACCCTTGGAATGCGATTTATTTTTTCAAAGGATATATATTTTCAAAAGATAGCACGTGGGTCAAATTTTCATTCTCACCCCTCCCCTATTTCAATCCTCTTTTGTGATATTAATTTATTGAGCCATATGAGACACTATTAATTGGAGCAATTTCTACTCGCCACTCGGGAAGAATTCGTCTCTGAATAGAAGAAGAATGGCAGTGTCCTGGTAGGTAAAGTCTTTCAAAGACTCCTACGATCGTCGACCAGTGCGTCTTGAGGAGCAAGGCATATGAAATCTCTGGATCCGGCGTGATTTTGTTTCGAATGGAGAGGCTATGGCTCAAGGGAAAGATATAGGGGTATGAAAAAATAAGTACCTCAAGGTAAACAAAGACAAATTTCGTGCCCGGCTGAGAATGCTTCGTATTCGACCCATATTCTAGAGAAACAAGTTGGTGACGATCTGAATAAGATCGCGAGACTCTCGAATTGCGAAAATTTCTCCACGATATCCATTCTAAGGTACATTGTACCTATACGTTGCCGTGCTGAAGAAAATTCGGAACAACAGCTTTTCTCAACGATAACATTTGATGATACAATGTGGGGGTTTATGAGTTATTGCACATGTCGTAATTTGGGTGTATCAAATACTTCCTCAGAGTATGAAGAATATTTTCCTTCTTTGATGAATCTCCTTCGCATTCTTTAAAATTACCTCTTTTGTCTCCGTTTTGTCACAGTTTCACTTTCAGTGAGAACTCTAATAACCGGTGCGTACGCTTGTAACAAGTTTCGTTTTCAGTGTATCATCCTTGCATCGAAAGAATTTCAAATTATCCCGTATTTATGTTTTTAAGTCATACTTTTTTTTTTTTTTTCATAAAATCGGTGTCGAATACATTTTATAAATATTGTTTAAGTAAAAAAATACCAAGAATTATTGCAAATTCTAATTTTATTTTCAATATTGTACATAGTTAATTAGTTGACCCATCAATATGATAAAATTATGGGATAGTTTTCTCTGTTCATCATCCCCAAAGCTCAAAAATACTTGTATTCAAACAACATTTACAAACAACTTCTTTATTATTAAAATGTATGTATTCTATGACCAATTTATCCTCAAGTTTTTCTCGATGACTATCATGTAGACCGGCTTTTTTACTATATCTCAAAAGAAAAAGTTACGTGTATATTTTATTCAAAATAAGGTATTAATCCCTTGAGTGCCAACCGATTTTCCAGGTACTATTCCAAAAGTGCAGACGCATTTTTGCTGATTTTGCAGTAGGTTAGGAAAATAAATTAGGTCTCAAAAACAAGAAAAGGTATGCGTTCAAAAACTTTAGGAAATCTTTATCATATGTGGTTTTATCTTTTTATTATATTATTTGACGAATTTTTGGTAATATGAATTCATCATCATCATTAGTCAACAATCCTGAGATTGGTTTGACGCAGCTCTCCATTTCTCTCTCCTATCCGCTAATCTTTTCATAGCTTCTTTCATTTCTTCTCTTTTACATCCTTTATAACCTTTCCTATATAACTCATTCGGGGCCGTCCCTTACCCTTTCTCCCTTCCACTAGTCCTTCAACGATTGTCTTCATCAGACCATCGTGCCTCAAAATGTGGCCAACTAAGTTGTCCCTTCTTCTGTATAAGATTTTTAGGAGGCTTCTCTTTTCTCCCACTCTCCTTAGCACTTCCTGGTTACTCACACGGTCAATCCATTTTATCTTTATCATTCTTCGGTAGCACCACATTTCGAATGCTTCCACTCTTGACTTCTCTGCTGCTGTCAACGTCCAAGCCTCGCTTCCAAAGAGAAATATACTCCATATGTAGCATATGATGAATTGTTTCCTTACTTCTATGCTGGTATTTTCAGCTGTAAAAAGATTCTTCTTTTTGTAGAAAGCCCTCTTCGCCTGCGCTATTCTACTGCGTATTTCTTTCTTGCTCCGTCCATCGCTGGTAATTAATTTCTATAATTTGAAGAAAATAGTTAATGTTAATATAAAATGAATATTGACAATAGTATGAGTAGTTAATTATCAACATCTAAGAGTGAAATTGCATGAGAAGCGCGATAGCGCTCCTGGCACTTTTCGCGAGAGATAGGAGGAGCACGATAGCGCTCCCTCCTCCACTCTAAGGGTTAATTGTTTCAAAATTCCTTATTTGAGTGTGATTGGAATTAGTATCTTTCTTCCTGTAACTTCATAGTTGTTTGTGCGAAATGGCTAAGAGGCTTAGTAAAAATATTATTTCGAATATGTATTTGCCAGTTTATAAGGTAGCTGTTTAAAAAAAAACTGTCATTCAATCCTATGTAGAAACAAGAACAAAGCTATTGCGCTCCATTTATAGCTATCATCACTTTGCTGCCTCTTCATTTCTCTATCCTCGACTGTTCATCATGGTTTCCAAACATTCTCGATTGCCATGCCAAACGGAACCACTCCCTCACGCCGTTCGAAAGGCCTTTCCATTCGCCGATCGCGTTTCTTTCAATGCGTGGCTTTTATGGTGGACCGGGATGGGTAAATTCATGACGGCCCACTCGTCAAAGGTAAAACTCCCGTCGTCTCTCGTCATCCTCAATGGCTCGGAGATATTTCCGGCTGTTATACTCGCCAGGAATCCGCTGCTTGGCTCAATATCTCACTTGAAGGCTTTCGGCACCGGCATGAATAGCATTGCTTGCCCACTCCACGTGTGTCACTCTGCATACATCGCGCCTTATCAGTCACTGCAGTCATCCTAGGATTTATGGGTTAACAGTAGCCATTCTATAGGAAAATCCTTGCGTCAGATATATGCCTTTAAAAATATTTGAAGTTGTAAGTAATTTTTTTGGAGCAAAGTCATCATCCAACCATTTTTACTGTTTTCTTGATTAAAGCTTTCGCGGCTCATGGTGATTATAAAGAGACGTACGGGTGTTTGCCACGTGATGTATAAAAATTGTCCCGACGTTTCGCTAATGTTTTGAGACGTTATAGTAATGTTATATGACCAATTCACTGGCGTTAAAAATTTTAAAATTTCTATATTCAAGTAGTAATATGTAAAATAAACCTTTCATATGAGTAATGGTAAAAACTTAGTTAATGGATGATTAATTTTTCTATTTCTTTGTTTGAAATTTTTTCACTACTCAGTATTTCTCGCTTTGCCGTGATAATTACGATAGTAATAGTCGGTTTACGCATACCTTCTTTGTTAAGGCCTAGTTTGAGAATCGTAAAAATTTTATTATCTACCAGTCGAAAATAGGCTTCAATTCGAACATAGGCTAGTGAGACATGTTTTCCTCGTGTACCTCCCAGTATTCTTTGATAATGTTATTTCACCCTGTGTGGAAGCATCGACATTTTAAAAGAGGCATTAAAATTTCGTTTTGGAAGCGAGAGGGAAAATAAAGTCAAAATTAATGGCGACCACAAATAAGAGAAGTTTTTGTATTTAAGAATTATTCTTTCGTTTTCAACATCCAAAATCATCGGTGTGTTCTTTGATTTCCATTTCCCTGCCGGACGTCGAAACTTCTGCCATTCTCTGACCACATCACGCTGTATTGGAACAGCGGGGAAGTCCTTTGAATGCGTGGGCCTAAACTCGTTAACTTGTCGATAAAGCATCCAATCAGCTCTCTGATCCGCCATTTTGATGCGATGCCTTCCTTTCCGCCCCTTTCTCTCTCTTCCTCCTTTCTTCCCTTTCTATACATATTCTCCCCATGCCCAACGTGATTCATTCCTCCGTGCCTCATACTGGCCGGCTTCATGCGAAATTCGGAAAGGCGTAGTAAACCCCTTCATGCCACTTCGTGCCCTATAATAGCATCGATACTTGTTATAGTCTGCGTATCTTGAACTCGGATCAGCGGTTAAGGCCGTTTTACACGGGGCACGGGATTGCGCAGGTTAGAGCTGCATTCATTTCTAAAATGGCGTGGAATTGCGCGAATGCATGATCGAAATTAGAACAGGGGCTATTTTGCCGTCTCGCATCCACGCATTCTCCCATGTGTTCTAGAATTTCACCGCTTTACACGACGCATTTTTGATTGCGTCTTTATACGTACGTCAGATTGCGTAATTCCGTGTACCGTGTAAAACGGCCTTTATGCATGGGAAGGTCAATTAGCCATAGTGACCAATTCGCAGTTTCCATCACGAGAAGGAATTTCTGCATGGAACGTAAAACCTTGTGCATCAAACTCAGACTATTACGATAGAATGGGATAAGTAAACTCATTGATATAAGTGGTGTCTAATATATGTACTGCAATTCGGGTACGCCGTGCACGCGTGCACGTGCACGTACGGCTTTCTAAACTAATTTTTCGTTTCCTCGGTACGTGGTACATAGAGGACCTTCGTGGGAACTTATCTTTACTCCCTCATCCTAGAATCGGTCTTACTGAAAAAGCGAGCCCCATTTTTCGTTTTATTCAAATTTTTTTCACAACCGCAGCATATTTTTCCAATTAGATGTCAACCATCATGACCCTTAGCCGTAGCTTCCTCCTCATCCTCCTATGGGCTAACTACGGTTCCATGGCCCTACCCTCTCCCTCCATTTTCATTCCTGCCAATTTCCCATTTCGCGACCTTTCAAGGGATTAACTCAGTCGTTCTCCTCCTCCCGATTTTCCCATGCCACTTTCGCTTTCGGTCACATGCCGTAAAACGCCCGCTCGTTCCGCAGTATGCCTTCTCGCCCAACCATGGATTGCGGGCCTGGGGGGGGGGATTTAATTCCGAAAACATATTATCGCTCACCGTGTTGCCACCCTAACCCCGCGTCGTTTGGATTCGGATTGGCGATGATTGTCGTTTATGAAGAGGAAATTGGCTTCCGATTCGGGGGATGAGGTGACTGATGGTTCATGGGCTTGCGCGAAATATTTAGATTCTGAATGTCAACCGCCGTTATCTTCGGATATGGGAGCTCGAAATGGACTTGCGATGCATCAATTTTTATGAAAATGGACGATTAACTGTTTGATGAATATCCATTATATTCATTCCTTCGATCAACGATGCCGTTATCCTAATTTAAATTTATGCCTTCATAAAACTAACCCTTACCGCTCCCTTCGGGATGATGTGCTTATATGCGCATTATTACTTGTTTATCCAGTTAAAGCAATGAAAAAGCTTCAATTATTTTTTACTCTGTCTCGAAATATATTTTCCTATCATATGATAGTATAACCGTATGAATTCTTACTGGGTTATGAGCTACAGACGGTTGGTTTATGTTTTAAGGCCTATGAGAATTATCCATAAAAGATGCTTTATCACATCTGTGACACTGAGGGTATATTTTTGAAGCGATTCCATACTTAGGAGGTTCTGAGATGATATAAGTATAGGAATCTCTTACTTATCATTATGCATAATGCTCATACTTTGATAATTTTCAATTTATCGGACTCGCGCTTTTACTTGATCCCTCCTTGTTGATGGACAAAAATTGGAAAAGCTTCTCACTGACAGCTGAATATGGGACTGATTCCTCCCGTGGACACTATGGACACACTCCCCTTGTTACTAGTTGCGTCCCTTTTTCCCCTTATTATACTGTTACGTGTTGCAATCTCTCTCTGCGGACGAGAACGTGTCCTTGATTGCCATTCAGCGATTTCCTCTCCGTGAGATCTCTGCCCCGCAGCCATGCTTTCTCAAGTGTTCCGCGAACGATTGCGATGCTTTCGCGCTTCCTTTTTCTTTGATTTTTGGTGTTGAGTCCAGCCTCTTCGATGTATCTCTGCGGATTTTATCGCCTGATATTTTATCACTCTCTACATTGCGGAGGGAAGCCATGACCTTAGCAGTAAATCCACAATATTGTCAACTGCAATAATAATTTGCTCCTGTTTTTGAGATATATTATCGAATACTATTCTTTCCCTCTAACTCGTGTAGATATTGCCTTTTGAAGGGGTACACGGAGACAAGTTTGCTAACTTTTCTGGCATTTTCATCGCTCGAGATGAATAACGTGCACTGTAAAACATAGGATACTTTTTTACATATAAGTATTGTGTGAATTATAGAAGAAAATAAAAATAAACTCATGAGGAATATTTACGTATATTCCCCAAGTACCTGCCTTCATGATAGAGAGATAGACATGCCTTCTTGCATCCCATTTTTCTCAATATTTCCCGCAATTAGTTTTGCTTTGATGGAATATTCTGTCGAAATAATGTCATGTGGTGCAATGGCAATTAGTCATTTATTAGAGATTAATTATAGATTTCATTATATGTCATTAATTACTTATTTTTCTCAATACATATATATTAATATTATTTATCACCTGTTGTTGACATAGCTACATCTTATTTTTAAGAGTGTTTAAGTGTGTAATCTGTGCCATCGAGCTAGTTCTGTTTAATTAATCTTTGGCATCGAGCTTGAGAATTTAATCAGGAAAGAATCAAACCTGCCAATCGCCTGCTCAAAATCCAAAATGGTGGTAGACACACTATAGGCCGTGCGGTGTCATGTCAATCATTTACTTGGTATGGATAATTTTATCAAATATATTTATTATCCGTACGAATGTAGTCGAAATTTTCTTAGATGTTTTGATTAAGTATAAACATAATTTATGCCTTATATATGAATATAATTAGTCATTGTTTTTTAATGAATTATTCCCGCGGATAGAAGCATAGCTACGGAATGATTACAGTACTATTCCATTATTATTTACGGTCATTCTACCATAGGTAGAGGATAAAGAATA
Source organism: Ischnura elegans (assembly GCF_921293095.1). Lineage (NCBI taxonomy): Eukaryota > Metazoa > Arthropoda > Insecta > Odonata > Coenagrionidae > Ischnura > Ischnura elegans. The sequence goes on along the minus strand of NC_060247.1, from coordinate 131,350,964 downwards.
CTTTACTGTTAGTTATAAATGTATTCGTCATTGTTGAAATTATGTCCCGGTAAATTTTGTCGCTGTAAAACACGTTGGCTCAGGTCTCGATGTGGAAAGTTTCATTTTAACGTTACATTATTGTCAACAACGGATATGGAGGTTCCCTTTAATTTTTTTCCATCTTTTGAATTAGTTTGAAAATGATGTATCTTCATATTATCTGCTTGTTTTTAAATAATGTTTACAATGCCAGAAATATTTTTTTTGCACTTTAAATCTATTATAACCTATTTTAATGCAATATTCACGTAATCCCTGTATCTAGAATGACAAGTTAATTATGGATCATTTGATTTAATTTTCCTGAAAATCTCCAACGAAAGTCCATGGAATAAACTCCATTTATACGTTTGCGCCTTATAATTTGTTTTCATTGCCTTTGAATGGAAGGAAAAATTAGCAAAAATTATGTCAAAACCAGCAACGAGAAGGCTGTAGAATAATAACTTAAGAGTTTTCGAACATTTACTAAAGCACATTTTCCGCAAGCATGTATTCTGTTGAAGTCTCCGTTATTGAATAGGATATCCCTGAAATTAATTATACGATTTCTGTCATCAGCAGGTAATGAATGAATATTTCAAGCAACAGCAAGTAATGAGTCCATTTGGTATTCACAGAGATAAATGAAGCCCATAGAATTAATCATTTCATGAAAGAGACAATTTTTTAGTATCATCATCGTGTAATAAAGTCCACGGGTTTCCTAATTAAACAGGTCCTAAACCGGTCAAAAACACATTTGATGTGAAGCAGACATTGTAAACGTTTCATTGGATTTTAATTTGTGGTAAACAAAAGCTCTAGGTGAATAAAGATTGATGAACGAGTTTGTTATTTCTACCGTAACGCTGATATACGTACTTTATATTTTATAAATGCGGATGGAAATTATTCCGGGAGAGATAGCTCATTTTGTATGTTCCGATACATTTCTGAGAAATGAGAAATATTCTCATCTAACTTTCATATAAATTTCCGGTCGTCAACAATTTTATTTGTTTGAGATTTACAAAGCTAAACATTTAAAAATAAACAATTTCAATAAGTTAATCCTCAAACTATTGATTATATTTATAATAAATGTATCTTAAAAATCATATTGAGTTTAATTTATAAATTTTGCTATTAATTAGAATTTCAAAACCTGTATTTATATATTCTCATTGTTTTCCACAAAGTTGGCGATTGATTACGGTTCTTTGGGTGGAATAGACTGTAAAGCCTGCATTCAATATAGGCATTATGATTTTCTGTCAGTAATGTGCTGGCTTTAAGCATGAAACATAGTTAATTATGCGTTGCTAATTGGAACTATGTCGCTCTAAATAGGCATGGGAAGTGATATTAAAATGGCGTTGAAACTGTTCCTTTTCTGCCGTTAACTAAGTACATTTGAAGCAACGGTATTAAGGAAGGGCATTATTGAATGTAACTTTTGTGTTCCCAAATTTGAATGAGTAAATCGAGACTTAGATTCCATCCCTAATAGTATTTTATCGGAAAATAAGGGTGTTTATCAGTCCTTGAATACCGAGGTAGAGCCAGAGGATTGAGGATTTGGGGCATTAGTAGGTAGTTAGTCGCTTAGGGAGTACAGGGTTGGTGGAGTGTTGGGAGTGTGGGAATCAGGGTGCCAAAGAATGTTTTGTGGAGGAGGGAGAGTGAAAATTTATTCTGCAGTTTCTAGGCGAAAAAATGAGCTGGCGCACATATTATTGTAGGAGCAATAACCTGAAAAATCTAACCTTCCGGCCTCAGTGGCGGGGGGGGGGGGGGGGTAAAGTCCTCGCCTGCCAAACCAAAGGTCGCGGGTTCGAGTCCCGCCTGGATAATTTCCCCTTACTCAGTGCATGGTTATTTGTGCACGTTTGACGGTTAATATGTTATAAAGCAAACCGATGTTGAGGTCGTATTGTCTGTTTTCTGAGGTTTGGAAATAAATAAAGGGATAGGTAAACCTTGAGCCTATCGAAATTATGGAAGGATTATTTCGTGTTAAAACAAAAATATGGGAAATATACGTGATAGTGCCATAGATGATCTGGAATATAAATGCACATGAGATTAAGTGTAAATTGGAAAGCCAGCAGCAATAAATTTATCATGCACCTTCTTCGTCTCTTTGACCTATCTCGTCAGTATGTTGCCATGACACCTGCGGTATTAATCACTAATAGTGATTTCCTGGATTTCCGTAGTTCTACAATCATTGGCAAACTGAGGTACCATAGTACTAACTCGAAGAAGGGCTTAATTTGTTGAATGCCATAAGAGAAGGACTTAGGCCGAGAGGTTTCCGTGACCGTATACTTGCCAAGCCACTCGAGAGCAAGGTTTTTTTTTTCATGCAGAATTCGAGGATAGAAGTCGATGATGGCATGTTGGGAAACATGAGTGAACGGAATGCCAGGTAGAGGCGCTGCGGTCGACCCAAGCGTTATCCACGAAACGCTGGAGTGTTCATGAGAGTGTTTATTGGATTTCAAGTAAAACACACCTTGCTGTTTGTTGAAAAGAGAAGATGATGCTTGATACCAGATTCTGAGAATCTTTCTACGAGGGTAGGATCGTATTACCTTTTGGATGCTCGATGGCGTGCACGGGAGCAGAAATGCGGCGCAAATGGAACTGCTTAAATGATTGCTATGATTGCTATTAAATAATTTATGTTGTACAATCCTGGAACCTGTAGAGAAATCCTCGTTCCAATAATTTCTGAATATCATGAACTATTTATGATAATTTTATTTCATTTTTAAAATCAATGAAGTCATCTTTTTCAACTATCCTAATATTCAAAATCATAACTTTATTCTCCTTCTTGATGCTATATTTGCCACAGGTGGTGAAGAAACAACTCCATTTTAGCAGTGCATTCCAGTATTGATGCGATGGATGTTATTCTCTAAAAAGCGGGTGAAGCATTATCATGAATGTTGGAAGGCTTATGTCAGTTTATGGACGTTTAACTAGATGAAAATAACTGTAATAAGTCAACGCCTTTGAGTCATGAAAGCAATATGCAACGTGATGTCTAATATAACCCTCTATGGCGTACTGGTAACGTAGCACTATTTTTCTTTTACAAAAATTCTCTATCATTTGTGGCATAAAATATGATTGGCCTTCAAGAGTAATCCACCAATACCCATCGTTTTTATCTGCCACTGATTAATTGCCGTAGCTGTGGGAAAATGGTACTTAGGCGGATTTAGGGGAGGGACACGGAGGTACGTGCCTCCAGACGCTGACAGCATAGACAAGATTTTAATGCGGTTATCATTATTTTTGTTTTTTTTTGTGCATTACGGAGCATCATTCATTTAATTTCATATTAATAACTTTCATATTAAAATAAATAGAATATTTCGTACAGTAATTATAGAATGTTTATCCTAATCTCAAATTTGTGTAGAGCGTTTGCCTCTCAGAGCCTTGTGCCCTCCTAGAATAAAATCCTGGATCCATATTACAGTGATATTGGAAATGACTTCAATTTTACTGTTTGATTTCAACTTCTAATTATTGCACCCTTTTATAATTTTTCTGATTTCATGCAATGAAACCATAATTCTCGTCCCCCCAAGCACCGTTAACCAGGATGCTAACTTTGAAGTGAACCTTATCATTTCATCCAAGGAGACACGCTTTCATTGAAATGCGTTTCCCCTACTGCTTTCCATTTGATAACCTTTTCTGAGAGCGTTTACGACGGAAAACGTTGAGAGAGAAAAAGTATTGGAATCTGCTCAAGTGCTTAGAGTGTTGCAGGTGCTCTGAGAATGAGGACAGCATAATTTGACCCAAGCTTTGTTACTACAGAGTTTCAATCACTCCGCTGAAATGATTGCGAGAAAAAAGAAATAGCGGGAGAAGAAATGGGGATAGTATGAGCAAATTTGAAAGAGATGTGTCTCGGTTAGCTTGAGGGAGGAGAAGGGCTGTGATGGATAACATTAAAAAAATGAACCCATTACGGCCTTCATTGTTTAAGGAGCTGTGACGCTTACCAATGTTTTATTGGATATATTAAAATTCCCACACTACATGCCAATTATTCAAACATTTCGGTACTTGGAGAACTCTCTCAGAAAGCCAAAAAAATTTCTCCTCAACGAGGCATTTTACTTGAAATTTGGAGGTCCAGATGGACTTCTAATGGCTCATAGGGAGGGATCTTTTCCCATCTACCCTTTCACTCCCAAGCGGCCGATATATCGGCCGTGGCCTTCCTACCCAATACGCCCAAGCGGCCGATATATCGGCCGCTTGCTTAGAACAATATTTCACATAAACTATAATGTTTAATTATTTAATTTATTTTTATAATGAATGTATACATATTTTGCTATCCTTAAGTATTTTTTATATAATTTAATTTATACTTTTAACATTTTAATGGACGTTATTTCGGCAACTCTTTGTAAAATGTAACTCATATTTCGAAATTCTTACGCCACTTTATAACAATGCGAAATTAGAAAATTTGTCTGTCGTTGTTGCTAGTTTTCGTTTATAATTTTCGTTCATAAGTGATATAGAGGATAAATTTTAATAATTTTCTAATTTAAATGTTCTTTGACTATAATTTTTTATGTACACTGACAGCTTATTGAACTTCTTTTTTTCCTCTCGTAAATTGCCGTGGCGGCTGACTTATGACCTTATGATATTCTCAACAAGCTTATGCACGCTTTTACACGTGATTTATTGTATTCACTTGACTACACGTGCGTCTTTATTCATGTAATACATTGGTACCTATGACTTCGTACTCTCCACGACGTAAAATTTTATCCAACCTCTAATCTCTCGCCCGCTGCAATTATATTTTGGCTTCTCCTCATTACAATCAAATCCTTCTTCGGTATCGACATACATTTCAAAGGAATCTTCTTATCCGAATCTTATTACTAAATTTTATTCACACGGAAACAATACTTCTTGTTTACAGGAAGAGTACACAGTAAGATTATCGTGCGTAGCGCGGGAATAAAATGTTTTCAGCGAACCTCAGCAAGTGGCCGATAACGTCGCCGAATAGTCGCCGTGAAAGTGATGGCTTCACAGTTTTTTATCCTAATCTTCCTTATCTACGTAAGTGATTCATTATTTCACTGCTTTGCTAACACCTACTTTGTGGGCAACTCCTGAGAATGCGTCATCTAACGTCATGCGTTACTAATCTAAAGGTTTGCATGCGGAGTCCCGACGGCTTATGTTTGCATCAGCTCGCGTGTATCAGAGGTTCGGATACGTTTCTTCGCGTTGTGTTTTCTGTGCATTGAGTCATTTGAATTTTCGTCAAAGTTCATCATTGCTGCGAAATCTGCAAATAAAAGTCTAGCGCCTTTCTTGAGTGGTGTGTGATATTTTTCCCGAAAATATCACCCATAATGGCTGGAACATGGGCTGGGGTGTACAGTGGTATTGAAACTCCTTCAGATGAACAATTATTTATACTAAGGCTACCATGTTTTTGTGGACAATTTTTTTATGTCAGTTCCCTTCGTGAACAAACTTTACCAAATGGGAACATATATTACAGGAACTATTACAAATAAACGAAAATTTCTGCCCGTATTTTTCAAAAAGAAGTTCACCATCGGGGAAAAAATGTTTTGCCGTTCCGGGTGTATTCTAGCCAGTGCATTTAGGGAAAAAAATTCTCAATGAGGACCTGTGATCCTTCTTTCAAGCAAGGCGACTACAAAGCATAGTGAAGTGACAAAATTGAGACAAGGCTGCGAGAAAAAACTGTGAAAACAGAAGTAATTTTGGAATATAACAAGTATATGGGAGGTATGGACTCTTCAGACTTGATGCTCTATGTATATTTAGATGAAAGGAATAAGGAAACTGGGTGGGAGATTAGAATACAGATGCTGTGTCTGCAGCACAAAGGAACAAAGAAGAAGATCCAGAACAGTGTGCGTCAGATACAACAGGGGTTTGCATTGGGAGCGTTTGCATAAGCATAAGTGCTGAAAGAGTGACTGTGAACAAAAGGAAAAATTTATTCCTACGTGATTTTTATAAACTAATCAAAAGTGTACCTATGTACTTATTACATAAATAACTTGAACATATAATGAAAAATCCTCCGTGAAACAATTTTCATCATATATGTTAGCCTTCGTTTTTATAGAAAAAGCATTGCATATATAAGTCATTCATATGTATAAATAAATGCAATGTTAACATTTAAACAATTCCTTTAGCTATAATTTAAACTAACAATAATTTGTATTAATTAAGGCCTATATATATGACTATATATACATATTTCATTGTTTTTTACAGAAGACTGGCTTAGGCACTGGTCAAAAGTGATTGAGACAGATTTAAACAATTAAATTTTTATGGCAACATTTTTTCTGTTTATGCATAAAAAATTAAGAAGATCTATCATAAACTAAATTCTTAATTAAATACAGTTTTCAATAATTGCAAAATAAAAACAATACTATGAATAAATAAGCCATAAAGTTGTGTTTTTCGTAAACATTTTTAAAAGTATTAAGTTTATGAATTTATTATTGCAAAACTGAAAATTATATATAATGATAATTAATATTTCTGAACACATCATTTATTTCTACATATGTTTAATTTTTTTCATGTCTATAAAGCCTAAAATAAATCCATAAGAATTTTTACAAAAAGTACTAACAATTTCATAAAAAAACCCTTGGGAATTTTGGGTATGGATATTGAAAAATGCTTGGGAGTGAAATGCGAAATATTTTGGGAGGCTTCGTCTGTATGTGGTAAATATCGCTTTTGATTAATTGCATAGAAATGCATGTGGTCACGAGTCTATAAGCATCAAAAATATTTACATTGCTTTGAGAAACTTTTAAACTTTTAAGTCAAAGAAAGTTATCCCTCGAGAGAAATTAGCGTATAGTACTCCCGTAGGTAAAGAAAGGAAATACGTGGGCTGGCTATGGTAATTAGGTCAGAAGAGTTGCCTAAGGTTAATGTGCATAGCTTAAGGAGTAGAGTCGTGGGACTGATCGGTTGTTGGTGGGCGGGAGATTAAATGGAGATGATTTATTTGAGCAGGTTGAGGAGAGAAGACACACGCCTTGAGAGTGATTTCAGAAGTTGATGCGAAGCCGCAAATCACTAACCAGCATCACTCCAACCTCGGCTGTAAAATAGAGTAATGTTTTCGGTGGAGGGTTGGGTGCCAGAGAGGGAGTTTTATCGCAAGATGACGTGATAGGTTCTTTGGAAGAGGTTTGCAGCGCTCGACAAAGGAGCAGCGCGTTGGGTGTCGGGAGATAGATGTCGCATAGCCAGTAAGCAAATAGATGGGCGTTTGTGGAGACGTATGCAGAAACTCTATCTGTAAAGAGGACGGGGAATGGAAGGAGGAAGGTATAAAGGGGAAGCGTTTGGTTAACACACCAAACCCGCCGATAACACGGTGAGGACGTTGAAGGTCTTTAACAGACTTGGATGGGATATAAATGGAGGAAGTATAGGTGTAGCTTATCTCTTTATTCCCGAAGAATATCCTCTTCTTAGGCTGAAGGGAACGACCATTGAGGATATGACATGTCGATTATTGCATGGAAATGACACTCTTGAAGGAGTTTGGGCTCAGATTAGAGATATATTCGGACAGATAATTATTATGCCATGTCATGCTTTTATATTACCATCAGAATGTTACATATTCATTTAATATGCAGTATTAACTTTTCCAAGATGTACTGCCGAGTTATCTTGTAGGTGATCCTTATTTATTCGCTGAATTTGTGAAACACTTCGAATGTTTGCCTAGTCTCACATTGCCGTTGCACATTTGTCCATGATAAACAGCCACAGACGTTTTTGTAATGATTTCGCTTTTCTAGAATAGACTAATGCAACAGCATACGCCTACTATTTAAAAATATGAATCAGTCACTTTGTCAGGAATATCAGTGGCACGTGACTAGGTGATTGTTATTTTGAATATAATAATTTAGGTTTAGTGGGAAATGGCTAATAAGAGAATAAAATATTTAAAAATTTTCAGCTTCTTGCTTTTCTTTAGAAACCCTCATTTTTTAGCTACCCTCATTGGTGTGTAACTTTCCACACTCAATTGAGGCTACTTAAGTGTCTGATTGAATATAGCTTTCTTGGGTTAAATGCCGGTTGAAGCTCTCGGCGTGCCCAAAAAACTCCTTGGAGAGCGAGGTGGCTCAGAGAAATAAATTGGTCCACCTACCTATCCAAAATATTTGGTATCGTACACCTGTATGTATTTGATGTGAGCTTTATCTTCATCTATCTGAAATAAACTTCGAGTTAAATTATAGAGTGAAAGATCCTCAGTGAATGCCGCGGTTAGTTCAACTCCATATCGTTTGGTCTATATTTAGAGGGATTAGGGGACAGGATAATGTGGACGCATGCATAAAAAGATTAACTTGAGAGTCATGCAGGTGGCAGGTGAGCAGAGGAAGGTATCGAATGGCATAGTCAGGATGCATAAAGCATATTTGGAAGAGATATTTGGAGGCCATGAGAGAGAAAGAGACAGGCCTTAAATGAGATTTATATCATACTTTGAATAATCCCAGGAACCTTTTATTCTAACTGGGATGGGAACTAACATTACAACACTGTTTAAGATATTGATTGACCTACCTTTCGGTGAAGTAAAAAGGTAGCATAGTTCTGGACGAGAGGAAAGCCATGAGACAGTCACTGGGTGTCACAGGTGTATTATGTACTGGGAAGGGTTTGCTTATCCCTTTCCACGCCAGTGGATTGGTACAATGGTGTGGCAATATAAACACGGCAAACTCCATAAGGGAGCGGCGTCGCAAGAGATAATTTTTAATGCAAGAGGTAAAGTCCAATCATACTTACTGTGTAAAGCTTAAGAATGTTGTTTGATAAATCTTCCCTGATTTATTTTTTTGGCATTCATCTTGCTTCCGTATCTCCACAGAAGCGTCGAAAACTTATTGGATACAACAACTTTAATTTGGAATACCCTTTGAATCACATATTTATCATGGTTTCAACTACGATTTCGGTCATCATCAAGTGTAATACACCAGTTTCCCTATATCTCTTGACGCAAGTGTAACGTTACGTCGTAAAATCTGGTTGATTTTTCACGTAAGTCCAGACAAGGGAAATACTCCAACCGTCGGTCACATGCTGAATCAGGGTAAGACTCCACAAACAGAAAAACAGCTCACAAGAAAAAGGTAGCCAAAAACAATTTACGAGTTATTACCGTACGATATCTATTCAAAGTAGAGTATTCAAAAAAATCAGAAGTATTACAGAAAACAATGATAGTAAATTCATGATCCCAAGGAAACATTACCAGCAGAAAATTGCTCTAAAAATCTCATGGCTCACAAGACATGTGACTCCCATGCAGGTCAGGAAGAAAAAGGGCTCGCCTAAGCAAGGCGAGACAGCATTTGAGGGGAGGGCTTCTTCCAGGGAGTGGAGGGGTAGCCAGGCGAATTCAACAACCGCCCACTGATGCGTCACTGCCCCTGCAGAAACGGCCGCTCCGCAAAACACCATTCCCTGGTTTTGAGACAAAGCCAGCACCCAGAATTTTCCCCTCAACATCTGGGTTGGAGACCTCAGAGGAATCGTTCATTGGAACACATGGAGGGGAAGGAGATACTGGGGTGAGGTGTTGGAGGGAGAGAGAGTTTGTGATAGGACAATGGTAAAACTTCTCACTCCAAGTGCAATACTAAGGCCTTAGCACCGATTTCCCCTTGCTTGCCAAGGAGAAGTATTTCTCCGCAGTAGTCCTATATAAGTCTTGCATTGCAGGTAGGCTGGTTCGGAGGCTGGTTCGGAGGCTGCTTCGGAGGCTGTTTCAGAGACTGTTTCCAGAGACAGGATTTTCCAGAGACAGGATTTTCCAGAGACAGGATTTTGCGAGACAGGGCACTTTGCTACAGGGACCCTTTGCGCAAAAAATCCTTTGCGCGAAAAAACCTTAGCGCGAAAAGTTCTTGGCGGGAGAAGTTCTGCGGATAAGTTCGGAGGAAGTTCGAGGAAGTTCGAGGAATTTCTGGGGGGGGGGGTACCAGAAATTTTGGGGGGGGGGGGGGACACTAAAAAATGCCACATCCTCTGTGGGAAAATGACCACAAAAATTGCTTGAACTTGGGGACCAAGACACGTCCACCAAGAACTGATTAATGCCTAGAAAACTTATCGAGGCATCACAGGTCCACTGGTTTTCACTGGATGAACCCCCACTGTTTAACCCCCATGAATTTCACAAAAACCATTATTCAGTGGTTAGAATTGAACTGAATATAAAAAGTTTATTGATTGAGACAATAGTATTCAAGAAATATCACTCAAAAATAGTTTTGACAAGAACATACATTTTTATCACTCTGTAAATAATAACCTCAGAAGTGATGTTTGGAATTCAACAGAATTCTTACGTGAGTAACATGACATAATTACAAGAGTGAGACAAGAAATAATTTCTGAATTGAAATAGAGTAGATTATTTAGTATTACATAGCAAGAAAATGAAATTAATAATCAATATGTCATAATGTGATGCTTGTTTCGGTGTACAGTGAATCAAAATTACAAATAATTATCATCAGCGACCAGAAGGAACTGGGAAGATTTTTATTGGTATAACACCAGGATATCTTTACCAAACTCAAATGTTCCTTTTCTCATCAGAGATATTTTGTGGTTTTTTTTTAAAACCAAGTAAAGCAATACAATAACCAACCACTTAGTAAATGGGCAAGATTGGGTTGGTGAAGCAGTTGGGTTCATCAGAACCCTGGGTTGTCCCATTAGTTGGGTTCAACCACCTTATCAAAAATCAACGATTGACAAAAATGGGTTTTAACTTCTACCCAAAATTCATATTGCAACCCAAGAGAAAGTTAGGGTCGACCAACAAAATATATACCCCATATTATATAATCATTAAGTACAAGTTTATTCAAAAATACGGTTATTCACTAAATAATTATTAGTTATCAAAATACCAGCAAAAATATTCAGCATAATATGTGTCTCACTTAATTAATATACATTGGCATTAGTATTTCTCCCATTTAAACCCTCCATGTTTGTAAATATTATCAGTCCATAATTAATTATCAATAATCAATAATAAAGAATCCTCCAAAATTCAACAAGATTACGTAAATGACAATAGATTGCACTAAATTCCTCGATTTTCCAATAATTATTAACAATTTATAAGGCATATGGTATTCATGTCAGCTATTGAACAAGTACTGACTAAATTTAATCAAGATGTGTATATATATCTCTCAGTATTAATTAAACAAGTCAAAAAAGAATCATAGGCGATGCTAACAAAATGAGAACTGCATATTGCATCAACAAAAGAAATCACTCTAAATTTCACTCTTCAATTAACAATAAAAATGAGAGCTACATGCTGGTTGCGACAAGATGAAAGTTCATACTTGTCGGGCGATGAAGGTCGCAACTCAACGCCAAAAGCCACACTAAAACACAGTAGGCAGTCTTAAGATCAGCTGATCAATTCAATCACTCAGCCATCGATAGAATATTGAACACTGCAAAATCACGACACTTATCACTGTCCAGAATTGTGAGAATGTCCATAAAGTCTTGGTGGAGGAAAGGTGACACAAAACACAATTGAATCTTAATAACTGGGGCCACCTCCACAGCTTATCTGGAAACGAGCCATCTCGGGGATTTCCCCCCAAGTTAATCTCCCGTCCTCTCCCTCCAAGCACCCATAATTCCTCCACCTTACCCCATCTCACAATCACAGTAGACCAACACTAAATTACATGAGTGAATTAAGCAGATGAGAATAAGCAAGTACAATACAATATTTCAGAACAATTTCAATTACAAGCATAGAAATAGACTTATTATTCATTATTCAAAACAATATTATTAGGAATCAAGACAAATTCAACACCGAAATCAAGCATCAAATAGTATTTGAGAAAGCAAACATTAGCATTCATTGAGAAAAAAAAAATAAAAAAAAAATCAATGATATTTCTCTCCTTTTAATTAGTGGAATTAGCAATGCCACCATGATATGCCTTTAAATGAGAAACATGACAAATTTTCTCTTTCCCAGGAGAAACTTCCAGAATAACTGTTACAGGAGAGAGATACTTTTTAAGGACGAAAGGTCCTTTCCACAGAGGTTCCAGTTTTGCCATTTTCTGTTCACCTTTAGAACTGACAGGATGGTTTTTGCAGAGAACAAGATCTCCCACACAGAAAGTGATTTGGGAGTGAGATTTATTATAGGATTCTTTATACCTGTTTCTGGCCTTTTTTAAATTAGCAATAACATGATTCAGGCAGGCTTGCCTGTCATTTACTTTGAGATCATTCTCGAATAAAGATTTTGGAATGTCCCACTGATTAATTAAAGGATGCTTAAGTTCTCTGCCGAAAATTATTTTGGCAGGAGAATATCCACTGCTCTCATGAGAGGCAGTGTTCAGGGCAAAATTTAAGTCAGCCAGCATAGTGTCCCACATATGGTGAGCATTATTGCACAAAATAGCAAGTGCAGATTTTAGATTTCTATGCAATCTCTCTACCTGATTAGAACAGGGATAGTATGGAGAAACAAAAATTTGCTTAACCCCCAGTTGCAAACACATCTCCTTAACGGCATGAGATTTGAAAACTTGTGCATTATCAGAAACCAAATATTTTGGAAAACCGAATTTTGCAAACACTCTTTGAGTGAGTATTGAAACAACTGAACCAGCAGTAGCCTTACGAACTGGCTCAAGAAAACAGAATTTAGAAAAACCATCAATAAGAGAAAGTATATATTGGTGTCCACCTTTAGTCAAAGGTAAAGGACCCACAAAGTCAATATAAAGTCTTTCCCAAACCTCAGAAGGATTTTTCGATGATAGCATGCCAGGAGGTGGAGCATTTCTGGGTTTACAAGTTTGACACAGATGGCATTTTCTGACCATGTCATAAACCTCTCTTTTCATATCCTTCCACCAAAAGTGTCTGCTAATCTTATCATAAGTTTTAGCCATGCCCAAGTGAGCAGACATACTAGAGCAGTGAAAATATTGAAAAATCATAGGCCTCAAGACCGTAGGCAGAACAGCTCTTCCTCGCTTAATTTTAGAATTCCCATAACATAATAGCTGTCCCTTCAGAAAATAGTTTTTGTCGTTCAAGGAATTATTATTAATCTGATTGAAAATATCCTTTAGAACGAGATCAGTTTCTTGGTGTTTTCGAATGTCAACGAATGACAAAGGCAATTTATGTAACACACAAGAATAAGGAACAGCTGACTCCTTATGAGTGATTGATTCCACATCTAAATGACTATTTGTAGATGAGGATGGCTCAATGCGAGAAAGACAATCTGCGACAGAATTAGCTGATCCTCGAACATGATGCACAGTGAATTTATAAGAGGATAATTTAAGAACCATCCGGCCTAATTTGCCCAACTGCTTAGGATGAGAGAAAAGCCATGTCAAGGCACCATTATCAGTGTACAAGTGAAATGGTTTTACTTGTAAGTAAACACTGAATTTTTGAATTCCAAAATGAATTGCGTGACACTCCAATTCATAAGAAGAAAATTTACGTTCATGTTCCAAGAGTGCCTTACTAGCGAAAGCCACAGGGACAAAATCACCATTTACTTTGTGATTCAGAACGGCACCAACCGCCAAATTACTGGCATCGACAAATAAATGAAATTCCTCGTCAAATCGAGGGAAAGATAATACTGGTGGATTGGTGAGAGCTTTCTTCAACTGACAGAAAGCCTCATTTTCAACAGCTGTCCATTGAAAAGGAACATTTTTACGTTTTAAGCGATTCAGTGGCATAGAAATTTCAGAATACCTTGGAATAAATTTGCAGTAAAACCCACAAAGTCCAATGAATCTGGCCACTTCCTTCACATTTCTGGGAACTGGGAATTGTTCAATTGGTCTCACTCTCTCAGGATCAACTTGCAAGGTTCCATTTGTGATGAGATGGCCCAGAAAAGTGAGTGATTCCACACCGAGCTTAACCTTGTCCTCGCACACCGTCAAACCGGCACTGCGTAGTTTGTTGAGGACAGCATTAACATGAGATACATGGTCTTCAGCAGACTTGGAATAGATACACAAGTCATCAATATATGGGTAGACACATGAATATTTCAAATCGCCCAATACTTCATTAATGAGACGAGTGAATATTTGAGGAGAATTTACAAAACCAAATGGCAATCTATTATATTGGTACACTCCGAACGGCGTCACAAAAGCAGTTAATTTCTTAGAATTCTCAGATAATGGTATTTGATGAAAGGCAGAATTGAGATCAAGAACAGTGAAATATTTTGCATCAGCAAGATATTGGAATGCATGTTCAACAGAAGGTGTAGGATAACCGTCCGATTTAACAACTTTGTTCAACTTACGGTAATCAACCACTAATCTTTCAGATCCATCCTTTTTAGGCACTAGAAAAGCTGGCGAACACCAGTTTGAATTGGAAACCTCAATCACTTTCTTATCAAGTAAAGATTGGATGTGCTTCTTCATTAAATTTGCCTTTGGAGGTGACAATGAGTAAGGATGGGATCGAATCGGAGTAGAATCTAGCAGTTCAATTTCGTAGGTCATAACAGATGTGACCCCCAATTCTTGAGAAATCACATCAGGATACTTTGACAATAAACCCTTCAACTTATCACACAACGTAATTTCAGTGGACGACAGAACATGAGATTCGGACGAGTTACTAACTGGCGCCGATTTAAACGCTTCGCAATTGTCCGTAAAAGAAAAAAGAGAATTCGGGGCAATTTCAAAACTGACGTTCGCCGGACGAATAATCATCTTTGAATTACAAATGAAATCCACACCCAGTAACACGGGAAACGGGATTTTAGCTAGATGAAACACGTGGTTCCAAGAAAACTTGCCTATTTGAACCTTGAGTGAGACAGAGGAATTAATATGAAAAGGCTGCCCCGACACAGTGATTAAATCGACGTCAACATTCTTACGAATAACCTTTCTCCGGCAACATTTCAGAGAAGCAAAGAAATCTTCATCACACAGTGAAACTGAACACCCAGTGTCAATTAAAGCCTGGCATGGCATAGAATGAAGATTAATAGATAATATTGGCAATCGAGTCGAACACTTGTCACGGACGCTCATCAAACTCACGGCAGGCTGAGTAA
This sequence comes from Ischnura elegans, assembly GCF_921293095.1. NCBI lineage: Eukaryota > Metazoa > Arthropoda > Insecta > Odonata > Coenagrionidae > Ischnura > Ischnura elegans. Next base: position 131,335,693 of record NC_060247.1, on the reverse strand, counting down.
ATCGTCGTCTTTTGCGACACTCGTTCACTTTGTGGCCAGGTTTATGACAGTAAGAACAATTAATAGGAAAAGAAACTTCCCTAGGCGCACTGGAAGAGGCAACAGAAGACGGATTCCTAGAGATACGATGGAAAGTGTTGGAATATTCAGCACAGTCCATTAAATGTTTAGCAGCCTGCGTGATAACAGAGTCCAATTCTACAAATGTGTTAGGCTGATTTGAGAACATAATTGCAGATTTTGTTAAAGGATTTAACCCTTGAATAATGAGTCGCACAATAGAAGACTCGGAATACTGCAAACCCAGCACCTGAGTGGCATTACGCACAGAACACACGAAATCGTGGGGCGTTTCGCGAGGGAACTGAAATCTCTTAACTTTCGTAGTGATCAAGCGATCAAACTCTCTGTCACTAACAATTCTAGCCCAAACTTTTTCTGTGATTTGAGACCATGCGAGATTCAAGTTTAACATAGACAACCAAAAATGACGAGAGCTGGCAGGTAGTTTAGATACTACAAGGTACAATAACGTTGACAGAGGAACCAAAGACAAAGAAACGATTTCATTAACTTTTAACATGAAATTAAACCAATTCTCACTGTTTGACACCTCAAATGGCGGAAAATCACTGAGTAATTGTTTGACAATTACTAACCCTTCAGAAACTGGCAATGTCTGAGAAGCAGACATTTCGTGAGAGACGTGAACATTACTACTTTCCTCGTGCGTTGGGCGAGGTGGAACCACCTCTAAAGAAGATTCCCGTTCATTATTAGAAACTTCACTTCCTACGGACACATTAGCCGTACCCCTGGCCTTACGATCAGTACCTCCAGGCATTATGAAAAGTGAAGTGACGACAACGAGAAAAAGAGAGAGAAAAAGCGAGAAATAAAACTATCTCTCATTACTGGAAGAATCCAATAAGAAAAGAGGGGTGCGAGAATAACTAGCTGCTATCCAAATTATCAAGAACATTACGAGCATTACGAACATTAATGTCAAATGGCATAGGACCACGAGGAAAAGTCGGCAACACTAGTCACGTAATCCCACACGAACCAAAAAGCACTTAATGGAACATAAAATAACTCACTTTTAAGAGGAGAAACAACCAGAAACTGCAAAAAGTGGAGAAATAGTGGAGAAATGTCACCATTGTCCAGCACTCGGAGACCTCGACGAAAGGACAGGAAATCGAACCTCAACTCTGCTACCAATATGTAACGTTACGTCGTAAAATCTGGTTGATTTTTCACGTAAGTCCAGACAAGGGAAATACTCCAACCGTCGGTCACATGCTGAATCAGGGTAAGACTCCACAAACAGAAAAACAGCTCACAAGAAAAAGGTAGCCAAAAACAATTTACGAGTTATTACCGTACGATATCTATTCAAAGTAGAGTATTCAAAAAAATCAGAAGTATTACAGAAAACAATGATAGTAAATTCATGATCCCAAGGAAACATTACCAGCAGAAAATTGCTCTAAAAATCTCATGGCTCACAAGACATGTGACTCCCATGCAGGTCAGGAAGAAAAAGGGCTCGCCTAAGCAAGGCGAGACAGCATTTGAGGGGAGGGCTTCTTCCAGGGAGTGGAGGGGTAGCCAGGCGAATTCAACAACCGCCCACTGATGCGTCACTGCCCCTGCAGAAACGGCCGCTCCGCAAAACATCATTCCCTGGTTTTGAGACAAAGCCAGCACCCAGAATTTTCCCCTCAACATCTGGGTTGGAGACCTCAGAGGAATCGTTCATTGGAACACATGGAGGGGAAGGAGATACTGGGGTGAGGTGTTGGAGGGAGAGAGAGTTTGTGATAGGACAATGGTAAAACTTCTCACTCCAAGTGCAATACTAAGGCCTTAGCACCGATTTCCCCTTGCTTGCCAAGGAGAAGTATTTCTCCGCAGTAGTCCTATATAAGTCTTGCATTGCAGGTAGGCTGGTTCGGAGGCTGGTTCGGAGGCTGCTTCGGAGGCTGTTTCAGAGACTGTTTCCAGAGACAGGATTTTCCAGAGACAGGATTTTCCAGAGACAGGATTTTGCGAGACAGGGCACTTTGCTACAGGGACCCTTTGCGCAAAAAATCCTTTGCGCGAAAAAACCTTAGCGCGAAAAGTTCTTGGCGGGAGAAGTTCTGCGGATAAGTTCGGAGGAAGTTCGAGGAAGTTCGAGGAATTTCTGGGGTACCAGAAATTTTGGGGGGGGGGGGGACACTAAAAAATGCCACACAAGTATAAATATTATTGGAGATTATTGCACCATTGGTGACTATTATTAGAACCAAAATAGGTCCCATTAATCTTTATAAAAAAAGGTCTACTCAACGAAAAATCACTTGCCTTGATCGGAATTACTGTATTTTCCTTCCGCGGAATCTCCTCACTCCAGTGCACTTCTTTGCGACTTCATGAAGGAGCAACGCTGGCTAGTCTGAGGGTCTTTTTTAAATAAAAAAATGGCTAAAATCATATATCGATATTATATATTCCATGCCAGGAAAATATTAAAAGAGCTGAAGAAGGCGTTAGCCAATGAAGAGGCCGATTTTAATAGGTTTATTGCCAGAGGTGGATGTAATCATTGGTAATTGGACTCCCAAATAGTTGGTAGGATGTGGAGAGCGAATCTTTGGAGTGAATCTAGGCAGTGAATCTTTCGAGGAACCTTTTCGAAGTCCTACCCATCGATTAAGTTCGTTCTTTGTAGGCGTTTTGCCGACACAAGAAAAAATTATCGTGTGATATCTCCTGTGCCCTAGTGATCTTTGTTACATACAAAGCCGCTGAAAGCCAGGAGCCAGCCGTTGCCGTAAGGTCTCCTCGACCATTTTGCGTGTGATAAAATGCATTCTGCAGGTTGCCTACCCTGAAATTTCAAACTTCAATAACACGGCTCTGTGGCCGCGATGGCACAGCAGATTACTCAGAGCTCAGATTTCTATGAACATTAATACTCCCCCTAAGAATGGATGAAAGCGATGGATTATACTTCGCAAAGGTTCAATGTGAGTCTGGAGTCGTGACTGGCCTCAATAATTGGCCGAGGAAGGAAAGACCGGACGCGTAGCAAAGGTGTGCGCAGTTCTGCATTCGGATTGTTAAGCTTGCCTCCGTTGCTTAGTGTTTTAAAAAAAATATAGAAATAAAATTAAAGACCTATGAATAAATATAGACCTATAGAAATGAAATTCATTCCAATTTGATCAAAACAGCTGTAGACTTTTGAATTAGTTTCATAAACTGCATTATTTCTCTCAAACGCTTCATAGTGATGCTTAGAATGGGTATATTCAATATTGGTATTTATTATAATTAAATATATTTGGTGTAAAGAAGATCGCAGCACTAAATGAGAACTAAGTGTCGTTAGCCTAGGATCAAATAATTCGGAAATTGTGTTTTATCCTATCACATATAGCATATGTATTGGAATTCAAATGTGGTTTTAAACGCGTACTTGTACCCTCCATGAATATAAGTAGCTTATTTTTTTCGTTTACTTTCAATTAATACCATACCATTCCATAATACCATAAGGGACAAGCATGGAAATATTCTAATTGAAAACGAAGACAAAGCCGAGAGATGGAGGGAATACCTTGGAGGAATTATGCAACGGGACGAAACTTAGCTCAATAATTGTTGAAGAGGAAAGTGAAGTTGAAGAGGATGAAATTGGAGCTAGCATCTTAAGATCTGAATTTGACGCTGCAATTAGAGACCTGCGAAAGAATGAGGCCCCAGGAAATGATGACATTCCCGCTGAGCAAATAAAAAATGCAAGAGAAAAGGTCTTAACTCAAATGCATAAAACTCTCTGCGTTATGTACTCAACAGGAGATTTACCTAGTTACTTCGACAAGAACATCATCATTCCTTTACCCAAAAAGAATAGAGCAGGGAAATGCAAAGACTTTAGGACCATAAGCCTCACGACACATGCGTCGAAGATTCTGACAAGAATTATTTACCGGAGATAAGAAGGAAGAGCAGAAGAATTCCTGGTTGAGGACCAATTCGGGTTTAGGAAAAGCAAGGGCACAGGAGAATGGAGAAAATCAAACAAATTTTCCTAGAATTTGTCGATTTTGAGAAGGCATTTGATAACATGGAATGGAACTCAATGTTTAGAATTCTGAAAGAAATCGGAGTGCTCGTAGAATTGTTCATAGTTTGTATAAGAACCAAGTGGCTGTGATCAAATGTGGACCCAACGGTTCAGAAGCAAGAATAAGAAAGGAGGTGAGACAAGGGTGTGCAATTTCTCCCTTAATTTGTAATGTTTACATAGAGAAATCCATCAATGAAATCAAGGATAAAGTTTCGGGTGTCAATATCCACGGAGAAAAAATTAGTATGCTGCGATTTGCTGACGACATAGCAGTCATAGCGGAGACAGAGAAGGATTTGAAAAAGACTTAGACAAATATGGAAATGACAATGGCCAGATATCAGGTAAAAATCAACGAAAAGAAGACTGAGATGTTAGTTTGCAACAAAAGAGAGGAGGCTAAGACAAGCATCAACCTAGGAAAGGATAAGCTTGAAGAGGTGAACGAGTTTTCTTACCTGGGAAGCCGAATTACCAACGATGGACGAGGCAAGAAAGAAACGGCCAGTAGAATAGCAGAGGCGAAGAGGGCTTTCTACAAAAATAAGAATGTTCTTACAGATAATACAAGCATAGAAATTAGGAAACAATTCATCAGATGCCATATATGGAGTACGTTTCTCTATGGAGGCGAGGCTTGGACTTTGAGAGCAGCAGAGAAGTCAAGAGTGGAAGCATTCGAAATGTGGTGCTACTGAAGAATGATAAAGATAAAATAGATTGACCGTGTAAGTAACGAGGAAGTGCTAAGAAGAGTGGGAGAAAAGAGAAGCCTTTTTAAAACCTTAAGCAGCAAACGGGACAACCTGGTTGGCCACATTTTGAGGCACGATGGCCTGATGAAGACCATCGATGAAGGACAAGTGGAAGGGAATAAGGGCAAGGGATGGCCCAGAATGAGTTACATAGGACAGGTTTTAAAGGATGTAAAAGAGAGGAAAAACGAAGCAATGAAAAGGTTAGCGCATAGGAGAGAGAAATGGATTGCTGCGTCAAACCCACCTTAGGATTGTTGACTAATTCTGTGACTATGACTTCATTGTTAAGTATGGTACTCTAAAAGAAAATTGAAACCCTATTTAAAGATACATCAGTTTGAGCTTATTTGAGGAATTGTGTAAGCATATGATTCAATAGTTTTAGGTAATTATTTCTCATAAAGAATTTTTTTAGCAATTTTGTTTCTCATGAAAACTATGAGGCTATTTTTAACCAATTCATTTTTTCTGTTTGTATTTGTGATTCACCGTCGCGTTTCATTTGAAATTCATGGCTGATTTATCGCCGCTCAACTTGCACCAACCGCTGCGAAGTTATTAAGGCCTTCGTAGCATTCACCAAGCTGAAATCAGCCATTTCAACCAAGAACAATTTTATTGATGCCCGATGAATTAAACATTGAATTCATCTATATAATCAATGAGAGTTGGCTTGCTTAATTGAGTAGAAGGTCGTAACTTCGCCATGCGCAAAATTTGTTTGACATGCAAATAACTTCGAGCGGTCCGTCACAATTTAGCTGCGGGTGTATATAAATGGAACCCAGATGCTCATTAATTTTTATCTGAATCCGCTAACCTTTGTAGAGTGATTGAATAATTGAACAAAACGTTTCCAAGCATTCTGCCGAACCATATATCTATTGAATTGTAAACTCCAGAGGTAAAAAACGTCGCAATTTCATGTAATTAGATTACTTTTTCTAAAGTAAACTTTTTCCAATTTCAGTTCGAAAAAGCAGTGAAATTTACGGTCTTCCTGGTTCATGCGACGCGATGGCTCTGTGAAACTGATTTTTCACGTTGAATTTAAATAGGAATCACGTAATTTATGGTTGTCACTGAATTGTCATGATGAAATTGCATAGGCTGTGGATAAAATTCTTCGATGACCTTTTATACACATTTTTATTGGAAAATTTTCTTCATTGAAGATTTTTCACAGCGGAGATGTTAAAATATAAAGATTAAATGTTTAAGTGGTAATGTTTAATAAGCTCAGTGAGGTGAAGGTATAGGAGAATCAAGGTGGAATGTGCTTAGTGATAATATGGACTGTCTTCTTAGAAATCTGTTTTAGGTGCCATTAATGCTTTTTGATGTAGATTTATCGCCGAAGGATAAAATAACTTGCTAGAAAGGGAAACAGCAGCTGTGAATTTGAATTCGAAGAATGGATGATAGGTAGTGATTTTGTGTTTTATAGCCTTTAGAGAGAGTTTCGATACAAACCGTTTGCAATTTGGGATCATGGAAGGAGTTGCAAAGCTTTTGGTCGATATGAAGCGGTGATAATGGGTCGAGAAACGGTGGTGGCCTTTAAAACGAATAGCAAAGGAGGGAGCGCGATTTCTGGAGACTTTTTCGGGCGCGAACAAATTATGTCGTGGAACAGGAGGCCAGAAACGGATGCATTTGTGTACCTTCACTACCTGTCTTTTTTGCGTTACTGCAATCGCCGCAGAAATCTCTGCCTACCGTTTTTACGAAGATGTGATGAATTTCTAGATAATTACGCTGCAGGATAGGATTTCTCTTCCTTCACAGTTACATTAGATACCACGAGAGATTCTTTTGTTTGTGCCCCAAAGGATGTTATCGTACACTTTTTTTACATTTCCAAACCACTGTTTTTCAAGATTGCCTATGCAAATTCATTTTTTCACTTTGTTATGACGATTTATCCTTATTTTTTGGGGACTACTCTTGCTTCCCACCATTACAGTATCTCCCTCAATCCTCCAAACCCAATCTTTCCAAATTTCGCATACTCCACGCCCTTTCTTAAGAATCCTGCTTCCCACACTTATACCTCATTCATATCTCCTGAGACGTGGCTTATTACTTTATCATGGCTTTCCCTTACGCATCTGACTTTTGCCCGTGTTTCTCTACCACAGCCTAGTTTATTAGGGTGAATTCCAGTCCCTCCATCTCTTCCTCTTTTGTTATTTTCCGTGCTCCTTCGCTATGCCATTTCCTCTCCCTCTACCCACCCACTTCTCATACGCCATCCTTGCATATTTTACTCCCTCGTTTCTTCCTCACCTTACTTCTTGCTACACTGAATTTCACCCGCATTCACTGCTTCCGCGGAAGCTAAACAATTTTCCCCATTCTTTCTCTCTCCTTTATTCCCTTATTCGCTTGCTCTGCAATTTTCTTCTGTGCGGTGTATTTCCTGCTGTAATATATTCATGGAAAATTTTATACGCGTTCATTTTCTGCTGCCATTATAATTTCAGTCCATTCTCTATTCACACAAGGAAGAATTTTCTTCTCTTTATTCTTCAAACTACAATAAAAAGAAACGGCCAGTAGAATAGCTCAGGCGAAGAGGGCTTTCTACAAAAATAAGAATGTTCTTACAGCTTATAATACAAGCATAGAAATAAGGAAAAAATTCATCAGAAGTACATACTCCACGCCCTTTTGTATTTTTTTAATTTATTATTAATTTATTATTTATTTATTTATTTTGTAAATTGTATTTTATACTGTTCATACTTTTTTCTTACATAGCCCTGATGATGATTTAAAAATAAATCGAAACGTTGGCTGAAACTTGTTTTAAAATTGACCTAGACTCCTAGAAATACTATATCGTACACTAAAAAGATGTTTTCGTGTGTTAAAAGACGAGGAAGTTACCTGGTTTTTACCGTAAACATTACCTTGATCAAATAATGGGTATTAAAGTGCGTGAGTGTTTTAACCATACAAATCAAACAATGATGTACTTCTTGAAAACGAATTAAACATTTAGATCTAATAATCTTTTAATGTTCAACGCTCGTCTTCATATTTTCCTGTAATTTTCTATTAATCCAATGAAGTGAAGTAAATGGCTGTTAATATTCTTTATTAGCGTATGGTGTATCTTTGTCCGAACGTGTGCATCGATTCAAACTAATTAGTTGGTTCTTAGAGCTCTGTATGTAATATGTTTCAGTCAAGTGACTTAAAATAATGCACTAATTTATGACGAGATTGACAAAATGCAGCATAAATAACGAATATACAGCACTGAAAAAATGTTTTTCAGCCATAGGCATGAATTTTATTGAGCAGCAACAGGGAGCCGAAATGGAGCATACTAGGAAAGTACTGTATTAATTGCGAGCTGTGGTAAAATACTTCAAGCCCCGTTCACCGCCTCAGACCTGTGAATGTGTTTATCCCAAAGCTATTATTGCCCTTTTAAATGTAATTTCCCACTACACTACACTTTTGTGAGAATGTTAGTAAAAAATCAGTTCAAATGCTGTGTGTTTTTTTCCTTTCAATTTCGCAGGAATTGCACTGTAAGTGCATAATGATTGGAAAGTAATTATAATTACCATTAATTTAACTAACTACTATAATAAATAATGTAAATAACTACTATTACTACTAATTATTGAGAAACTATAATCTACTAACATTCTGGATGATGTCATTGATAATTTATAATGTTCGCTTCAGCATTGTTTCATTATTTTTACTTAACTCTTGTGAATTTAAAGCCCTTTAATGAAAAGCATTGAACCCCCTTAATTTTTGGCAGCACTTATTTCCATTAGGTCATGCAAAAAGTCTTGAAATCCAAGAATGCTATGAGCATAGCTTTAAAAATGGTAAACATTCATACGTGCATTACGAATATAGAAGTAAGAACGCAATTAATCAGATATTACGTATGGGATGTTTCTCTATGGGAACGATGCTTAGACGTTGACAGCAGCAGAGAAGTCAAGCATTCAATAAATGGTTCAACCTAAGAATGGTGAAAATAGAAGGGATCGATGCAGTAAGTAATGAGGAAGTGCTAAGAAGAGTGGAAGAAAAGAGAAATCTGTTAAAAACCTTAAAGAGAAGACGCGACAACTTAGTTGGCCACGTTATATGAGTCATGATGGGCTGGTGAAAATAATCGTGGAAGGACAGGTGGAAGGGGAGAAGGGCAAGGGACGGCCCCGAATGAGTTAAATAGGACGATATAACGGATCTAAAAGAGAAGAAATATGTCGCTATGAAAAGGCTAGAAGATGAGGGAGGAATGGACAACTGCATCAAACCAATCTTAGGGTTGTGGACTTATCATGATGCATTGCAATTATGATTTCAGTAGCTTCCTTTTCTTGTGCCTGTATCACATATATTTTATATGTACCAATAGATCACTCCTGTACGTTGCTACTTTTGTCTGAAACAAAGAAGTTACCCATCATTCTGCATGATTTCTTGGTCTCAGTTGGCCAGAGTGCCCCAGAGTTGCGTCTTTAACGAAGACGCAACTTATTAGCATATATACTAAAAGGAGAGGCATGACGTACAGGATACATTTTTGTTGGTTTCTGTGATTCGTAGATATGAGGGAGAATTTTGAGGATGCAGTCGGTAACAGCTTATGCCCTGGTATCTGAATATTGTGCAGCATTAGATTAAACACGGTGTCTGTTAAACATCACACATAAGGACACAAAGAAATATGCGCCTTCAAATCTGTATGAAGGTATGTGACCCAAAACATAACATTCGAATGTTCGTAACATTCGAAGCATATTAGAAAATAGAGCTTATAATTCTAATTTCCGTGGTGGTAAAAACATTCTTTAATAGGTAACTTTTTCTTCATTTATTATGGACCAGTTTTTGCCTGAGTCACAGAAATTTCTATGACGGTTCTTTGAATAAATTTTAACTGAGCCAGCCATTAATTCCGTCTCGCCTAATTTTTGTTTTTATTTGGAATCCAAACGGAATGGTCATGTTTATATTTAAGGAGAGAATACTTGATATTTATAAATTGTTACATCAACAACCCGACGAATGAATATGTGAGATGGAAAGGCTCTAAAAAGGGTACTGAGAGTATAATGGCAGGCTGTGAACGCTTAGAGCTCACTGTTAAATATGTTTATTCCAGAATACGCTCAACCATTATTATTATATCTCAATCACCCTCATTCTATGGACGGAATATTTCCTTTCCCTTCACGCATCAGTAAATCTACCTCCCGTCACCGTATATGGCCCACATATATTCTCAAGGAATCATAACATATATTTAATTCTTTTATTCCCTCTGGGTTACTATCAAATCAACATAACATTTTACTTTTAATTGTGATGCAATTTGACAGCGGTGGAAAGTGTAAAATTACGCCTTTACAAATAATACAGTTTGAGAAGTAATTTGCCAGTTATCGATTCTAACTGTGTCATAATTGCGTATTGAATGTATCTATGTCAAGTGACCAGAATAAGGAGGAAGACAAAAATGTTTTAAATTATTTCATGGTTTTTAAAATTATATATTGGATCTCTCATTGCCTGGTTTGAATGAAAAATTGCTATATTTTATATTTAAGAATTTAAAGTACATGCAATAGATATAGCTCTCTTTAAAAGGTGTTAGAGCTGCGAGCAGCATATGTAACATTTACTCTGGAGCAAAACTGACCAGGATTGGAGAAAACCTTCCACAGTTAAAAAAATTCAGCATGAAATTATTTATGGAGATATGACTGCACTATTATTACGGTCTAATGAATTGATACGTTGATAATATCTTTTTGTAATCAATAAATCCTCGATTTAGAAACTCGGCCATGGATTTTATGGCGAGGTAATCGAATCTAATTAATCCCTCCTTTCATCGTCAGGTGAGGAAGGAAGGTATGACGCTTCGCATCTATGGCTCGTAAATCACGATTCAATCGCGCCCTAAATCTTTCTCGCTGCGTCCTCGGTAACAATGACCTGGCCATCCTGCACCGTTGCCTGTGTGGCCTGTACGTTAATCCATGTTGGCAGATGTGGAACGTGGTGGTTATATATATATTGAGACGCTGTGTTCGCTTCAAGAGCGCTTGACTCATGCCCACTTGCCAGCGTGATATCTCCTACTTCAACCACTTTGCTTTGTGTTTTTATCTCCACCTTTCGCGTTTATATGCGGTACCACCTTTTCAACGGCCGAGGATTTCAATTACGAATACATATTTTGGTGTCACCTTTGAAACCCAACCTCGCTCACATATTATATTGAATGTGAATTTTTCTCTTGTGAATTTATTATTATTTAAAGATTGTGAATTTATAAAAATTTCAAACCTCAATGTTAAAGCCAGTTGCATTTTACTAGAGGTTGTGGTTGATTTAGTAAATTGTAGAATTTGCTTATGGCTATAGATGAGTTGTTAACATATTATTTCAGTAACCTATTGAGTGATTTTTTTCCATTTGTTAATTCTTAGAAGTTTATAGTCATTTCATGCGCAATTACCTTATTTTGCTTCCCATAAAATTATCATTTTAATTCTTTGTGATTATTTACTTACGTTACTAAGAAAATATAACTGGAAAACCGTTTTTGTCCTCATTCTATTCTCTTCATATATTTCCCCATCTTTTTTTATCAGTTTTATGATCTTTCAAATGAGCATTGATTTCAAACTGACCCTCCATTCAATCACATTATTACCTCCTTTGCATGCGAACTCGTCTCTTTTACCCATCTACCTATCAACCTTTGACACTGATATCCCTTACCCACCTGCTACCTCTAGCCCACAATTCCATCAAAACTCCTTCTGTTGATAAATATCATCAATTTCATCACTTTCACCTGCCATCAGAAGACATACCCTCTAAATCCCTCTTCTTTTTACCCTTCCTCCCTAAATATCCGGAGCGGATGAGACGGCCATAATAGGTGATAAATAGGTCCATATAAAATGATTTTTGCTTGTTCACTGTTGTACTTTATTATTCAGCCCTTTTTTATGAATTTTTATTCACTCACGTGTTTATTCACTCTCCCTTCTATCCTTCAATTCAACTACTTCCTGCTTCCCCTCGCAAAATCACCATGTCTCCCCTTCCTTTCCCGCCCCTTACCCAAATCCTTCACATATCCATCCTCTCCATTTTCAACGTATCTTTCATTGGCGGATTCTAAAGCGGATATATTCCTTCAGCAAGGTGGTGATTATCATCTTTATATAATAATTATTATATTATTATTGTGGCAAGGCATTATTACTATATACCATCGAGCATTTGCCTTAAAAGAAGAATAATTGTGGTGCAAAGATTTTCCTCTCTCCCCCGATCAGGAACATCCTATCATTGACATTCCTTTCAGCCTGCAATGATATCAGTTAAAATTGAATTACCGATAGCTATATTTCATTTGTTTGAGTGTAAGTTTCAACTTATTTTACTCCGTATTGACGTCTTTGCTTTATATTTTCAGGTAAGTTCACACCTATGACCACCAATAGCTATTGAGTATGCAGGTGCCTGGATTGTGTGAGTAAAATTTTTGCGGATTGTAAAATGTTTCTTATTCAAAGGAAAAATGACTTTAGACCAGCAGTAACTTATAAAAACAACTTCCAAATACACATAAAGTTCATAGTGCCCATAGAAACACATCCCAGAAAAGATCAAGGTTTAGGCAAATGATTTATTATCCGTTCAATTCGGTATTTTTCATCATTTTAAATTCCATCATCCAATGGTAACGGTGATTATTCAATAAAATAGATAAAATATGAACGAAGTAGTCTGTATCACACTGCTTTTATAGTGTTCAATCAATTAAATTAAAACAGGTACCATTTTAATTCGAGAGACGCTTTACCCACTGTGTTTTGTTAATTGCTAATTACTTAGACGTATCTATTTCTGTTTTGCTATACACAGCTATCGATTGAAAAAATATGCTTATATCTATTTGTCTACCTTATCTATCATCTAACTTACATCTATAATTATGGTGATGATAGCTATGCTAGGATAAATACATTATGATTTGCATTGGGCTTCTTCCTCATAATCTATGATATTGGAATCAGATATTTATGGTAATAGGCTACACGAAAATATTGGCCCGTAGACCGCTGATCCATATGTTGACAGATAATTGTGATTGAAATTTTGAAAATACACTTATATTTTCGGTGCATTTTATTTTTTGGATAACGAGTTTGGTTTTCCTTCGATTCATCATGTTCTCTCCGGTCCACTGCGTGAGTCACTCTCTCCTTATTCCCTGCTCTATGATAAATTTTACCTCGGGCCCCAAATTACCAACTGGTGGGTCCCTCCGTAGTCTGAACCCGGGATGGAAGATTAGCCTCGCAGGGAACGTGTTTCAACTATCATTACTTCTTTGAGCATTTCATTTTTTGTACCAATTTTTGTCGTCATTTGCCGTCTTCAAGTACAGATTTTAAATACTACCCTCCAATATTTTATGGCCTATTCTACTTAAATTTTTCAATTATTTTAATCTCGAATGATGTTTATGATTTTCTTTTAGGCTGAGCAAAAAATGCCTACTTCGGTCGTGGGGCTCAACATTCTCGAAATGGTTTCATGTTAGTTTTCTGTATAAAATGTTATTGGAGTCATGGCAATCGTTATTTGTTTTCAAGGGGCTTTGCTCATTTATTATTTGATAAAGGTATGGGTTACGGATTTTAATTGAAATATATTTTCAACAAGCTTTGCTTAGAAAAAACTTAAAATGGTTACTCAATCCGTTACTATTCTGACCATGGCTTCTTTTGTGAATTAATTACCTACTTAGGTTATCTTTCCTTAGGTAATCTTGTAGCATCAAAATACATAACTTTTTATGCCACTTTCTCTTAAATTCAGCCTAATCTCTGTTAAATAATGTTTTTATGCATGCTTATGTCTGTTATACTATTTGAGCAAATTATTATACTCTAAACATGAAATTCTGCTCAAAAATATAGAGCAAAGGCATTTTAATGAGTGCATGAAAATGCGAATAAATCAGGAAAAGTACCTATTGAGTGCTTTTACTTAGCTCTCTCCAATTTTTGCATAGCTGAAATTACGCCACTTTTAGTTAACTCTCTTATTTTCCGTTCTTACAAGTGTGAATGGACTCTTCTTGGACTAGTAGCAAGACGGGAACACATTTTCTCCTATTTGTTTTGCGATATTTCCATTTTTCCAGGTATTTTCTATGAAACAAAAAATATGCCATCATTCGGAGCGATTTCTTGACCACCTTTTTGCATTAATGAGTTCTTAAGAGTATCATGAATTGTCCCTAATGAATATTGGCCGTTAATCCTTACCAAAATTTTAGTCTTTCAAAATAGCCCCCATAATGGATTTAAAAATGGTGATGATTGGATTAATTGGTTTTGTGTGGCCGCTTCTTGGGAACAAAGAAATATTCCTGTTGCCAAATGGTTGATCCAAAGTAGGACAGGGATTTGTGCACGAGGTAAGCTTTAAGATAAGGAAACTGACTTAATTAACAGTGTCCGGCGATACCTTGTGGAAAAGTTTGATATCCGTGAGAATAAACTATGAATGGTACATATACTTGCTGGACGGTATATATAGAACGAGGAAAGCCAAAATTTGTACCTTGATAATAACACTACGTGTCGAAACCAGGTCGGTATTTAACCCGGTGTCGCCTGAATTAAAAAGTTATTGCGATTTTTGTGGTAAACACGTATCTAAATGTCAATGAAATTCTGAGTCATTAGGTGCAAAATTTATTCTTTTACCACTAATAGTTACGCCTAGCGGTACCATATGCTACCACCAAAATGTTTTGCATCCCAAATATTAGGCTCACATCAAATAACCATACTTTATATGAGATATATATGTTATAGCAACCATAATTACATTTATAAAACTTCGCATTAAGTGTACATAAGGCGTAAGTAAAGAAAATCGAACTGATTGCTCTAAAACTTCCGTTTTTTGGGCTAGTTGATAATTCTCAATTTTTAAACGGCTCTAAAATCGTTAATTACAACTTAAAAATAGCAAACTTTCAGAAAAATGTTATTTAAAGTATTCTTATCAATTTAAAACTCTCAAAAATCCTAATAAATTACGATAAATGACAAAAAAGTTACGTTTAGCACTCCACTACCAGCTGATACGATTTGGTACCACTAGGCGTTAACGGGTTAAAAAATATTTTGTAAAAGTTTACCATTCATATTTTATTCTCATGGAGAAACTGACTTGATTTTGGGACAGATGGGACGGATTCTCGGACGATTGCTCTGTAGACTCGCTGCACAACTGTAATCACGCAACCTACAATTAGGCCACCTAAAATTAGGCTTCCACATTTCCTTCCAACTTGCATGGCTATAGGTCTGTGGGCGGTGGCGTGAGAGATGAGACCGCAATGGCGATGAATCCCTTGCGCCTGCATTCCCTCCCTGAGGAACAGACTCCCTCTGCATTTCATTGTGCAACTGGAAGGCTAAATTCAACGGGGTACCGGAAGGATTTTGAGGTTTGCAACTGAGGTACTCTTACCAAGTACCGTATATTTCCTAAAACAGGTTTGCACCCGAGACAGTGTTCAAATTTTGAAGTAGTTCACTTGGAATGGAGGTGGTTAAGATATGTCTCCGTTTATAAGTTTTTTCAACGTCAATATGTACAGACTGTCCCAAGGATAGTGTGTCATTTTTGATCTTTAATTTTAGTAACTTTGCATCGAGCAATATTCATGAAAATTGGCATACTTATGAGGAAAGGTCCTAAGTATTGTTGAATGTGAACAAAGTTTTACAGTTTTGACCTTTTGACCTCACAATGTGGGTCCAAACCAAAAATTTGAATTTGCCTTATGGGGTTTCAATGTTAAAAAATCGAGATAAAAAGTCTGAATTTTATTGACACAGATGTGAATTCTTAGGTTTTCGGACACGAGACCTCCGAAAATAAGACTTTTATTTACGAAAATTCAACTGTTGACCCAGTAAGGTCACCGTCAAGGTCATAAGGGTGGCAAAAAGAATAGCATACCAACAAAGGTGTCGATCCATGGGTTTTATAGGGTACCCAAGTAATTGGTATTGTCCAAATACCCGTATTATTCACTAATTGACCGTCGAGGGTCACAATGGGGGTCAAAGGTTGTAGAGTTAAACGTCCAGCCATCATGACAACCAACTTGTCAAACCATAGGTTTTGAAGGGTGCCAAAGTCGGTTAGGCAGTTCATTGTATGTATCGTACATTGTATAATGTTCAAGTTTTTTTATGCTTTTATAGAAATTAATTGAAAATTTTGAGTTGAATAATTCGAATCAATGACGTTAGCTTCTCAAAGCTTAAAATAAAGGATAATGACATCACGCACTTAGCAAATTTGAGATTAGGCATTTAAAGAACTGTATTATAATTTTAACAATTATTTTAGAACTCTTCATTTCCTATGCGTCAAAATATTAATGTTACTACCTGAGATAGATTCCATTTGCATATGTTTCATTCAAGATTTGTTTTATGGATTTATTTGGTACTCTTCGAAAAAGTACACAATAGTATCCACTATGGATAATAAGCTACTTGAACAGCATAGATTTCGTAAATTGTGTTTAAAAGTCGAAGCAACTCTTTTTGTGACATTGTTATTGCAATGCAATGAATTTTATTAAGTATTAACTCATTTGAAAATAAATTAGGCGTATATCACGAAGGTGCCCCAATTCTCCTTTACTGGCAATAATCTGGAATTTCCTCATTTTTTCGATTCGTAAATAGGCCTGTGGAGCCTCCATTGAAATTAATCTGAAATGATGCCTTGTTGGAATTCTTCATCCTCTTTTATATCCTTCATTTCAGCCCCCCATTCTAATTTCACACTTGCATTTCCCGAGAATTTTGTAGTAACGGAATAAATAGGCATAGCGTCGTCATAAAAATCGTGTCTGGTGTCGGTTTCGAAGTATAAGCTTGCGTCAGATGCTCGCTGGACGCGGAGACTGCTGCATCGGCATCGTTAAGTAGTTTATGTACAGATAGCTTGGATGCCGTGAATAAGGACGGAGACAGGGGACCCCATACTCTAGCAATAGCACGGTGTAAACATATTTCGTCGCTCAATTTTCTGCTGAAAAAAATAAGAATAAGGTGACTTAAAAGGTAAGAAAACGGTTTTGACTGAAAAATTCTGCTCGAAAATACATTCATGACCGGAAATTTGAGTGAGACGCGATGCCTCGATGTCCAGATCCCAGCGACGTAGACTCAAATGCGAATGCATCTCGTCTTTGACGTTGCCCGCAAAGCCTTTAGTGCCGGTCACTTTTTTGACGTTCCGTAGATGTGCACATGTGGGTGGAATGGCGCGCAGTGAGTAGCAAAAAGGACTTAGGGTATGAATGAGTTTCTTTGGATTTCAGCGAGGAGGGAATAGTGGAACTGTGGACAGGGATTCATGAGGCACGTTTTGCCTCTTCAAACTCAAAGCTTTCTTTCGAATTTGTCACTCCATTCAGATGTGTGTGTCTTTAAAAACGCAATTTTCTCCAATAGTAGCACTATGTATATACTTATAGCATAAATTGATTTTATAGGGTGCATTCGGTATGCCTTTGGCTAGTTTAGTTTGATTATTGGCATTTTCTATTGACATTAAAATGTTAAAGAGTGCAATATTTTTTCCGTAGTTACCTATACTTGTTGGCGGAATACTGGTAGATTGTATAACCATAATATGTAAATATTTTTCCTTCAGTGAGGAAATCTTAAAATAGTAAATTACCATTCATTTCATTTCAGAAAGATTATGAACTCAAAGATTAGATAATTTAACTTCTGGATATAGCCTTAACATCGAGAAATACTTGATGATAGGACCTAATAATTGAAATTTATAATTTTTGAGCTACTTTTGGGGGTTGTGTTCGTGTATATTTGAATCTAATAGAATTACGAGCTAGGAAGATTTTCAAATCTTGAGGTTTAAACGAAAGCATTTAGCAAATGGTATTTTTTGTGGGCATTATAAACCTGGTATTGCGGTATCATTCGTATATCGTAATGTGTGTCATTTATATTTTAAACATTTCCATCAGTTTGGCTGATGTTTGCATATAAACAAATGCATTAAATTAATTTCACTTGATTTCTAAACTGGTTTCAATCTATGGCAGTAATTCAATCCAAGAAAGGAATTATTTTTAGTTTAGGAGATTTTTTCACGTTTTATGCCACTACTTGCTTTAAAGAGGGTTATATTACTTTATTAAACTCTGGCAGTTACTTGTCCTTATTGTTAACATAGAATTTTGCCCTTGAAACAAAGAAGGGACTAAATGAATTATCACATCTCAAGAGCCGCATCTGTGCCGCTGAACTCCATATAAATACAATTTCGCTTCGGCTTGAACGTAGATGAAAAACATTCACGATATTTCCGTCTATCTGGCTTCAGAATTGCTTTAGCATTAATATTTTTATCTTTTTACTCGAGTTCATGTATTTTTTAAGACAGTAGCGTTCAACATGCAACTGTTGATACTGAGTAGCGCTGTGCACGAATGTTTTGCCTCCGTCTCTCTCCATTCAAAAGTGCTTTAAAATTCATTTTCATAATTTTTTTCTTTAGCATATGTATTTGTATGGCGCCTGCGATCACCATGTAGCTCTCCACGTTGCATTGCGCTGCGCGAGAGTGTTCTTTTCCTCTATTTTTCCAAAAGGATCGTAAGGAGATAAGGAGAGAAAGTGGTGTGAAAGGAGAGAGAAGGAATGCAATGTGGATTACTTTTAGAGTTGTGCGGCGAGGTGGAATCATCCGCTTGGCGTCCTCCTTCCACTCCTATTTATTTTCCACACCACGAAGGAGAAAGAGCGAGCATTCCTCTCACGTTCGAAAAATTCAGCTCCGAAAAATATGCTTCCTCCTTCCTCCATGCGTGGCTGGTGGACTCCTAAGAAGTTTTCGGATTTTCTTTCCTTCGCGAAGGAATTGAGAAGAAGAATGACGTGGTGAAAGAGAGAATGGTAAGGATACAGAGCCAGAGATGGTATGCATCAAAGAAAGCGGTGGAATTCTGAAGAGGAAGACCTGCCACTGAAGTATGAATGCCGGATGTTCCTTTCTTAGATCGTGTATTCTGCAGAGGTGACTTCTTGTACAAAGATGTGCCATATGTAACAATTTACTGGAATGGAACATCTCTCAAAGGTACATTGTGGCCGATCGGTACATTGCAAATATATAAACATGCACTAAAATATCGGTACTCTTCATTGGTTACTTTTCTCTCACCGTCATTAAGTTTCTGAGAAAATAAATTCCGTGGTTTTACTTCAGCAATACACTCAAAAATAAATCAATAGCTTTTAATTTCTTTCTTTCTTACTTTCTGGGCTTAGTGTGTCTTATTGTACATCGCCTCCTGATGCTTACTTTTCTAAAAGCGTTCCCCAAATGTGGCGACTGTTCACCGTTTTGTTTGTCCAAGGAAGACGACTCAGGTATTTTTCTCACGTGCCCTCGTCAGTTCCTTGTTCTCCTTCGTCGATGATGATGCTGGAGTCGTCTCCTTTTATTTTTTTCCGACTGTAAAATCATTCCTCCATATTTTCCTCATCTCTCAATGTCTCAAGGAACGGCACTGATGGCGGGAAGAAAAGAAAATCCGACGTGAGCAAAAAAATGAAGAATATTTGCTCTTTCTCAATGACCTAGATGTCCTCGGAGTGCGTATGCATGTCCTAGGGCGGTGGTCGACTTCCACCCCATTCTCTTGCAATTCCTGCCATCTAGTGGAAGAAAAGAAAAGCTATGGGATGAAAAAGAATGCGCGTAGCAGAACATAAGGGACGTTGAGTGGAGAGTGGACTTGTGCATGCCTGCTTATATTTTTTCGTATCATACGAGAGCAGGAGATGAGAAATAAAAGCAATATTCCGATAATTCAAGGATAGACTGCGACGTCCAGTGTGATGAACCTTGGCTTCCGAAGGAAAATCTGCTGGAAAATCTTGCTAATGCCGAATGCTTCTTTTAGAAAATTTAATTTTTTCAGCGAAAATTCTAAATGTTTTCTATAAAACTTGAACCTTGAATAGGGTAGTTTCCTTCATCAAAGAAAATGAAAGGTATTGGTTGCGATTCGTTACCTACCATTAGTGTGTTCATAATATACAAATTATTTGGTTTTAGAAATCCCAGCTTAGACGAATAGCAATGGTAAATTTTAACAGCATTTGAAAAAGGCCAGATTGGCGCCCATGCGATGCCAATCCACGTGACGTCACAGAGACCTAGTTTCTATACGAGTAGATAAGAGTTTTACACCGTCTGAGATTACCAATGCATGCATGAGGCACAGAGCTCAGACAAACATGTCTTAATAATCACCTATTAAAACTGCTTAAGGTCGGAAAGTTTCCTTCGTTTCATAAGGTATTAATAATCCTTATTTAAGCCAAGCGCTACCAGCTAGCAGGGTACTCTGCTACCTGGTAGCATCCTGCGTCGTATCAGCGCTCAAAGCCTCGCCCCAAGGTCACCTCACTTGCGGCAGCGGGAACCAGAACGACGTCATACGGAGATCTCCCAGCATTCATACTTAGCCGTCGCGTTTTCGCGCGCTTTAAAATTTTCACTTTTAATTTAATCGCGAAAAATAGATATCGTCATTAAAAAATCTAAAAGCGTGAAATACGTACTCCAGGAGTAATAATATTTCCATTTAGACAGTATAAAAATAATAGGAAACCACCCTATTGCATGGCTTTCATCTTCGGTACGCATGCCTTTTGTTCATATCTCTATGGAAATAACGCTTGTGATAAAACAAGAAATTCGGTTTTCTGAAATGCATTTCGATATTATGACAGAATTTTCGATATTTCGTAGAATAAAATTAATCGCTGTAATTTTCTCTTAATGTAACGCTTTGTCATTGGTACAAGGCTCGCTGCTGTGTTCTGAGTGTACAAGCCATGTGCTCTGAATTTACAAACTTAATTCGTTCCTTTCCTTAAAGAAAATGTTACCCTGTTATCAAACCCAATTGTATTTCGGCGTACGCTTGATTTAACTTTCCATTCTAGGTCCCATAAAACGATTTATAAAGCTGTAAAATATATTTACATTTATATTTACCTTGTAATCTTATTGATTTATTGGCTCATTTATTATGAGTTAACTCGGTGTAAAGTCATTTTCTGCTTCCCATATCCCCTATTATGCGAAGCAATTTTATCAAATTCATATTAAGTTTATTTGGCTCTTTCTTATATGTGAATAGGCAATAGTTCACGTGGAAATCTTTGCTTAGCTGCACCTTTTTTAATTTAAAATTCGCATGTCATTTCATATCAGACTTCGCCGAGTACGCTAATAGCCGTAATATTTTGGGCTTTTGAGCACATTGCAATGAAAAGATCACGAGGATATGAGAATTGAAACCTTGAAGTGCATCTGTATGGTCGATAACTACGGAGAAATTTCCAGTTATTGTTATCCCAATGAAGTGGTCGGTGGACCGGCGACACATTCACCGCGACTGTGATGCGCATTTGCTATCGCTTTTGTTCGTCCTGTCAAATGTCCTGCTCCCCATAGGCCGTTTTAGGTTTCAATTCTGTTAGAGCATGATGCGCTGGAAGGGTTTTGAGTGAATTTCAGCCTCCCTCTCAATTCCGCGTGCTTCCAAATGCTGCCGATAGAGTGCACTCGAAACTGTCCGCGATGCTTTCATAGTATTCAACGGGAAGAGTTCTACCGCAAATGGATCCGCGAAGTAAATGGCATCTCTGGGACTGTTAACGTTTTCCGATAATAATGTGTCTCTGCCGACTCTGCGTAATTATGATCTCAGCGACATCATGGAGGGAATATGGCGTCTGCGCGCTCTTAACGCCAACTTCCCCGGAATAATCGCTTATCTTTATCCCTCGGTTGCGAAGCATCGCGTGATTGTAACGTAATGAAAAATGACGTGGGTTAAATCTTATTTGGAAGATTTCATTTACAAAAGGCTCAAACAAGACTTTGTTTTAATTTAGATCAAATTAGAAATTATATTTCTTCAAAGCCAATTATAACTGTAATTTTCTGCCTTTGCTTTTAAATTTTTAGATCATTATCATCATTGGTCAACAATCCTAAAATTGGTTTGACACAGCTCTCCATTAAATTCTCTTGTCAGCTATTCTTTTCACACCAACGCATTTTTTCTATTTTGCATCCTTCTTTACCCGTTCCATATATTTAACCTAGATCTTCCTGTTCCGTTCTTGCCATCTACTTGTACCTCGACGAATGTCTTCGTGGGGCAGTTGTATCTCAGGAAATGGCCTTACCTGTTTTTCCGTCTTCATATTAAGGCTATCATAAGGCTTCTCTTCTCTACTGCCCTTCTTAGGACTTCCCCAGTACTATCTCGGTCGATCCATTTGACCCTCACATTCTTCTTCAGCACGTCATTTCGGAGGTACCGCATATTTTAAGGTAAAGTTTAAAAAAATAATTTAAATATTTTTAGAGACAAACATAGCGGCTTGCAGGATACTGATCTTCTTGAGTGTGGGTTGAAGGGTCCCAGGTTTAAATTCCGCGTGAGGCTTTCAGACACGCCATAAAAAGCGCTCGAATTGTTAGGTTGGCCAGGGAAGGAGAAGGATCCTCCTACCTACCTCCTACTGTGTTGCTCACTGGCTCAGTCCAAGTGAGCTCTATCCTAACCTTTCAAAACCAACAATTGGATTGACGCATTGAGTGAGTGAGTAATTATGAGTTATTTATCATGCATTGTCGTTATCTTCATTTTCTCTACTTGCATGACGTGACTCTAAATTTGGAGGGCACGGGTGATGAGACGAATAATCCACGTGCCTGGTTTTTGAAATTAATTACGTTTCAGATTAATTTTCTACACCCTAAATGACTAGATATTGCACATCTTGATGAATATTGACCCATATCAGAGGGATGCGTTTTTCTCAGACAGTTTTAAGTCTCTGACTCAGACAGTTTCCCATCATTATAGTTTTCATGCCAATTGCCAGCGCGTTCACGGCGACCACGTAGGTGTAATTCGTTACGACATAGTTATTACAATAGAGGAGCGGCGATCATTTTAAGGTCTCATAGGATACATCTAGTTCCCTTGAAATGCTATGATCTTATTATTTAATAAAATATATTCTTTAAAAAAACTTAGTTATAAAGCTTCGTGGCATTGATTCTTACTCTCTCTCAACACCAGATATGTTTCATCATACTGTCTCTTAATCACATCGGCTTTTGTGGAAATCTTCCTAGCTGAAATCACCAATGAAACCTTTTGATATCCTTAAACAAAACTCTTCGAGATGGGAGTTGCCTTGGAAAATGAACTAGTCCAAATCTTGAAAGTGGAAAGGAAGAAATGAAGGGCGTGGAAAGGAAAATAAGGAAGGGATTCCCGCCTTACATTGGCTTCCGCCGAACTGTGCACCCCTAGCGTTCGTCGTTCGTCCTGTTCCTCGCCAGAGCTTGGACGAGACAACGAACCTTCCTCTTCGCCTTGACACAGGAGAACAAATGCCCTGGTGTAAGGCATGCACTATTCTTCTCGGGCTTCTAGAGCCCTCTATAGGCGAAAAGGAAAGACAAAAACAAAAACCAAGGCAGGCGGGAAAAAAGAAGAAAGGAGGGAAATTCAACTTAAAAGAAAATAAAAACATAAGGCTCTTCCGGCCCGAACACTTCCCTAATGGTGAAAATGATCTAGGCTCTCGGTCTTCTCCAAATACCATATCATGCCTAATATTCTCTCCGCGTCTTAATATTGTGTGAGCTGATGACTCGCAACAGATAGAATTTTCCTCTGATATTTTTATTCCAGTCATAATAAGTTTTATATACCGATCGCCCACACCTTCACGTTACGTTCGCGACTCCGCCGCTGTTATCGCGGTGCGCTGATCATTTTGTGGCTCCTTGGTGCGAGAGGGGATTCCCTTTCGCTCGCTTTCTACCGGTCCTTGCGGCCGCGATGCATTACGTCTGCTCCAAAATGCCACCTCCAAGCTACCCGAGGGTATATTAAAGGGGATTGTTCCCACTAGAATTTACTGAAATTAGGGCCCTTCTCATTAAAAATCTCATAAAATAGGCAAGCGGCGTAAATATATGAGGGGATAGATCTCCCCACAAAGCCTCACAGAAATGAAAAAGTTATTTAAACCATTGTCTAGTTTTGAATTTGCTTAGCATAATCTGCTTAAAGCTAATTTTTTAGTGCCAAAATGATGTGAAAAGTATATCCAGACATCTCTTTATTCAAAAATTTTCCCGGACCCCTGTTAGGGGGTTTACCTGGGGGAGCGTCGCCACCCCAGACCATTCCATCCCCGCCAAATGCATGATTCTATTTACGCTGCAAAAGGTAATAAATATTCAATAAAAATTAAATGTAAAACCAACATGGAGTAAGAATTGAGATCTTAGGTGAGGGTATAGCTTTGGATTACTTATTGATAAACTCTAGAACTCTAATCCGAAGAAAATAATTGGAAATGGAGAACGAAATTCCTTGCTAAAGACATAATTAAATGATTAGAATTTAATTCAGTGGAGCCTAAAAATTAGATGGTCAAGTTTCTTCAGGAAAGTCAAGCATAAATTTTGGTAGAATTGAGGTTAGAGTAAGAATAGTTAATACTTAATAAGAAATAAAAATTTGAATACCATTACTCTGAAGAAATTCCAGGTGCCTCTATGCGTACAACGTATGCTATAGCTAGTATACGATATCATTGAGTAATGATTTCTATCAATGGTGAATATTTGCAGCAATATAAATTTTGCAAAAGGCACAGAGATAAAGTTCAAGTGTAGAGTAAAGGAACAGTTTGACTAATCTTCTCGTAAGCTCTCTTCAACCCTTACGAACGACATTTGACCGAGATAGATTTGACAGAGGCACAAGTTTGAGAGCAGCTAAAAGCTCATGTAAGTTTTGAAGTGAACTTTTGGATGAAGTGCTTTAACAATGACGATAGAATGGCTAATATTTACTCATTCAATTGATCGAATATTCAAAATTAGATTTCTGGTAAAACTCTAGGCACCAGTACTTGTCTCCTCATATTCTTATTTTTTTGTGCTTATGAATACATATTTATTTCCTGATGTTCAGGTTCATTCTATTTCCTGATCTTTGGATGATGCGTAGAGAAGTGAATAGGTGACACTCGAGTACGATTCCCAGCCTATGATACCATATTTTACCTCAAGTCTAACGGCTGTTCCCATTGAAACTGTATTCTGCCCCATATTAACCAGTTATGGGAATTGTATGACGGCTATTGACGTTTTACAGAAGGTAGGGCGCGGTATCAAATCATTCATTTGTTAATCGCTGCATTTTGAAGCGAATCACCCTTTCACTGTCAAATTATAAGCGAACATAGGCTGATGTAATTCTGTGCAGGAAAGCGGGTGTAGTGAAAGCGTAGAGAGACTATCGCTTGAAAATTGAAATAAACATTGGCTTGGTTTTGACTTCGAGTTATTCATAAAATTAAATTGGGAGTGAAATAAATTAGCCCCGAGTGTAAACCGCTAGCTGCGCATTCAAATTATTAAATGATGTGCATAGCGTTATAGCGTCAAACACGTCGATTTTCCTCAGGTAATCGCTCTAGTGATATAGGTAAAGAGGTAATACAGATATTTTTTCGTATGTATCTGCGTTATTCATCCCAGAGAAACAGATTTAAACTCTAGTTCCCATTGAACCCGCTAAAGAAGTTAAAGTTTTACTTGTTCATTTTTCCTGAATTCGTTCGCATATCACTCTTTATTTCTGAATATTTATTCAATTCATATATTTTTTAAATGCTTCTTTTTTCCGGTTTAGGAGCTATCTTGAGAAAGTATGTCCCTCGAAAAATGTCATATTACCTCTCGGTTTCTTTCATAATTTCAGATTTCCTTTAGTTGCATAGTGAAATTGAATATGAATGAAGGTTTCTGAATAGCTAGATTCCCTACTTAGTGGTATACATATATTTCACCTGAAAACGGCAAACGGCATTTCTAAACCATTCAAACTTAATATTTCAGATTAAGATTTGTTTATAAATTATTTATTTGTTAATTACAGAACTAAAATGATGGTATGGTAACAGACTCTCCTATTTGGGTCCTATTTTGCAAAAAATAATGAATTACGCAAGAAAAAGGTGCTTGAAAACTACCACTGTGTAAAAGTTAAGTACTAGAAAGTATGACCGCTGACCTAGTATAGTTCTCTTTGTTCACATCATAATTTAAACATTTTGTGTCGCAATTTCCGACCGTTTGGAAGCCAGGAAATTTTGATAGGTGGGTAGGTAGTAATTAGCTTACAAACGAATTTTCCTTTTACAGGTGGTTGCATTTTTACTATTCGACCCAAGGAATGTTCATATCCGCCGTCATGGAAACTAATGTCGGCAAGCCATCAATTTCTTTCCCTACCCTCCATCCCGTTATCGTCTGGTTCTCATATTCTTGAGTGGGCGTATTCCTCCCCTCATATTACTCTGCTCCGACCAACGTTTACCTCGCCGATCTCTTGGATGCTTTTTCTATTATTTTTACAAAATTTAATTATTTTATTTATTTATTTTCTTAACCCCGAGAACAGCACTAATTGGCCTTTACATCGGTGGGATAGAACATTACGACGATGGACGATAACTGACATCCATGCCCTGGGTAGGGGTAAACTACCCAGGCGGGACTCGAACCCGCGACCTTCTGCTTGGCAGGCGAGGACTCTAACTCACCGCCACCGAGGCCGGCAATTTTCTTTTCTCTCATTTTAATCTCCCACGTTGATTTACACTCCTTTAACGGTCATCTATTTTCTTCATGTCGAACGGATATTTAAAAAATAAGCAAATACCATCAGAGTCATATAAAGTAGAAATAGTGAAAATCTCCCGATTTTTAGTTGCCACCTACCCTGCATCCACCACCACCCCTTCGTTTCCTGGCTTCATTTCTCGCCTACTCTCAATCCCTTTACTCTCACCACTAAATTCACCCTTAAAAATTTCTCACCTCGTCTCATCAGGTCCCATGTAATTCACCAAGAGCTTCACGTGCTTCTCTCCTCCCGTACCGTACGCCTAATCCAGGCACCTTACCTTATTAACCCACCCTCGCCCTTAACTCTCTTCTTCACTTACAACCCTTCTTCGTCCGAAGGTGTCGAGATCGTAACATCCCTCTCGTCCAAGTCAAGATGTTAGATACGCAGCCGCGTTAGTTCCGGGTTTTGTGAGGCGGGAGAGATATGTGGATTGGAAGTAGGCATTTTCGCGAACAGTGACTGCTTGAGATAGAAGGATACGTATGTAGGGCACCAGGAAATAAAAGTTTGGCTTGGGAAATTATATTTTAATAAATCGTAACTGTGATGTTATGCGTGATCATCGAAGACATAATTTCATTACTAATGCTCTATCGAGTGAATTATATTCCAAAATAATTGGAACGCGTGCATTTAAGTAAATAATCTGTTGAAAAGCCTGAAATATGAAAATGAAATAACATTCTCGCCAGCATCAACCATATCAGTAGTAATCTTCACGATATGTTGTCTAGATTAATCCCAATCCGAGTGAATTCGGTAAACTCAATTTAAATGAATATGATTCTCCTGTTCAATATGTCGCATTTTTCTATTCATCGTATGACCTAGATACTTTTTTTACATTTGCCGCTATAATTGTTTAACAAATTATCTAATGAATGAATTAAAAATAAAAATTGAATACCATTAGGATTCAATACAATCGGAATAAGTACTATTCCAATGCGTTATTTCTGACAAGAAATGTGGATAGATTGTATTCAAGGCCTGCTATTGGTCGGGGAAGGAGCTAAGTGGAGAGATAAGAAGAGAAAGAGGTCGTGGAGACTGAAAATCAGGAGACGATCCTCGCGATCGTTGAGTCTCTGTTATATCCTGTGACACTGGGAAAGGTGCCTAGACTGCTACCGCTACTATCGTCCTTCGAATGATAATTCACTGGAGGCGAAAGACGTGCTCTGCCATGTAGATTAAACGTCTTTGCGCCATTATAAATAAGATACAGGACATTTTGATAGTAGAATATACATAACTTTATGCAAACATGCTATGAAATATTATAAAGCTTTTCAATAAAAAATATTACGTGATAATCAGCAAGAATTAAAAATTAATGCACTAAATTTGTCTTTCTGGCAATAAATGTTTAATAAGAGCTGCTTTTATGAAACCATTTTTTCATCTTGATTATAGAGGGCTGTTTAAATTGCATTCATGGAAACTAAAGTTTTGTAGGCGTAACCACACGTGAAATTTTCTCAAAGGAAAACTTAAATGCATTCGGAAGATTTTTTGTCACAATAATTATTTATCTCAAATATACCTTTTTGTTTATATCATTTAACCGATCATTCTGGCCCATGCTGAAACCATGAGGACACGGGTAAAATATGAGGTGAAACTTAAAATTTCTAGGGGATGCTGGGGAAGAACGTGTAGTGCTTCGTAGACTAGTTGATTTTTTTCTAAACCTGGCAGGGCAGACTGGGTAATTTTTTAGTGTACAGAAGGGCGAAAAATGAATGAATGGATAAGATGAGGGCAATTGTGTAAAGACGAAAGGAAGAGGGAGATTGATATCTTTCAGGCGGCAGACATCGCTGGTTTATGGCGTTGGAAGGGAAGTGAGACGTTGGGGAAAAGGGAACAATGGAAAGTGGCGTGAGGGAGGGAACGGGGAGACCCTGAATTTAATCGCGCGTGACGTAGTCCGTATGGCCATACCCTTGGTGAACCCGGGAGCAGCATGCGGCCGGGTGGACTCCAAAGGACCTCAACTTCTGGGGGGGTTGTTGCCATTGGTTTGCCAATGATCAGGCATTTTTTAAAGTCCTGTTTATAAATGGCAGATTATGCTGCTGTGTCAGAGTATGTTATGGATACGATTCCCTCAAAAGTCAGCCGGGTAAAAATTCCGGAAACGGTCCCGATGTCTCGATGGCTTGCTTTCGCTATTCATTCCTATAGTCAGAGAGTCAGTGATTGTTGCCAAACGTTGTTAATTTGGACACAGAAATATATTTGCTTTTTGCAATGTTGGAAATCTCCTCTTCAGAAAATATATGCAGGGTGATTAAAAATAATGCACGATGAGTCACTACAAAAATGTATATTCAGAACTAATTGTTGACGTTTCAGTGTGCCAAGTAGATTTATTATTACTGAATGCCTGCATGGGAGACATCCGAGTTTATATTTGACTTACTGATGCATGCGTTCAATTTTCATGAATGTTGGTGCGATAACTAAGATATCTTGAAAGTGATAAGGAAGAAAAGTTGCTATGATTCAAAGCTACTTATTTTTGGCCTCCAATTATTTTTACGCGTCAGCTTCTTTTTTTAAGCCTGAATATTTTTTTTTAATTTTATGTTATCCATCAGGTCTCCTAGAGCGTTAAATTTCATGCAGTAGCCATGGTATATTTCCTTGATTAATTTGAGTTACCCGTATGCCATAGTCCATAAAAATACCCTGTTATCTTTTCCACATCATTTAATTATAATGAAGATGCATAAAATTGAGGCAATGGATGAGCTTACACGGTACGGTGGCATGAAATGTACACACAAGCTATGTTCATCACAATTTATAATTCTGTGAAGCAATAAAAATCAACGCTAGTTTTTTTAAAATCAATAAGAACGAGGATTACATTTGACTATTTTCATAGGGCCTTTTTATTTAAATATCACTGGGGAATGTTTTTAAAACTTTTCAGCATAAATTTCCTTCTCGCGGGAAATATGAAACAAAGTGAATATTTAATGAAGGGTAGATATTAGTACCATTTCATAGAGCTACTTCAAGGCGCGCATAGGGGAGGACAGTTGAAATGAGTAACCAAGATGTGCATTGTGTGGCAAGGGGTGGAAGTTGTCGTCGGTTGCGAAGTGTCGTCGCTAGGAGAGGAGAGGTGGGGTCGGTGACTTTAGGGACAGCTATTGTTCCACCAACGAGGATACGGCCGAGAATTTCCAGTCGTAAATCAAGAACCTTTTAATCGGACGCCCCTACCGAGGGGCAGTTTCACCGAGGACTTCCAAAGCCTTCCGCAACAATGCCTCTGGACCAATCTTATTTGCCACTCGTTAGGACGAAGTGTGCGGGCATTCTGGTTTTCCAAATGGCACACACAAGCCCCGCATACTTCATGACGCTTATTCTTTTCTCACAGAAAGTGGGTGCGACAATCTTTATCGATGCGGTTCCATCTCTAGACTGACCAGGCATCCCTTTTAACCTCCACTTAACCTATCTGAGGAATCCTACTCTTTCTAAAACCCAACATATTATCTCCAACGGTTCGCTTTCCGAAACATTTTACTTTCGAGAATACCCTTCCTCTCAAAACTTCAAAGACGCTTAATATGTACATGTATTGCAAACCACAAAAATGTATTGCAACTTTTCCAGAGGGTTAACTTACCAACTCCGCTATCTTATCTATCTCAAACCCCAATTCGCTGTTGCATGGCGTGGATGCTTCCTAGAAAGTCCCACGTGTTTTTTTCTTGATAACTCTGTTCCTTCAAGTCCTCTAAGTCCAAGCGTCTGGAATACCCTCCCTTGTTCTAGCCAATAGTAGTCATTAACCTTATTTTTCTACGAAACGTCTGAACTTTGGGTGAGAGATCGGAGCTCCGAGCTGTGGAGTATTCACCCCGTGCAGTGACGGTGCGTGAGAATATCTACTAGTTTCTCATTACCTTCGGTATGCTTGGACTACATCAGCTCAAAATCTTTGAAGATATCGTTTCGTTTGTAACGTCGTGTAATGTTTTTTGTCCACGAATGACCGCACCCTTGGGTACCAGTACAAACATTTTTAGGGAGAGCATACAGTACCACCCCAGGGGCGATATATCGCCAGTTGTGACGATTAAGCTTTTGTTTGATCTATAAAACAATATTAGTTTTATTTTTAATTAGCAGTTTTTTGTAATATTTTCCTTTTCTGCCTATACTTCCTAGGTCCAGGTACAAAGTAGACTATAGCCATTATATCCCAAAACTTCAAGTGCTAGGGGGGTTCAAGTGCACCCCCTTGTAAATCCCCTACCGGCGACCATACCATTCGAGTTTCCGCAGCAAACGATCTCCTATCCTGACTTCGCAATTGAATTTTTTTCATCAGCGACAGGCGAGTGGTACAGAGATGTAACTTAAATTACTTATTCACAGCGTTACAAGCTCCATTATAAGTAAAATATTAATTTATTCCTGTAAAATATCCATCTCTCTGAAAATCATTTTAGTACGGGCATGTGTTTGTCTACTTACATTTCTGATGGAAGCATTAGATTTAATGTTAATTTTTTTCTGGGTAAAAGTAATTAATTATTTTGTAACTGCTATTGTGAAAAATTGGTTTTGATAAAATTTTTTTCATTAAGATTTATTAGCGATTGGCAACGTAACCATATTAATACGGCAAGCTTGATATTCTTTCTAATACAAATGATTATGCGGTTTTTGAGACAGCTCGCATACTGTAAGGTTTCATGGCATTAAAACTATAGCTCCGTTAATGCCACCGGGTAAAATCCTGATTTATTTTTCCTGCGGCTCTTGTCCAATTGGTATGGTATTTCGGTCAAAATATCCTTTCTCACTATGGACTTTAACACGCATATATTATGTGAGATGCTATAAGTATGAAGCGAAGTCTTTTTCACAAGAATTGACGACTCTGAAAGGTAGGAAGGACTTTATGAGACCAGAAAACATGATTTTCTATCATCAAAGAATTTTGACCTTCCATCGAAGAAGAAATATAAGAATCCTAAAGTGTTTCCGTGGTGTGTTGCCGTGCCGGCGTTGTATTCCGGAACTCATCCCTAAGGAACTTCTGTAACTGCTCTGAGCAATTTTATTCTTGCTGCCGCCGTCATCCGTCCCAAGATTTGAAGCATTGAGGAAATAAATGTCACCCGCACGTCAGCTTTTCGCAGGGGACTTGGAATTGCACGTTGCAGACGCACTCAAGCGCTCCAGTCGCAAAATGTCTTCTGCTTGGAATTCTTCTGCCTCAACTAGACGTCGTTGATGGATCAACCTCTTTAGAATTTGTGTGATACATTTGGTGAAATTCCCATTTTCTCTAGTTGAAGTATCTTCAAAAGCCTAAATTAGCTGTCACTGGAGACCCTTCACGTTTGAAAACTGCTAAAAGATTAGTTATGAAAATATCATTTATTAAGGTTTCCTTGGCAAGTAACGTGTTTAACTGAATTACTATGCAAAAGGAAAATAAGTAGCCTTTCTAAGAATTTTAATTTTGTTCCATTTATATTTTTAAGGCAACAGTATTTTCATATTTGTACCAAAAAAGCAAGTTTCAGGCATTTGACAGTTATTTATAAATCAGAAGATATTTTTAGCCCTTTTTTCCTTTAAAGAAATGTTAAAACTACGTCTCATTCCTAGCTGCAAAATCGGTAGCATATATTACGTTTCGATAAATTCTGAAAATTTAGTCTTTCTATTCACACTAAATATAAGCTAATTTGTGCTGATAAATACAAGATAATTGGTCATGTAAAAATTAAAAACTAGTCCGTATTCAATGGGTGTAATTATCGTTACGGAAATGTTTGAATAGCAAGTACGAATCCTCCTACCTGTATTCAGACTCAATTTAAGTCGATATACTCCTAGGTTGTACCTGAATTTGTACTATCATTCCATTTACCATTCACGTTGACCAGCATATTTTACATATTCCGTTGATTTTTGACGATTTAATGCAGATGTCAGCATTTGAAACTCATTTATTTAAGTTTATTCATAGATAAAACTTTCTTCCAACAATTTATAATGCTACAATAATTTCTCAAACATTGGAAAGAACAAAGTTCCTTCTAATAACATGTGTGTCACTCCAGGCTTTTTTGAGCAAGTGAATCTAAGGATCAAATTTAATCCATTTCCTTCAAAATATTTTTGAAAGTGTTTTTAACAGTGTGAATAGATGCAAAATTTTGAATATTTTTTAACTCTTAAATTATTATTTTCAATAGCGGTGTTATAAATGGCATGAATAATAAAAATCGAATGAAGATTTAATAAGTAGATTGACATTGTGTTACCATTTACACCGCTTGCCATACAATGGATGAAACAGGAAAAAGTATTTTGAGTTTTTGTGCACGTTGTTGTAACGCCTTCATTTCTAAATCATAATTGGCCCTAGAGAAGTGATTACAATAGTGCACATACTTTTAATCTTAAATAATCGTCATCATTAATCAACAATCCTAAGATTAGTTTATCGCGGCTCTTCATTCTCTCTCTCCTATCCATTAGAATTTTCATAGAGATGTTTTTCTTATCTTTTACATCCTTTATAATCTGACCTACATAACTCATTCGGGGCCCTTCCTTGCTCTAATTTTCTTCCTCCTGTCCTTTCAAGATTATTTTCATCAAGCCATTATGTCTCGTGAGTCATTAGTAGTAGGTTTGGGGTTACGGGTGCGTCGACAGCCAAGGTCATTTGCACCACGCGCAATCAAATTGCGACACAAGCATATACTATAATTTGAGTGTAGTGCGGCACTGTTGAGAATATTTATGCAAAAATTAAGCCAATCAAGTCAGGGTCATCGCCCAAAATACATTCTTGGTTGCCCCTGACGCCTGTCCTGTCTCGCGTAAGCTGGTACTCATCACACTCCGACAAGAGGTGTCTCACAGTCAGAGGGCAGCCACAATAGCCACATCGCGGTGGGATCTTCTCTTCGGTGAAGAGATAGGAATGGGTCAGGGCGCAATGACCGAATCTCAGTCTTGCAATGATGACCTACTCCCTACGATTCCTTCCAACAGAAGAGGGCCACATTGACGTAACCGGCTTGATCATTTTTACTTTGTTGCTCGTTATGCTCGTTCATACCTCACTCCACTGTCGAAGGACTATACTGCACAGTGCAGTCTGTAAGTCTTGATAGGTTACAAATGTCGAAGCCTGCACCGGCAGCGTGAGTGCCGCCTTTGCAGTATTTTGACGTACTTTTTCAGTTACATTCAATTATTTCATACATTTTGTCGCCGCTTAGTGATTTGCCAAATCGTTCACCACTTCCATCACAAATTTCCAGATTTGTCGTGGTTTTTATTCCGCGTGGTAACCAGGGCGCGAGGTAACGGGCTGTAAAACGACCATGGATGCAGTTGGCTTATGAATGTTTACACGGCCGCGCGATATCCACGACGATTTATGCTGGGAGAATTAATCAAAGTGGATTTCGCATTCGGTGAAGAAACCCCTGCATGTGGGCGAGTGTTTATCCCCACCAGCAGTCCTTATTGACCTGCGTGAAGATGGTGAAGAGTCGTTTTCCCTGGGAGTGGTGGGAGAACGATTATTCCGTATCTTTAGAAATTATATTACATTTACATTCATAAAAATGCATAAAAATATGATCTGTAAATGGTGATCTGATACTTATTCTTAAACCAGAGTTCACAAGGTAATCATGATTTCGGTGTATAATGATAGCGTTATAAGTATATGTAATAGTGCAGCGATGGAGTAAGTTTTCAATAAATTCCTCACTATTGACTCTGTTGGTCCTCACCACAGCCTAATCCTCACGTATTATGGAGGACTTACGCCCAACTATCTCTCTATCTGCCAGCGTACAGCTGAGCACTTTTCTTAATATTGCGTGAAGCATGGCCGTCAGCTTTGGATAGTAGTTCGTATCACTTCAATTCTTTGGCGTATTTCACTGATGTTCTCGCTCGAGGTATTTGGGAGTTGTCCTTTACTTTCCTAAACTTTTCTATAATTCTTGCATTTGCAGAAGATGAAGGAAGGACTGATTCAAAATTATTGAATACATTGTGACACATTTAATTAAACATTGCCTCGAACACATTGGAGATACGTCGATCTCCTTTTGTTTTTATTAAACAATTCTCTCACCTATACTTGAAATTATGTTTTTGCATGAGGGCTTGAGAATTTTCTAAGCTATTGAATAAAAGAAAAAGTTCTACTCCTTCAACTTAAACCTCTCAGCAAAAATGCCCTTAATTCCTGTAAAAAGGAACTAAAGACACGAGTTTTCTTGACTTCTTTTCTCATCGAGTATTTCTGACACAAGTATTTTAATTATTAACCGCAAGCTGATGAGCATTCTCCAAAAGGTTACGAAAAAAAGCAAAAACACGAGCTAATATCCTACGATTGAATTCCGAGGGTCGTATCATCAAGTACCCTTCACTTGATTCCTTTTGAAAACATTGAGTGCTAATTGTCTCCCGTTTTTCCTCCCTTCTTCTAATAAATTCATTTATTCATCCCATCCATTCAAAATTTCTCCCCTTCATAAAATTTAACCCCTTTTGTTGGCTGTGGCGTACAGTAATGCTTCCAATGGCCGACCAGTATTCGGGATTGTTCTCGCTTTATGACGGCAAGAAGAGAATGGAGCGAATAAATTTCCTTAATCCCAGGTCGCGATATATTGGATTGCTCAGGGCACATCATATCAACTCTAAACAAGGTTGTTGCTGGCTTATAGACCAGTGATGTACCGCTGACATTTGGAAGCTCTTTCTCAAATTTCTCTATGAATTTTGTACTGACTTTTCATATCATCGCATTTCACTTTAATTTGGGAGACAATGCAAATCGAATTATTTGTCGAATTTATTATTGCTATTCACAAAATAAACATCTGAAGTTTGGATAGAACTCCTCATTTTGGCACAATTTCAGATAAGGTTTGCTCTCGAGCGCTGCTTCGGTCCAGTATGCCCGACTATTTTTTGGCCCCACGAAACTACCACTAACCATTTTTATTTACTTAATATTTATTTACTATTATGTATATATATAAAAGAAAGTCGAAAATCGTGTTAGTTAGAACACTTATAACTCGAGAACGGCTGCACCGATTTCAATGAGATTTGGTTCTTTGGATTCGTCACAGGCGGGGTTAACATATAGGCCATTAAAAAAAGGATAATTTCACAAAAAAAATTCATCTCTTTCCTATGGACATGCATTTAGGAGTTATAGTAACACAACAATTGATAAGTAGGTCAAAACTACAAATTAAATAATTAGTTTTGTTTTTACCACTTTAATAACTGAATTTAGTAACAATATAACATTTTAATTACTAAATATATTCAAAATATTAATTAAATTGAAATTACATTTTTAAAATTTAATTCGAGCTGATTATAAGCCCAGCCGTGGCCCAGCTCGAGTTGACACTTCACTACCGTGTTTGTAAACAAATCTCCAAGCAATTGTTGACAAACGGTAATGTCCGTGTTCCTGTCGAGGAATCGAGTAGTTTGCTCATCAACAAAGAGTTCCAGAATATGATTGATCACCAAAAGAATCAAAGATGGTTGATTTAGCGAGCAAGAACGAAGATGTGGATGACTAAAACGAGGTAAATTCAAATAGTTCGTACTCTGCATGGATTTGAATCTTTTAAATGTGTAACAAACGAAGACGAAATCACCAACTATCTATCTGAATATTTTAAGTCCTTGGACGTACCTGGCTCACCAAGGCACGATTTACAGAAAAATGTAGTTTCTGTGCTCATGATCTTTCGAAGCCTAAACCAACCATAACTATCCAACGGAACGTGTTTGATCATTAAAAAAATTGGTGATGAATGTGATTCATGCAACTTTACTCAAAGGAAAATTCAAAGGTTAGGAAGTCCTCATTCCGTAGATTCCATGATCTCAACTCATATGCCCTTTTGAGCTAAAACGTATTCAATTTACAATTCGTGTTGCATTCGTGATAACGATTAAAAAATCGCATGGTCATTCTTTCAGTTTTTGTGTTGTTTGTGCCCATGTGCTAATGAAAACCCATGATTTTCTCATGGTCAATTTAGCGTGCTATGTTCACGAGTCGATAAACCATCCTCTGTATTTCATCCTTCGCTTCAAGTGCGTAGCTAGGATAGGGGGTTTTGGGCGCAGCTAATACCACGGGTCTGTAGGGTATAGAAAACTCGCTAAGGTAAGCGGGAAGTGTGGGGGCACTTCCCTCAGACATTTTTTGAGATAAATGGTTCAAAATAGTGGGTTTTGCGGCTGTGTGAATAGTTAAATATGTTTTGTTTGTTAGTCATCCGTCCCCCTAATATTAATAACAAAATCTTTCATAAAAAAATTCTCTAAGCTCTTGGGGGGGTTATCCCCCAAAACCTCCCCTCGCTGCGTCACTGCTTTGCTTCGCTATATTTATTTAGCTTCATCCGCTTCATCTTGCGCCTGATAACAAAACAAAAACTGTTGTTTCTCAGAAGGTGCTTGACGCAAGACATTAAACCCGAATGTGTAGGGCTCACCGTGGTGCGTTTACGCATGCAGTACGTTTACGCAGTGCATTTTTTCCAAACAGAGATACTAAAACTGGCGCGCCTTAAGTCATTTAATGCGAATGCTGCTTCATAGGGGCTTTTCTTGCACGATTTTGAGCATCAGTCAAGCGTCGGTCTGGGGTCGTGTCAACCTGCCCCCTGAATGGGCCAAGTGTATGCAACAGACTTGGACCTAAAAACATTTTTTTACAGCTAATAACGCAAATAGCCAACAACTGAATGCGTATAATTTTTATTTCATGAACTGCTTTATTAAACCACAATGCCCAAAATTTCTTAAGCTAAAACGTAAGAAAATTTGTTGAAAAAATCCGCGTAAACGTGCTCCGATTCACCCTATGTAGATTCAATAAAGAAAATGTCTTTCTGACAAGCAATTTTGGTACTCATTTACGTAGTTTTATTGAATTTGTACCCTTATTTTATTATAATAAATTAAACATGATTAAAAACGATACAGCCGCTCCTGATTTATAAATGGTGTAAGTAAACTGTAAGTTCATTGATTGTTAGGCGGTACGAAGTTCGCCGGGTCAGCTAGTTTATTTATAAATATAAACTATCATTTATATTATTAAAATATTACCGTGATTAAATATATTATTATGTTAAATGTTGTCAAAAATATAATATCATTATATTGATAAAATATTTATAAATATATATATACATAATTTAATATTTTTATATAAATAATTTTTCATTGATATTTCAAGATTTCCGAGAATATTTTTAATAAAATCTATTGCTTGAAGCTAGGTAAAACAAGTTAAAAAAAAGATAAGATGTCAGTACTTTTACTTTCAGGTCGCAGATATGCCAAAGTTTTGCACTAGACTTAAAATTACTTGCACCAATTAAAATTTATAGAAATCAAGCTTTGAAAAATAAATCTATATGTATGAAACAGAACCAATTTCATGAAGGATAAGTTGTCGAAATTCGAAAGGTAAAAGAATGTAGAATTGCTCGCAATCTGTGGCGAAACGTGTATTCCGCCGCTCGAAAAAAGTTCCAGGTGGGGAGAGCGGAGGTAAGTGGGGTAGTAAGGTGTTGAATTAAGGGTCGGAGGAGGAGAAGGGGTAGGGTAAGAGGGGGGGAGGTAGAATTAGCCACAACTCCACTCGTTCGCATAATAATTATCCATTCATAAACTCCACTTGAGAGACTCTCATGCGCCACCGCAGACGTCTCGCAACGGATCTAAAGGGGGCTCGCCCGGGGCTCAACCGCTCCTCCACTAATTCCCCCACTCCTCAGCCCAAACTCGCCTCTTAGGGTGCCTTCACAATTCGGCGTTGTGTTGACGCCGCGGCTAGCGAGCCAATCAGAGCCCGTCTTTGAGAATTGATGACGTCACGTCTCCAGCTCGCTGCGTCGTCGCAGCAAAACTGAACCTGTCGGATTTTCTCTCCGTGAAGACGACGATTACGAATTGGTGTTTGTTTATGGGAAGCTTAGTTATACAAATATGCAAGATTTGCTCTAATGGGAGTGACAAATGCTGTTTGTTTCATTATTTACTATTATTTTGAAGTGTTAAGCATTGATATTTCGTATCTTTCATAAACATAAGATAAATGTTAACCCTAAATTAGATTAGAATCACCGTGGAGCGTAGATTAACTTAATACATACCCGTCAATGGTATCACAAGCTGAATACAGCGTGAGAGCTCCTTGTTGGTGACTATGGTCGTTTAAATTCCAATGGATATCAAATAATTGTGCCCTCATGATCTACTCAGTTAGAGCTATTTATATAACATGACTAGGACAATCTGTTTGAACAACAGTTATTATTAATAAATACTCCTGATAACATTCCACATTACCCATGCTCACTGAGTGTATAGAATTAGCTATTTTTCGAATAATCCGAGTTTGGAAAAAAAATGTTAAGATCGTAATAATGCATAGGCAAGGGCCATCATTACATGCATGATTATCGACATTATGGTCGCCATATTAACTTCAAATGCTATTTATAGTTAAGAAGAATATTTTAAGAAATGAAATTGCGTAAAAATGCACAAAACAACATATGTAGTGTGCGTTTGGCTCGAAATCATAAGATGATATTCTCCCAGGCCGATTTTTAGAAGCCAACGCTTTTTGCCTTTTATTTGTATTCTCACCGCAGAGCTGTGAAGGGCTCCAACTTGCTGCGATGAGTTAGCTCCGCCCCCAAGTACGCAACGCCGAGCTATGAAGGCACCCTTAACCTGCAAAAATCTGCCCCATGGCTGACCCTTCAGAAATCACGAGAAAGCAAGCAAGACCCGTGGTGCCACCATGCGGCCACTTTCGGACGCTCTCTCTCCTTCCAAAACCCAACCTCACTCACAGACAGACTTCTGGAGGAAAGGTCGCATTAGTGAAATGCAGCATACCCTCTCCCCTTTGAGCACACAATATAATTTTTATCACCACCAGTGTCCAAAAGTTAATCGTGATTTCGATGAATAATAACGTTGATCACTAGCATTTCGTAAGATTATTAAGAATGCAAGTAAGTAAGTTGGTCCTACACGTACAATTTGCAAAATTTTCGACTGTTTCTCTGGAGTACAACCTTAATTGGAAAAATTAAATTAAAAGGTAAGAAACCCTTCACTGAATATATTGCTTAGTGAGGTCATTTTGATATTTTATAAATATATCCATCCTAAAAATGTTAATATTCATGGTCATTAACCAGCTACAACTGAAAGTCATGCCTTTTTTGATTAGGGCTAGGATTGTAAAAACGCTGCGTATTAAAAGAACAGTTCGTTGGACTAATGATAACTAGACCATAATGGTAATAGTAACCAACGGCAATACTACTTGTGCCAAATTGAGGAGTTCTATCCAAACTTCAGATGTTTATTTTGTGAATAGCAATAATAAATTCGACAAATATTTCGATTTGCATTGTCTCCCAAATTAAAGTGAAATGCGATGATATGAAAAGTCAGTACAAAATAATTAGAGAAATTTGAGAAAGAGCTTCCAAATGTCAGCGGTACATCACTGGTCCAGAAGCCAGCAACAACCTTGTTTTGAGTTGATATGATGTGCCCTGAGCAATCCAATATATCGCGACCGGGGTCGAAGGAAATTCATTTGCTCCATTCTCTTCTTGCCGTCATGAAGCGAGAATAATCCCGAATACTGGTCGGCTATTGAAAGCATAACTGCACGTCACGCCATGCGTAATATATCTATGACCGTGCGGTGTGCATGTGGCGGTCCTCTTGCATGCTGCATGTTGGTGATTGGTCACCCCCTGCCAAGCACCCTAAAGGCGGTTCGCAGGGTATTATGTAGATGTAAATTGCATGCTTTTATTTATCCACTGCTCCATTGGGGAGCGCGCTAGTGGGGATTCTTTTACATGCTGCATGCTGGTGATTGGTCACCCCCTGCCAAAGACCCGAGAGGCTGCTCGCATGGAGTTATGCAGATGTAGAAGAATAAATGAAGTAGTGTTGGTCGGTGAAAACTCACACCTTGCCAAACACCTTTGAGAAACCTCGTCACCAGAATTCCTGGAACACGTGGACAAGCTAAAAATTGGAGTGGGGGGAGAAAAAGGAGATTTCGCGTTCCCCCCTCCACTCACAAAATTTCGGCGTTGACAATTCTGTGGAGGCCATCGGCGTAAATTTGATCACTTTTCGTAAAATCCTTATTTCTCATCGTAGAACCTCGATCAAAAGACGCATTTAATCGCTCAACGGCAATGAGTATGGTAAGTGCATTTGTTTACCTCGAAGTATTGGCATTAGTAAAGTAAAAAATGTACTACGACAGGTCATATCGGCAAAGGTAACCTCATACTGACACGACTGTCCCTCGAAGACACGGCTTATCTCTGGGAGCCCGATGAAAGGGTCAAAAAAGGGTTGCTCTCGAGCGTTGCTTCGGTCCAGTATACCTGACTATTTTTTGGCTCCACGAAACTAACACTAACCATAAAAATATTTAAAAAATTAAATAAATCTTCGATTGTATAACAGAATATCTGCAGAAGTTCTGGGAAATATTCTTAATTCGTGAGACTTTCCTCATCATGCTTAACTCACAAAATAGTCCTCTCTACACAAGCCGTAAAATGGGAAGTTTTGTGGCTCCCTCTAAGCTTTGAGGTGTTTTTTTTTACATCCATTAGGATATTCTCCTGATGAGGAATGGAAATGAACAGTATTTTTCTCTAACTGGCTGAACAGTAAATTCAAGTTATTATTTAAAAATAATACAGTAATAATCAACCATTTAACGCTTGTTGTATTCAGATAAGTTCCATTCACGAATGACTGTAAATATTCTGCTGATCTGCTTTAATTGACTATTGAGGACATGGTTGTCATTCTAATATTGTCTTTTCATTTATTGGTTGAGGAACGTGGGCTCATCGCGAAAAAGTGTTGAAATGATAGTCAAAGGCATGTTTGTATTCTTAGGTAAGCATTATTCGGAGATTGCCTTTGATGATCCTTGAAAGAGACTGAGAGGATGTTTTATTCGGTAAAGCCTCACTCAAAGCAGCCACTCATTCCTTGATGAGACATTTTTATGAGGTTATCTTTAAATGCTGATGGCTACGGTCAAGGCTATCTCATGACAGCTATGTGGTCGAAATTAGATTATCGTGTCTGGGCAATAGCGCGTCCGGTGGTTAATATCTACAACACTTATGAAGAAGGATTGCAATGATGAAACGCCGAAATTACTTCATGAAGAGAAGATTTTCTGGCCTCATATTTAGTTCCAATTTGTGGATTCCATTTTGAGCGAGAATTTTAAAAAGCTATTCAACGCATCGCAACTAATCAGAAGAAATACTAAATATATAGTATATAAAGCTTTGATAAGACATTTTGTCACTGATGGATGTGAATGCTGGACATAATAAACAGGAGAAGCGCACTCTCTCAGATGTTTAGAGAGAATGATCCCAAGGAAATTATTTGGAGAGGAATTACTTAGTGTTTTGAAGACAATGGAACGAGGAATTCGACGACCTCATTGAAGGCCAAGGTGTTGTGAGATTTGACAAGTCAGAGAGATTTCGATGAATGGGAAATTTGATCAGAATGCCAGAGGAGAGAGTGGCCAAAAGTGTTAGGGAGGGAAAATTATTGATTGTAATAAGAAGAGAACGTCCACGTCCGCCTAAAATGGCAAGACGGAGTGCAAGCAGACCTGGCTACTTCTATGGTAAGAGGATGGAGAAAGAAGATCATTCAGAGAGAGGAATGGAGGAAGTTTTATAATGGAGGCCAATGTTGTAGCTTCAACGAAAGAAAATAAGAATAAGCAACCGCGACGCGCTAAAGTTATTATAGAGAATACATTTTTGTCAATATTTTTCCAATATCATCTTGTCTTTTTTCTCTACAAATCTCAGGTTCATGTTTGAACGTTCGCTTTCTATCTATCTTCTATCAGAGCCTCTGAATTTATACGTATTGTCACTTTTATTAGTGTGGCAGCGATATAAGTTGTTTTAAGCTAATGGTATTTTTCGTTTCTTCATCATTCGTTTGCCTAAATATTGGTGAAGCGCTGGTCTTCTTATTCTTCGTTTGCCGCATTTCTTCAGTAATATTAATGTGATTATTATTACCACGATTCACGCACTTGGCATTTATCTTGGAAATATATTTTGCATTCCTTGCCACTCAGACGGTTTTTGTTTTGTATTTCCATTTACATCAGATTTTGTGCAAATATATATATTTTTGCAGCGCATTAAAAAATTTCCCTGCTATATGCGAGGTCTATACAACCCGGTGCATTTTCACGCTGTTGTGGATGAACGATGCACGAGTGGACGCCGCCGGGACTTGATTCGGTTCTCGCGAATAGGCGCTGGAGTCAAGAGTGTGTCTCGGAGACTGCCGAAGCAGGCGGAAGAAGAGGTCGGCTGAAGAGGGCAAAGGTCGAGGAGCCTTGCACTTCAAATTAGGGACTGCAGCGCCTCTACAGACGCAGAATGAAAGGTTGCTTGAGGTCAAGGGACTAACAAAACGCGTACTGACGAGCCCGCGTCGAGATAATTAATTTTTCGTTTTGCACCTTCCCCGCAAGTGTCGAAACCTTAAAATGCATGCCTTCCTTCCGCTGCAATTCCTTAGTTACTCCATTTTACTTCTCGGCATTTTTTCCAGTCTCGTGATGATGGGCTTGGCTATTACCTTAGTATATCCTTTGTTATGTGCCTCGCACTGCAAAATTTATATTTTACGCTGCCAAGAATAGCGTATAGTGGCAGGGGAACAGGAATAAATGGAGCATGGTTAATTATGAACGCTTTTTTCTT
Source organism: Ischnura elegans (assembly GCF_921293095.1). Taxonomy (NCBI): domain Eukaryota; kingdom Metazoa; phylum Arthropoda; class Insecta; order Odonata; family Coenagrionidae; genus Ischnura; species Ischnura elegans. The sequence continues at coordinate 131,291,995 of NC_060247.1, read as the reverse complement.
ATTTTACGAATGCCAATTGCTAATTTTAATGCTAGTTTTACAAATAATACGGATTGTTAAGTGGTATTTATCAATTTTTTAAATTAAACTTAACTTTTTCTTAGTATTTATAAAATATAAATCGTAAATTTCAAATGTCCGTGTGTACCTCATATCATACTTCAGTTATCTCCTTTTAGGTAACTTGCTGGAGTTATATTTGATAATTAGAGCCCAAATTTCATTAGTATATACTTGAGGTAGGCCCTTCTAAATATAAGAAAATCTTATGTACACAATTGTTAACACCGCTGCCTTCAAAGGTTTTCTGCATTAATGACGAATGCATCATTCTCTGCTTGACGAGGTATTAATGAAAATATTTTCACATTAGTCTATTTAGGGTTGGCTATTACTTTCAGATGAATGAAGAATAAAGTCAAAGACTGATTCGTTGAGATAAATGTCCTCAGTCAACCATTTCACCATTGCCTCCACTTAAACACGTAACCTTCCTTTCTCGAAAACTCAATAGCGCTCAAAACTGACGCAAACACGTAAAGGTTCTTTATGGTTCACATGCAGCCTTTTACGGTTGTGACAAGAGCAAGCCAGGAGGAACTGTGGATTCGGTAGGTGTCATGCCAGTTGTCAAATTTGGCTTCTGCGAAACATTGAAAATGATATCCGTCTGTTGCTAGAGTCGAGAGTTGAAGTATTTGTTTCCTCGCTCTTTAGTGTAAAACCGTAAAAAGTAAAGAGAGTGAGAGAGATGGGTGAGGACGAAGATAGATAAGGAGAGAGAAAGAAAGGTAGAATGAGAGAAAGGTATTTCACATGAAACAATACGTTCGTTAACGAGTTAATAAAAAAACGCCCAAGAGGAGACAGATCCTGGCGAAAAAAGCACTTGTTTAACCCGCCAGCCAGAATTCAAACGCTTGACTTGGAGAGCAACGTCCAAAAACAAACTCCGAGAGAATAATTCTACAACACTCAGACGCGAGCCAAAAAGTAAAACAATCTTAAGGTGAACGACTCAATCTCGAAAGACGCGGTGTTCACCCAGCTTGACGCATCGCGGCGGTGGCAGTTACTCATTATTTTGTCCCCAGATGCATGCTCTACCGATGCTTTTATGTTACATTTTTTTATTTTTTGATTGCGCAAATTTGATTTCACGTAAGAAATGAGACCGTTACGGGAATTAACCCCGACTAAAATAGGTGAATAAAATAAATTAGGACTAGGTAAATAGAAATGGTTGATGTAAATTATGTTCAACCTCTTATTCCTAGGAATATTGGTCTATGATCATGAGTTACGGAGTCTTGATTACTTTGATTTTATTGCTTTAATCGCGTATCAATGTATCAGTTTGAAGCATCAATTTTAATGCGCATTTTTGCCTAATATTCTTGTATGAACTGATTGTTTCGAGGATAAGATAAAAAACTATGCTTTTTCATACCAAACTCACTCATCTGGATCAGGGCCATGTTATCATCTGGTGCAAATTATGTAGTTATGCCGCTTTTATAATACTTTCATAGTGTCAATTTGTTACCAATTACAGTTTAGAGTATTTTCACTTTGCAAATTCTCCATAGTGACTTAAAAATTAGGGTAAAGTTTTTAACCTTCCGTGAATGAAAGGTATTACAAGAGAGGATGATGTAAGACTTTTTACAACACCAGTGAAATCGGAGGAAGTAATGAATTGTATTGACCCTTCGCGTTAATTCGAGATATACCGGGAATATTTAACCCAGGTTGATTCCTACTTTTCTAACGATCACTGAAACTTAATCCGCATCAAGTTGAATGCCTATTGGAAATACAGTGAAACCTGCCTTTAGCGGAACCTGAGTTAGGCGGAAACCTGTCTTATCCGGAAAATTTTGTTGGTCCTGGCGGTCACAATAGGGTTTTACGTGCATTGGTGCCCTCTGTTAAACGGAAACTGTCAAACGCGGAAACGGAATCGATTCCCAGGCACGTGTTTCTTGGTTAAGCGGAATTGCAAAAAAAAATTCCATGGACAATTTTTACCGTAAGGAAATAAAATACTAAAAATGTTTTGTAAAGCCATCTCCATAGAAAATAATCCAACGGAACCAGCTAAATGCGTCGCACGTTCACCATGGTCTACGTCATTATTGACTGACATCACGTCGCAGGAGGGACTTAGGACAATATTGCATCAACCTTGACCACAGCACTTCCGCGTCTCACTAAACCTAGTGTTAATCCTCCTCCAGTGCCTTATGTCCCTCGTCCCTAATGTAAAGTGCAGTGCGTTTCGTTTCACGTACATTGTATCAAATGCTCAACAATACTCCACCCCTCTTCCCTCCTGCTACCTCCTTTCTTAACCAATCCGCCAACCCATTTTTGCAGCAGATACAAGTGAAGTGGAAGTGTGGAAAGACTCAAGTTTACGAAGCAATTAAGAAGAAGGACGAAATTAAGAAAGAATTTGAAAGAGGTAGGTTCTAAGAAACATATTTCTTCTTTTCCCATGCCACAATAGTTTGCAAAACGACACACCATAAAATAATTGTTGTTTCCGTCGATTATTTTAGGCCTTAGTTTACATTCAAAGAGGAAAACGCCTCTCTGCGAATATGAAGAAATAAACGATTTAGTTTGGGAATGGTTTGTGCGGGCAAGATCGAGGAATATTCCATTGTCAGGTCCAATAGTCCAAGAAAAGGTCAAGGAATTCGCAGTTTCTTTAGGAAAATTGGATTTTACGGCCTCCAATGGATGGTTAGAGAGCTTCAAAGCAAGACACAATGTTGTTTGGAGCAGTGTTGTTGGCGAGTCAAATGACGTTGACATGGAAACCGTGGAATGGAAATGTGGGTTCAAGTAAAAATTAAAGATTATCAACCATGTGATATCTACAACGGGGATGAAACCGGAATGTATTTTAGGGCTCTGCCGTCTAAATCATTGTGTGTAAAAGGAGACAACTGCAAGAGTTTACATGCATTTCCGAGTTCTATTAATATAAATTAGGGTAAAAATTCAAACAATGATGTTTTATTTACACTAATTCTTTATTATGTGGGAGGGAAGCACTCAAAGGAGCATTTGACCATTTTCATTTGTGGGAATATGGCAGGGGAGCTCCTAAAGCCTCTTGTCATCCGGAAATCAGCTCGACCACGATGCTTTAAAAACGTTGAAATTGAGAAGCTACCGGTCAAATGGAGTCAGAATAAAAAAGCATGGAACACGGCTTCAATCATGGAAGAGTGGCTTAAAAGTTTCACTGTCGAAATGAGGAGGAAAAATTGGAAAGTCATATTTTTCCTTGACAATGCAACCTGTTGCCCTAAAATTCACCTGGCGAATGTGAAGCTAGCCTGGTTTCCGGCAAACACAGCAAGCATCACTTAGCCAATGGATCAGGGAGTAATTAGATCGCTGAATGCACAATATAGGAAGAACATGATGCGATCATTATTAGCTGCAGCAGATACTGCGAATTCAGTATCAGAGGTATAAAAAGTATCAGTGCTGGATGCCATTGATTGGATTAATTTGGCAGTGAAAGATATTAAAACATCAACTGTTAAACAATCTTTCGCCAAAGCTGGAATTCTGCTAGAGCTGATCCCCGAGGAAGGTAAAGAAAATAATTTACATCCTGACATATCACCAATGTAAATGCATATTTACGCATTTACAGGATTATATATATGACCTTTGCTATTTAGGAGCCAATGGTGGATCTAAGCGAATTTGAAGTAAGTAATAAACTGAGATAACATGAGTGCTGAGAGATTTGTGGATTTCGACAACGATCTTCTCACGAGCAATGAAGATGGTTCCTTAACAGCCAATAATAAAGAAGAGGAAATCTGTGATACCGACGAAGAAGTGACCTTAATATGTGAAGAAAATAAAAAATCGTATAGAGAAATGTTGGTCTCGTCAAAAGAATTAGAAGAATGCAGTCTCACCAAAGATTACACTGTTTTGTGTAACATCTTGCATGGGGCCATTGGCAACGTAGAAAATTGTATTCTACAGGAAAAAAGGAAAGACAGACAAAAATGACTGATTACTTCAAATAAACTATTTAAAAATAATGCGATGCTGTTCTTTTATAATTTCATTATAATTAATCATTTCATAATCGTCTACGTGTAGAATTTGAGTCAAACCAACCTTTTAGACAACGCATTCAATGGACGTGATATGACTTTCGCGGTCTTTTTTGAATTGTCAGTCCCTGAGTTAAGCGGAATACTGTCTTATCCGGAAAAAAGTGGAGGGCCCGAGAGATTCCGCTTAAGACAGGTTTCACTGTATAATGTTTTTTTGATACATTTGGTGTATGCCTGATATTTTCCGCCACATGTTTTGCCTAAGTCGGCAATTCGTGATGAAGTGATAACAGAAATGGATAAGAAAGTAAATAAATCTAAAGGTAAAATGAACATGTGAAATTATTAGTCAATCCGTGGTAAGACTGTGATCAATAAGCTGTTTGCAAAAGTTTCTAATTGCCAGATTGTATTAAATATTTATGATGTTATTCAAATCGGTTTGTGGCAATAATTTTATAGATGACTTATATCTGTTATCGTAAGTTTTCTTGGGACCGTTAGGCAGTACTTTCGCCTCACTCTTACATAAATATTCCCTTGCCAGTTTTACCATGTTCATCCTGTATCCTTAGATTTCATTTTTGAATTAGCGAAATAAATGGTGATGCTATTATTTTACCATTGTCTGCCTGAATATTCAATCGGTCCATCTGTTTTAATTTGTGGCGATTCACGTTCATGTTTATCCTCAGATTCAACTTTCATCATACATTCATTTAGCCTCATCAAAAAATAGTTATAAACGTGAATCAATACGACGCGACGTAAATTTAAGTTAACTAAGTATGGGCATCCTCATCATGGCAGAGCATCTCTGAATCAATCACATTAATAGTCATCCAAATATCACATACCCGAAACCTTTCTTATTACAAATTTCCGTAAAACAGGGTGCATTCGTAGAATACTACACGGAGAAGGCACCCTACCCATCCCGCCATCCTCCATGGCTCCATCCCCAGAGGCGCCCCCTGGCGTTAAGTGGAAACGTGCCCGATCCTCTAGAAGTGAAGATGCCTCTGAAATCTACGATGGGATAAAACAAAGGGAAGGTTAGCTGGGGGGAGGAATGGGGTGAAGCAAAGTGTAAGGGAGGGATGGCAGAGGCGCTGAGGAAACTCCTTCCGGATTTTCTCTCGACGGAGAGTCGTAATTGAAAAGATTTCGCCGCGGGGTTTGGCCGGGGTAGGCGTTCTTGGGAGAATATTGAAGTTACCGCTTTTGTGACCCCCAGCCGTGCAATTACGTGGTAAAAATTCTGTGGGGAAGTGGTTCTTGTGAATGGGAAAGCAAGGGTGGATGCTTGAGTGAAGGGGTGGGCTTGCACTGTTTGGTGTTTTGATGTCGGGGAGGCGTGACGAAGGTGTGTATGTTATTGTTTGCATTGCGTCAGGCACTTCGGTAGGTAATCTCATCTGTTGCCACCTCGTTTAGCCAATGATGACTGCCCTTAAAGATTTCACCGTGGGAAGTTTTGCAACTAAAAGTATTTTCGTTGTTTCTATAATTCCCAAAAACCTAGTTAATCACATTTTTGCATATAAATTTAGCCTTTTTATAACTTGATAGTATATTAAACCTAAAATCCATACGAAGAAATTGGAATTGGCGTTTGGACCCAAATTATAATTTTAATAAGCCAAAGTTGTAAAATTTGGTATGAACTTAACAAAACCATTTCTGGTGTGTCTGAAAAATTTCAACTAAATGTCAAAATGAAACTTGCCAAAAATAAGATATCGAACACAGCACATTACTATTGGGACGTTCTTTATGTACCCTTGTGATCTGAATTTATGCTCAGAACTTGGAGGATAAGGGGGAGTGGAAGTGTTGCAAAGGACTGAAATTTTTCTCTGCGAGGAATCGAACATACCGTGCTGCTTGAAGGTAGTTGTGCTCGGCTATGGTCAGAAGACAATTTGGAGCGCAATTCATCCATATCGATGGAAAATCGGTCGATACTATGTAAATGGACCAATAAACGGTCAATTGACTTGGCAAAAATGAGAGATTTGTCCAGAGAATTAGAAAATGAAGCGTAGGTATGTGTTTTAAAAATAATATAAGTTATTGATTAGAGTCTTTACTATCAAGTTTATAATTTGCTTTGCGTATTAATATAACAAATACTTTGTACAGCTGTCAGGGAGAATATTTGTATTGCAAGTTGTATTTCAAATAATTTGAAATTTCAGGTTTTTCCTGTTGTGTGGAAATAGTAAGAAAAAATGGTCTCATCAAACACAATATCTTTCGATAAAAAAATCCATCGAAATGTTGGCAATAAAGTGCCACGCCTGGATGTGTGAGGAAATTGCCGTTTGAAATATCTTTCTTTGCATAAAATATTATTATATTGTTATTTTCGTTTTTCAAAGTCACTATAATCACTTTTTGAAGAACATTATACTTCCTTTTGTATAAAATAATTTTTCCAGTAATAACGTGTTCCAACTGTGTTTTGTCTCCTCACTAGAGTTTTATTGTAACAGTGTAATTACTTTAATGCTATCTAGATAATTATTTTATTTATTCTTAAGTGATTGAAATTATTTAAGTGATACAGTTTTATACTAATTTACCACATTTTTTCTCTTACACTGGCTTGGACAAGTTTTGTGAAGTTCAGAATTAGAGACAGTGAATTTTCTGACTCTGGCGTAACGATATCAGATGATTTCCACATTGAGCGCTTAAAGCTCTTAGCATCCCTATTTTTTTTGAGCACATGCTGGGGGACGGAGGAAGTGATAAATTGCACCTGTTTCAGAACCTGTCCCGTTTCTAAATTTAATCTCAACATATGGCCCAACAAATTGGAATTATCTCGACTGATCGGAGGATAAGGGAGCAATTTCTCACTTATCCTCTAACTTTCCCTAACATTTTATTATTATTTTCTTTCCATTAATTAGTGGAATAGAATCAGTGGCGGTGGTTTCGGTTTTTTATTTATGACGCAAATGCAGAATTATCGTGCCCAGTTGCTTGTTCTGTGATACATATATATTTTGAAACCAATTAATTCTTCACTGCATTTTTCTCGTTTATTTTGAACATATCCATGAGACCAAAATATAAACCGCAGCCTCAGGTATCACCTCCTTTAAAGGATTTTCTTTGTCTTATTTTATGGACAATGATTTAACCATAATATTCATCTTACTTGTAAGAACACCGTTTACTAAAGTGATTGTATAATACGATTATTATATTCACATTAGGTTTTTCATGCTTTTCACATTCACATGCTTTTACCTTAGCTAAGAACTTTTGTTTTCATTTTTAGGGCAGAAATGAAAATGTAACATCCTTACCAGAATATCTTATCATTGGAAGAGTATTTTTACAGTGAAATCTGGATGCAAAAATAACTACGGTGAAAAAACTTTTGCGGGAGGGAAGAAAATGTATGGCTGCCTTCAATGAGCCAATTTTTTGCAGTAAGAGATAGATTATGCAGCCCTTGCGATCAGGTTTAATCAAAAAACGGATATGAAAGGCAAAACTGGGTCATGAAAAAAGGAATATATAGCAGTTTGATTTCTTCTCCAAAAATTAGCTAAAAAGTATCTAACTATGCAAAGTATTGTGCGAGTTTTATTTCATTTTTTACTTAATTTCACACGGTTCCGCCTGAATTTATTTGATGCACGAGTTTATAATCAATTTATTTTTTATTTGATAAAAAAAGCTTCTTTCTTTTGAACAAAATTGTCTCTAATGGTGATATATTTTCACCCTAAAGCTCCGAAGTTCGTGATCTAATGTATTGCATTCGTGGTTAAAGTGTGTAGGAAATGAGCGTTGCAATTTTACATGAGTGTAAACATCCTGCACGCAATATATATAAGATCCATTAGTTAGCACTTTCTTCGTTGTCTTCCGCTCTAAAAAAATGTATTGCAGGCCAGCTGGAGCAAGTGAATATTGCAACTTTCGATGATGTCGAATATGATTGGGAAGTTCAGATTGCCTGAGAGCATGGCGATGATTTAATCCATAGTTGTGAAGGAAATGTCTCAGCATTTCAATACGTTTCTGATTTAGAATAGATACAGTTGGAAGGTGACTATATTAGGCGTACCTATAAGGAGCTGTTATACAACATATATTGCGCAACTGAAATTGAGCTCTCACAGTTTTTCTTTCATCCAGGCTTCGCCATGACGTCCATTTCATGTCGCATTTAGTATAATACGCAGAAAATAAATTTGAAATGCTCTGATTTTTTCTCCTTGAGTAATAAATGATTTTTCAATAATTTGTCTTACATTTTCAATGAATATTTCATCTCCTAGCATAGATCATGGAAGAAAAGCTGCATGGCTATCCATATTTTATAATGTAAATGGGTACTAACAAGTGCGAAAGGGATTTTATTCGTTATTAACGATAAATAAATCCACCTAATAACTAAACTGTCCAACGAAATACAAGGTTTCGAATATTTAAAGCGTGGAAAATATTCAAAACTTTCTTTTTCTCAAAATAAACTTGATTTGACCCACCTCTCAATGCAAATGCACCGACGTCCGGCATTAGTTTTTCTAGGTGAAGTGAGTACATAGCTGTAATTGGAGGATAGATGGTGAAGGAACATGAATAGCAAACGCGCCAATACAATCTTGCCTCTTTATATTACTTCCCATTCCACCTACCTATGTGCTGAGTGCAACGAGATCCGGAGTTCATATGATGATTGTATACTTCTCAGAACTTAAACGCGGGCTGGATGTAACTTGATTCTCGCATTTCCGTAATTTTTATCATAGTGTTTTTTATAATTATGAAAAGTCTCGAGTTCATATCATTTAAATCCCAAATGCCGGCTAAGATTTTTACCAGTCAAATTCTTTTCAGCAACTTTTTTCAATAACTTTTACTACTTCTGAATGGTGACTTGTTCACCTTTATGAGAAGTACTAATCATCCGGTCTTTTCTGCCGTAAATTATCACATTCTGTGGAAAAATTCTCTCACAATACAAAATCATGGCCTTGGTGGTTAAGCCCTATTTTAAAGATTTAAAATAAATTGACCCCTAATCATTGTTTTTCTTATGGTTTTTATTTTGCCAAAACTTTCCTGGGCCTGGAATTTCGCGCTGAATTATTGATAAAAACGTAAGCTCTGTGTATTTATCCTTCCAAGAAGTTTCGAAATTTCATGTAGGCACTCGCTCGGTAAATGATTCAGACAAGCCATTAATGTTGTGGAAGTTGCAGAGGGAAGCAAACGACTGGGGCGCACTCGATCGGAGACCTTTGAACCTACGGTCGTGAGATGTGTCGGGGCAATTAAGGCGAACGACATTCGGCCAAGAGCTGTTGGGCGATTAATTTTTTGCTGAGATGGAATGGGGAGAAAGTATGGAGACTGTGGGCAGGGAATTTAGGAAAGTCTGGAGGGAAAGGGAGAGACCAATGGAGTAGGCGAAAAAAGAAATTGGAAGTACGGGGCATTTCACTCTGACCCGGAACTGCAATTCATTAAAGGTATCTGGTAGAAAGAAGAGGCATATAAATTGCGGCGAAAAAATATCTATAGTTAATCCATTCGCTCACATGAGTAAAACTTGCTTTTGCTCATTGGGGGATCTACCCACCCCGACCCCCTCGGTCGAGGCCTTCGGCCTTCAAATCACTGTGCCATTTCTTACTATTTTTGTCTGTTGCTTGTTTCTTAAGGATCTTTCTTTTCAGTGATATCTAGGCCACTTAAATTGAATCCTAGGAATGCCAAACTGTTCTTGGCTTCCAGGCTTTCCGACTATAACAAGGTCTAAAGGTTAAGGACTAATGGCTGCCGCAATGCCTTTGATTTTACTGACATGCGTCTCCGCGATATTAAAATTCCTAGTTGCCATTGATTTTATGACATCCAAAAGTGCCCAAAAAGGAGAGGCATCGAAGCAGTTACCAACACTGTAACTAAAAGTTTATGCTTCAACAATTTGTCCTAGGGTTTCAGACGGATTTATAGTGGGTCTATTCTATGACTCTTTGTCATATCTCATCTCGTGAACAACAACAACAACAATGAACGACATGCGGGTCAAGCGGCAAGACGAGGAGTAGCGGCAAAGTGGGTAGCCACTCGGCTTTCATGAGTTCGCGACATCAACAACTCATCTGCGAAAGGACAAGAGATTTTCGTCGTGAAGAGGTCAAGGAGTAGGGATCAGTTCGATGATTACGGTTCTCTTTATTAAAAAAATCGCAATTTTTGATTAAATAACTGTAGTGACATCCGTTTGGGCGAGTTGGAGGGTGGCAGTTACTGATACGAGTAAAAAAAAACTCGTATTGTTGAATTGACACCGAGGAAAAGGTTTTAGGAGGGTCTCTGGGTTTCATTGTAACCTTATCGTGTTTAAAGGGTACGTGGTACATGGGTGTGATGTATTTTGGTGTAGAGGTTGGTCCCAGTGGCTGTATAAACGAATCTTCCTGAGTTTGGAAGATTGGTCAGGGTGGGTAGGCTGTCCCAAAAAACATTTTTTTTTGAAATTTCAAAATCGTCAATCGTCAATCGGATTTTTATCACCCTCGGGTATACAAGGATAGCCAAAAAAATTATCAATAATAGATCAAAAAAAGATTAAAAGATTAGAATTAGATCAAAAGATTATTGATTAGCAACATTTGCTGCAGATTGTGTCCGAATTTCGAAAAATGATAAAAGATGGTACGAGAAAAGAGCTTGTTCAGCTGAAACCTGGCTTTGTTGAATAATTTTCTCAGTAGGTTAACATTTTTAACGATTTCCAAAGTAAAGTTAAGATTGTTTATTACCATATCTGCCGACATGATTTGGTCTACGAAAGGAGTTCAAAATATGAATTCGAGAGAGAGAGAGTCACTGAAGCATGTGAACATGGCGGGCGACCGTGGGTGAGGAGGACAGGTAGGGGAGGGGGACGGCCTCAGCCGTCTGTTGCACCACGTCGCGCGAGCCGCATTGCTTAGCGCCACCCTTGGCGCCAGGCTGCGCGGGCCGCAAAGCCTAAACGGTGAGAGATACGCAAAAACTGACGAAATTTTTGCCCAGAGAACCATAACTTACCCTGATTACCCTTAATTGGACATTTTTTGCGAAATCGTATGACAAATTAAGGGTGTTGGTATTTAGGCGCCTCTCGCTAACTAATTATTTAAAATTTTTCGAAAATATTTTTTTGGCTATCCTTGTATACCCAAGGGTCATCGAAATCCAATTGACGATTTTAAAATTAAAAAAAAAAGTTATTTTGGAACAGCCTAGAGGGTGGGTTCTTGGGTGGGGAGAGATAGGTAGCAAAAGGGAGGAAGAAGTGCCTCTCCCTCGCCAAGTCTTCATTTCTCTGCCTCTCTAAGAACACTTGTAGATGGTGTGTCGGAGGACGCTGCAGCAAGGCGGCAGATGGGTGGCAAGGGTTACTGAGCTATGCGAAGTGACGGTGGTGACTCCAAGCAGGGGGAAGAGGAACAATAAAATGTGTAAAAAAGTGAATTTGTGAAATTCTTAAAAACGAGACTTGTCGATATTGAAATTATTTATGTGAAATCTGCAATGTTTTTTACTCAACCTTGGAATTTTATACTTGCATTGAACAAATTTCTTTGGTACTAGCATGTTTTAATTATAGATGTCAAGCACTAATTTTTTTATGTAAAGAACAACGCAGGTGCTTCAGTTGATTATTAAATGCACGAGTATTATATTCAGTCAGATACACTTCAAATATTCGGTATCGCGCATGAGGAAATATTTAGACAATCCGAAGGATTTAAATTATCTCATCAGATTTCTGACCAATTTTCATAACCTTTGGAAATTTAAGGCAAGCCAAAAGCCGACGTGGTACCCAATGGTAATAAATAATGTTAACTGCCCCGTTTATGACGCTAAGGAAACATGTCAAGAATGAATAGGTATCCTCGGGAAATTTTTTGGATGAAACTTAGGACTTTAAAAGTACGGTGCGACTTAATGGGCCGTTCACTTTTTATAGTCGAAGGAATAAAACTCCATCAGGGGGAGTTAGTGGAAACTGCGCTCAAGTCATAAGGTATAAAACGCGTGGGATCAAGTAAGGCAAATTAAACTTCTAAATGGGGAGGTAAAAATTGAACGCCGTTTTGATGCGAAACGACGAACTTTTGCTCATGCGCTAATTGCGTGTCAATTTTCGGGTCAACCACCAGCTCGGATTGCACCAGCTGAGTTTTTTTGTAGACTCGTTGACGCGATTTATGTCGGCGCATTGTTCCTATTGGAGTGAAAAAGAAGAGCTCTGGAAAATTTGCAATGTTTCTCTTGCTTTCATGAATATTTCCTTGTTCCTACGCTAGCCATATCTAGGTAGACATACTCGATCCATATTCAGGCAGAATTCTCTGAGTAGTCGAATAAGGAATTTATCATACCGGTGATCATATGATCAAGTATGTTGACCCTTTCGAACAGTCCAAGAAGCTGCACACACGGCAGGAAAACCATTATTTAATCCATATGTCCTCATCATCATCATCATCATTAGTCAACAATCCTAAGATTGGTTTGACGCAGCTCTCCATTTCTCTCTCCTATCCGCTAATCTCTTCATAGCTACATATTTATTCTCTTTTACATCCTTTATAACCTGTCCGATATAACTCATTCGGGGCCGTCCCTTGCTCTTTTTCCCTTCCACTTGTCCTTCAACGATTGTCTTCATCAGACCATCGTGCCTCAAAATGTGGCCAATTAAGTTGTCCCTTCTTCTGCTTAATGTTTCTAGGAGGCTTCTCTTTTCTCCTACTCTCCTTAGCACTTCATGGTTACTCACACGGTCAATCCATTTTATCTTCATCATTCTTCGGTAGCACCACATTTCGAATGCTTCACTCTTGACTTCTCTGCTGCTGTCAACGTCCAAGCCTCACTTCCATAGAGAAACATACTCCATATGTAGCATCTGATGAATTGTTTCCTTACTTCTATGCTGGTATTTTCAGCTGTAGCATAGAAGTAAGGAAACAATTCATCAGATGCTACATGTGTGACCGTGTGAGTAACCATGAAGTGCTAAGGAGAGAAGGAGAAAAGAGAAGCCTCCTAGAAACATTAAGCAGAAGAAGGGACAACTTAATTGGCCACATTTTGAGGCACGATGGTCTGATGAAGACAATCGTTGAAGGACAAGTGGAAGGGAAAAAGGGCAAGGGACGGCCCCGAATGAGTTATGAGATCTTATTTAGGTCCCAAGGTAAAAGGTACAAGGATTCGTCGGAGTATTGTTGTCCAGTAAGTAGACGAATATATCATAAAGAGTAGAGCTTTTCTTTATTTTTCCCTTTCCCCTACACCGTTCAGTATCATTCATCCCCTTTCATCTTTCTTTATTGTGAGCATTTCCATTTAGCTAACATTTAACACCCCATTGAGATTCCTCAATGGGAATCTTCTCATCTGTATTGATGGTCCTCCCTACTCAATTTCATATCATACCTTGGCGCGCTTGCGAAAACATGTCGGGTGTAAAAACTAGGGATGGAGGGATCTAGGATTTTTTCGGAACCCGATTCGGATCGGATCCTAGATTGTCGGAACCGGATCTTTCGGATCGGATATTTTCGGATCCAAACGCATTTTCAAATTCCTGCTATTAAATGAAGTGATTATTCAAGTTCATTCTCGGTACATACAATAAATGGAATGCTTTTTAGATTTTCATACACATTTTAACATTTTTATTAACTAAAAATCATTTTTATGGGCTTTCAAATTGTTTTTTTAAAAACATCTTTACATGCTCAAGACAAACTGTAACGCTTGGGTTGAGAAATTAAAATAGGAAATATCTTCGGATAAACCACTGACCAGTGGCGTAGTGACAGGGGAAATCTGGGGGGCCCGGACCACCCGAAATATGAAAACACAATTACTTTCCTTCATACAGGGAAAAAAACATTGAAAAATCATGAATTTACAATAGATTTCTTTAAAAAATGAAGTTTTTTTTTCGATTATGAAGGGTGTTGGAATAAGTTTGAAACCCTCTACCTTGTACCCTGTTGTTTAAAAACTTTTCCCTCTGGTTTTGGACCCCCTAAAGAAATTCCTGGCTACCCTACTGCCATCGGGTGAATTTAAATTTTCCTCAGGCACGTTTCCCCCGAATTTTGTCACTTTCTCATTGCATACCGACTTCTGTTTCACCCGAAAATGCTTCAGTATGGTGAGGTGAATTTAGCACTTCCTCGCGATAATTTCACGCCACAGTGCACGCACATGGCATACATTGGTTCTCATTATCTAAACAGAAATGTTTCTACACAACGAAAGACATTATTATCAGTTTATAATTAAATTAAATTGCAACTGCGCAATCAGCAACACAATTAACGGTATTTAAAACAGCATTAACGTCACGTGCGACGAGGTGCTCGACCGCTCAGCATGAGGAAGGGTTGGGCAGCAGGAGCGCGTAAAGGAGAGGTGGAGGGGAAGGAGCGCGCTCCGTCCAAATTTCATGCAACCAGGCTACAAATAAGGGAGTCAAGGACGAGCAAGTCACATCTTGCTTCAGTGACGTCGTTGCCTTCGAAGCGAAGCCGGGCGAACTATGTGATATATGCTGTTGGCGTTTCCAATCCGTCTCTACTTGTTTGAGGGGTTAATGCTGCGCTTGTTTCCTTGGAAATTGTGCTGTTTGGACAATGTTGCATATTAGTATAGTCTAATTGTAAATAGAAAACTTAGTGGCAATCAATTAGAGCTGAAAAATAAACAGAAATATCGTCAGAAATGTGTCGCGTTTGGTCCAATTCTTTTTAAAATCTCGTGCCTGTCATCTAATTGTCGAAGCTATCGAGACATCTTCGGGCCTAGAAAGTCACTCACCTAGCATTTTGTCGTTTATAAACAGAGAATTGAAGCAGGTAGCCCAAAAAAGGTCAGCTGGTGAGAAGGGGTAGGAATGGAACACGCATCAATTCTTCTCGTGTAATTTGATACTTTCCTTAGAAGGCAATGATTTGTGGTCTGTGTGATTTCGGAAACAAAAAAAAACAACAACAGAGGCACGGGCTGATGGGCGGCCGAGGGAGGTTTTCTGAAGTCTGCGACGTAGGTACTTTCGACGTGGTTATTATCATACGACGCTGAGATTCCCCCCATGATTGTTCAATCTCTTGGGAAGAGTCACACTATGTGCCAGTCGTGTTTTGCCGTTTTAATTTTCCACGGCTGAAATTCTGCTACGTAACCTCTGAGAGAGCTTTCAAACCAAACAGTTCATGAGTAGGACAAGTGTGGCATGCGACGGAGCATTCGAAGAGAATTCACATAAGTTATAATTTAAATTTCGGATCCAGATCCGATGTCTTCCGCGACTTTGGATCCGATGTACCCGATGAAGAACAATATCCGCAGATATTTGGATCCGAGGTATCCGATCCGACCATCCCTAGTAAAGACTAATGGTTATGTTCTGATATAAAATATCGAGTTAGTTGCTTTCTTTAAGGCTTCCTTTTAATGGCAAAAGTAACCTCAGAAGATGACTCTTTCATCCTCCTCGCGTTGAGTATCTGCTTTTCCTTCTAGGGTAAAGGTATTACCTTGAGGAATTTTGCAATGACTTTTGGGAGTTGTGATGATTGATGTAAGAAAATATTACTGAAGAAGGCATGTTATAGAAGGCCAATTTCCTTCAAACAACATTCAGCATCCCTGAGGATGAACCCCGAGTTGAAGCTTATAATTTCGGCAGATGCAAAGTTTCTCAAGTTGAAGATATTAACCCACGTAATTATTATCGCTTATATAAATATTCTATCTTCAAGGATTATCCACAGATATGTACTATAATACACTTTCAGCAGATGCAGATGGCCAATTCTTAGCCAAATTTATCTTATGGTCATGTATTTTATCCTATTTTTCCTGATCTTTGCCCATCTTACACGGCTCCCTTTTGTTAACACGACGCCCTGAAATATTTAAAAAATATTTGTGAGTATAAAATTATTAATCTATGCGATTTTTCTATAGGACAGAATTCATCACATGCTGTTATTGCAGCTTAATTTTTTCACGTTAAAGATAGTAAAGATGAGATTTACGAAGGATTACTTTAGTTTTATGCTTGTTTTATTAATAAATACAGTATGTGGCTTTAAAAATTTTCTTTCGTACTGGAAGCACATGGCGTTTGTGAATCATTTTAGGTTCAAAATGTTTTGGTATTAAAATTGAATTTTCGTGTCCTTGTGCTCTCATTTAACCCGGCAGTGGTCGCGTGGGGTGTCCCAGACACCCCAGCCTTATAAAAGCGCGATTTTTTCTTGCCGTTTTGACTGCTTTGATCTGTACCTTCCTCTAGCTGAGTTTTTAAGCTTTCTGAAGACACATGTGAAATATGATTATAATATCACCACAAGTTTTTAAACAAAATTACTTTCGTCAAAGCTCTGCAGAGTGGGGTGCGTTAGACACCCCACGCGACCTTTCTCGTTACGATTTTCCTCATAAGTTTTTTTGTCACCTAAATGTTTTCAGCCATTTGAATTTCATTTGATTATTACTATTTCTGAAACTCACAATGAAAGTTGTCTTTCTATGTTTACATGAATAAATATTTACGCATGGGTAGATTTTAGTGGCTATATTCGCATAAACAAATTCAATGTTAGTTACATCCAGTTTCTCAATTTCTATTTATATGTAGTTAGTATAGTATGTCGGTAAGGATGGGGTAACTAAATGGAATACGCAGGCACCAAGACCAAATGTCAGAACATCAAGAAGTAACATTGTTACTCAGAGGAGTGGGATTATTGGCAACAAAAATGGGTTCAGAACACCAATAGACTGTTTTCGTGCAATGTTTGATGAACGAATGATAGAGCGTATTGTAAGTTGCACCAATATTCAGATACAAAAAGTAGCTAAAAATTATTCTCGTGAAAGAGATGCTAGCAAAACAGACATGGAAGAAATTGAATGCCTGATTGGCATTTTACTTTTCGCCGGGGCAAATAAATCTGGGAGACAGAATTTATTGGATTTGTGGGATCGCAGTGGACTAGGGGTGGAACTATGCTATTCTTCAATGAGCCATCACAGATTTCTCTTTCTCCTTCGGTGTCTTCGTTTTGACGACCTCAATACTAGAATGGAGAGAATAAAGGCAGACAAATTAGCAGCAATTAGGGATATATTTCAGATATTTGTTGCTAATATACAACAGCATTACAGAATTGGACTATTTGCCACAGTTGATGAGCAATTGGTTCCTTTTCGGGGAAGGTGTTCATTTAGACAATATTTACCCTCCAAGCCCGCAAAATACGGCATCAAAATTTTTGCCCTGGTAGATTCGAGTGTATTCTACACTTTGAACTTAGAGATTTACGCAGGACGGCAACCAGAGGGTCCGTTTTTTGTCGATAACAGTCCGAAAGAGGTGGTAAAGCGAATGGTTTCTCCTATAATCGGAAGTGGGAGAAACATCACAGTAGATAATTGGTTCACTAGTATTCCGTTAGCAGAGGAAATGAGAAGCAATAATTTGACGCTTGTGGGAACAGTGCGCAAGAATAAAAGGGAATTACCACCGGATATAGTGAATGTAAGAGAGAGAGAAGAAAATAGCAGCTTATTCTGCTTTAGGAAGAATATAGCTTTGGTTTCGTACGTCCCAAAAAAATCAAAAAATGTCATTTTATTATCAACAATGCACAGCAGAATTTCTATCGACGAATCCACGGGAAATAAAAGGAAGCCGGAAATATTGACCTTTTACAATTCAACTAAAGGAGGGGTAGACACAGTAGATGAAATGTGCAGCACCTATTGTACCAACAGAAACACCAGGAGATGGCCAATGACTGTTTTATTTCATTTGCTAAACACTGCTGGCATCAATGCATTCATTATGTTTAGGGATACCAATCCTAATTCAAAATTGCGGAGGAGAAGTTTTCTTCGTGAGATAGCTCGATCCTTAACTTTACCATACATAAAAAGGAGATCAAAAATAAGCACGATTCCCAGAGGGCTGAGAAGAAAAGTAGAGAAATATGCGCAAAACGAGTCTGATTGTGAGGAAAAGAAAGAGGAGGAAGTGAAGAAAAAAGTTGGAAGATGCGTTCTTTGCCCTAGAAGTAAAGATATAAAAACAAAAATTTGTTGTGAATTATGTAAGAAATTAATGTGTGGTAAGCATTTGTTGAAAATTTGCAGTGACTGCTTAAAGTAAATAAATAGTGAACATGAATAATTTCCAACTATGTATCTTTCAATTCAATAAAACTTTTCAGTAGCATGAAATTTGACTGTTGTTGAAGATTGTAGAATAATTTAGTTAACCCTTCCAATGTTGCATGGCAATTCTGAAAGGAGTAATTTAATAGCTAAAAGCAATCGTATACTCATTGTAAATTTTTGGCCTCTAGAATACATGTAGGGAAATCGATTAATTATTGGTAAGTAGTGTTTACCCATGGCAAATAGAAGTCAATGATAAATTTTTGTTAATAAAAGAATAATGCCATATATAATGAGAAACAGTGATAGATTTTATAAAATCACATGCCATTTCTGCTAATCTCAATATATTTCGATTGTATTCCTAGGCTAACGACGAAAAACTAAATTTTGGTTATTTCATGGAGGAATTCGAAAAGCCAACTTCGGGTGTTCAGAATTATTGACATAAAAAATTAAAAGTTAAGTTAATGATTTTAAATACTGATTATATCAATTATCAAATACGCAAAATAAATGTTAATTTATGAAAAATATGCATTTTTACGAAAAAAATAGACAAAAATCATTTGGGGTGTCAGGGACACCCCACGCGACCACTCACGTTGGGAAAATGGGCGCGACTACCGCCGGGTTAACTCGGCCATAGAAATACTCTTGAATTTTACATCCAATCAGCACAGAATAAATTAAATAAGAAGCCTCGAAAACCGCATAAATAACTTTAAAAGTTGTATTCATATCGTTTATCTGCATTAAGTACGTCCTTTTCTTTTTTCCAGGGATCGTGTCTACAGGTTGAATTTGAGCGACATTAGCCACAGCAGCTGCGAGGTAAGTGCCTTTTTGGGTCTAGTTTACGTGCGAGCTTTAGTTGAATGGTTCACTAGTTTATTATCACTCATTTTTTGACAGTTTATTTGAACCCTCCCCTGTCAGCATCTGTAACACTCCCATTGAGATAATTTTTATTTAGGAAGAATGGAGATCGATGACCAAACGATGAATAATCATATTAAAAGTCACATACTTGTCCACTGCAATTTAATTTAATTTTATAAATAAAGTTTGTTTCCAATGAAGGCCTTTTCCGGCTTTTAATTTTGAACCCAAGTCCAGGAAAAAATTCATTCTCGACCACTAATAAGATACTTACGCCAATAAATTAAATTTATAATGGGTGTGCTAACGTTAAATGTAATATCATTGGTTTTAAATAATTTTTGTCTCACGACCGAAAAAGGCAAATTTTTCAGCACATACGAGTGATATTGAGTAAAAAAATGAAAAAAACCTATTGCTAATATTATTTTTAGTAGAAATGAAATAAACGTCTGCATGAATGAGCTTGTGGTAAATTTATTTTGAATGGACACTACGCCCATTAAATCTCCGGCGTGTTACTTTTATGTAATTAACTATTAGTGTTTTCAGTTTTCATTTATCGGTGAACTATCATTTCAAACTCCACCTTGTCAATTGTAATATTTTGTGGATTCGTTCTTCATGCGTATTTACCTGCACAAGGCTTAATAAGGAAATCCCAGCTATTCACATGCCTTTTTTGCATTGCATATGCCATCACGTAAATGACTGTAGGTGCCTTGCCATCTAAGAACCGTACAAATCCCTCGTACTTACATTAGTGGTATTTTCAGTTCCCGTTCAGTTGATACAGTCTCTCTCCTATTTAGTCTTCGGCGGAAATTTATAACCAAGGGAAGAAAGTAAGCCAAGGCGTCAGTGCTGATCAATGGCAACATGAACTGTAATAGCTATTTTCCAAACCGCTGCGACCGTTAGTGATGATAATAACCGTTATGATGCTCTGCTAGCGTCACCCAGTGACTTATGTTCCTTTTGACCATAAACCACCTGCCACTCTTCTGTTCTTGTTACCACTGGTTTTATCGTCTCTCTCCCCTTTCGCCTCCAAGTAACTTCACCGTCAAAACTCGGCCTCTTCGATCCCTTAACTACTTCCTCTTACCTTTCCCCCGCCCCCTAAGGGCCCTGTGCTCTCAACTCCCTCTCCATAATTACTCCATCCCTTTTCTCTTTCCACATATCATAATGCTTGTTCCCCTGAATACCATGAAAACCGCATTCTCACTCTCGCTACAAATCCAGATTTCAAGCCTCGTGTTTTGGAGCTGGGGGGCACACATTATAATTAAGCGGTGGTGGATCCCTTCTACACCATGAACACCTGCGACAAAACCACATCGATAAGTTGATAAATAATGCGTTTCCTAATGAAATGACAAATTCGTCTCTCCCTCGGTCTTCCGCATGGCTGGTTTGAGGATTTGGGTACTTTCTTTTACAGTTTGCCAAGGTGTATTTTCATGCATAAAAATAATGGTTGATGTTTAAATATTGCTATTTACCTTTGTTTAGGTTTCAATTCATTATTGGAGACTTACAGCTCAGTACTTCTCAGTTTATTGTCTTAATTTGTTTCTACAATTTTTCTCTGGCTATTCATATCAAATATCATTACAAAAGTACTTATCAACTCTAAACAAGTATCCAAGGAGTAATCAAAGACATGTGGGTTTGAAATGGAGAATTGGCATTCTAATATGTACATTTCAACTCTCCCCCTCAATTTTGCTGCGGTATTCAGAATTGGGACTTACCTCTACAATTCGCTGCTCTGCATACAAACATGTTATTTTTGACAACGGCCTGTCCGGTGGTACCTCCGGGCGTAATTGGCGTAATGTGTGTGGGACAAAGAAGTATTCGGTGCTGTGATGAACAAAATTTCAAGATACCATATGACTGTTGAAATTGGCTCTGGCATTGACACACAAAAATTAAATCACTATTGATGTCTAACGAGGTTCTGAGTGGTAGATATTTTTAATGTTAATTTGACTATTTTGGCATTTTTCATGAAGTTTGAAAACTTCAACGCAGTACATTCTTGCTATGGCTACTAATCTATTTCCACGGGAATTAGGAAAAACGAAAGTAAAGTTTAATTATTCAATGGCAAGCGTTAGGTAAGAAACGTTAACATATGCACCCAGTAGTCTTCTTCAACTTTCTTATTTATGGGCACCGTAATTTCATCATAATTACTCCATTTTATCATAAATAGCGTCCCCATCATTGGCGTAATATCTGGCATAGATTTAAATTGAGTTAAAATTGATAAAAAAAATATAAGTGTACATGCTTGTTAAGTGCCTCTGCTTTAGTTTATATATGGCATATACATAACCAAAAAGGGCTGTCATAATTGCAGGTATGAAGATATAGGCCTAGACTTTCTGTAGGGCTAGCTACTCATGCAATCTTTTCAATGAATAAGATCTCGTCATCTACAGCTTAATGTGACTACGCGGGCCACACTTTTAGTGGCCCGCGATCATTCCGTATAGACTAATTGAGTTTAAATTTAATTCTTTTACTATATCAAGTTAGGATGCCAAGCCATTAGTGCCAATTTTTATTAAAAATAGTAAGATTATAAAATTTTTGTTTTTCAAAATAGCTTTTCGGATAAGTTTTCTATTATCTTCTCTTGCTTCATGTTATGCTGTCCCAAACCAGCCCTGTAGTGTAATTGCTGCCACTCCTACGCTTCCCCTCATTTAATCCTGCCTCGTGTCTTTCCCCCCCCCACTATCACCCTCCATTTCCTGAGCATTATTCATCCTCCCCCTGCCAACTCCAGAACCACCCTCAAATCTTCTCCTTTCCCTTTTTCGGCCCTCCTTCGTCGTCTACTTTCCTATCATCCTATCCTATCTTTTTTTTCTCTCCAGCACTCCTTATTTCTCAATCACTTCTGTTTTCCCCATCCTGTGCTTTCTCCTTTTACGCTATCCTGCATTCCCTTCGTATCACCAGTCTTTTGGACTTCTCTCCAAAAAGAAAAAATATCAAAGAAATAGGACTGTGCTTAATGCAAAAAGCTATAACAATGTTTTATATACATATTTATTCATTTTTGTTAACGGATCATTGCCCAAATTCTGTTATAAAGCAAATTAAGGTGTATCTGTGAAATTTTCATTCATCGGAACACTTGTTACTTAAATGGAAGGAGAGATGAAAAGTACTCATTTTCATAGGTGATACAAGTAGTAGAAGTCTGGATAAATACTGCTTTGAATCAGGTTTTAAAATACGTGACACCCTTGAATAACAATACGGGAACTATTATCTGTAACCTTTAGTTCATAGGCTCCTTCCTTGCATTTTTACCCTTGATTTACCGCGAGGGCCTAAACCCCAGCGTAATTTATATCATAAATAAACATATAGAATATGAAACCACTAACTAACATAAAACAATCATAGCATCTCATTCCATTCATCACAATATCTCAATTACCTAAGCAAATGTGAAACATCATTATGAGCAAACAACCACATCTTTACCCATTTGCAATATCTGTAGGTATACATTCATTTCGTCAGTTATGTATTTTGGTAACTCACAGTAAATTTTCGGTCCCAAGAATAGGTAACTTTGTTTAAATACTTCTGATCTTGGTCTTGGTATGTGAAAAGCATTAAAATGTCGGAGATAATGAGATATTGGTAAGTTCTTTTCGCCACCTCTAATATAAAATACTCTAAGGACCTCAAAGGTAAGATGTTTATTTTTTTGAATAGGGAAAGGGAATGAGTTAAGTTTGATGCCCTCAGCATTACCCTTATCACCTTTTTCTGAGATACCAGGAGTGGTTGCAAATTAGTAGAGTTGCATAGTTTGATACAATCACTTCACAAGAAGCAGACATGGTAGTGCTAAAAGAGCAATTAGCCAATAAACGAATCATGTCCCCATCTCACTGCCTCCTGCTCTTCTTTCTGCTATAGCGATCCTTATTCCCCTCACTTAAAAGTACATGCAGCTGTCGAGGAGAGAAGTGAGATCAGTTTTGTTTACCCATTAATTCTAAACTTTTTAACCAAATGACCTGATCCATGTCCCCACTAACACACGTAATTGTGGTTGCTTCAATTCTGCAGGGAAGCGAATTCCATTGGTTGGAATTCAAGCCGCAGCATTGGAAAGTAGGCTCCCTCTCCAGGGGGTTATTTGCTTCGAGTTTTGGGGTCTTTTGAAACATCCGAAGTTTCTTAGAGGAGGCGATTTGGGTTGGGTCTATCATGGAAGACTATGTAGTGGAGTGAGGAGTCTACAGTCTTTATTGATAGTTCTCCCTTTCTTCACCAACGCCTCGATCCATGGCATCCTGTCTTCCCTATAACCCTGTGCCCTAGCACGTTTGTGAGCCCTGGATCTTGCCAAGCCGGCCATGAAAGAGACAGTCTCCCTCTTTGACATCTCGTTAGGAAAACACTAGGATCCACCATAAATGGTCACCATACGGTGTGAGTTGGCTGCCGATCGCCTCCTATAATATTCTCGTCTTGCATCGCCGCACTTCGCAAAACTTCTTCTTCCTAAAAGTGCTCCTGCTGCCCTGTATCCAAGGATCTTGGTCTTTCTTTTATCATTAATTATGTCTCTTTTCCTCCCCTTGATTCTTCTTCCTACATTATCATTACTATCGGTCTCAATATCTATACCGAGAGTTCAAAATTGCTTGAATTTATACTCAATATTAAATCTTAATTTAACTCCCCTTATTTACTGGCGCTTCATTTTAATAGCCATTGACTAATTTGCGCCGAGGAGACCGTGGATCAGTATGGACGCCGGCGCGAGCCGCACACCTCTTAAAATACATCCTGATGGCGCTGTATCTGTTTTATGGGCGCACATGTTCAGTATAAATTCTTCAGTCCCCTCTTCCGCCACACAGCTCTTCAGCACAACTAGCTTGCCTTTCTCTATGGTAGTACGCAGGGAAAATACCAGCGTTCGAACTACAACTTGATTTATTTGGCGGCCAGCTAGTATCCAGAGACTGCATTAAATTCTTCTCTTGCATTGCAGCGCTAAGCCGAGCTATCCACTCCATTCACTACTCCTGCTGCTAAACAGCCATCGTCACTGATGCGAATTTTCCGAAATTCCTGGCCAAAACTCCAAAAAAGAAGAGTGTTTTGGAATTTTCTCGTTATTCCTCGCTGAAACTTGATAAACAGAGATGTTGTAAGCATGTCTAATCACGATTACACCGAGAGCAGACAGCAGCCAATTTAGAAAAAATTTAACGGCAAGGAGTAGGAAAACGGACCAGAAAGCTCAAGTTCTTAATTCCAGGAGAAGCTGGCCATCAAAGAAATAAAATCAGCATTTAATATCTGAGGGTCACTTAAGTAACTCTATGTTGCATATTTAGTACAAACATTGAAGTACACATTTGTTATCTTCTCATTTACTTCTCCCCCCTCTTCCAAACTTCCTCGTCCATCCACATTCTCATCCCTTCTATCACCCGCACACAGTAACCGCACATAGCGGATTGTGCCGCAAGCCCCTTTATGCACATAAATTTGCGTCAACTATGCCGAAAAACCCTCTAACACTTAGAGACTCTCCCGCAGTCCCTTGCTGGTAGTCTTTCACCCCTTTCACTCCTCCCACCACCACAGCCCACCCCCTTGACGCGTGCACCAACTCCGCCCCTCTCTCCCCCCGATGTTCTGCCCAGGACCGCAACCAACGACTCCACCCGACGCACAAGTATGCGCTTCTTTGACCAACGTGTGCGCATGAGTGGAGATTTAGTGCGTGCTTACGGCGGTTGGGTGAGTGCGAGTACATTTTCCGTCCCTTGTACCAAAGGACTCCGATGTCGGGTAGCAAACGATGGAGAACTCCTCAGCCTCTCCGATTAGCATCTTAACTATGTCGATAGATAGCACTCACTGAGTACATGAAGCTTCTCATGATGCCGATAAGTGGGTAATTATCGCTCTACATAAGATTAGATCTCATCAATTCAGTTACTTCAACGCCATACACTTCGGGAAAATGATTTCTCTTGGGCTTTGTTATGGTTTTTTTTCCTTATTCAAAATGGAACCTTTTAAATACCACGAATATTATCTGATAGACAAGTTTATATGTGGCTCAGCAAATCTCCCCTGAATGCATGCCTGAAGTGGGCTCATTACAAGCTTGATTCTCATTAATTAAACTTTTTCTCGCCAGTATGATGTTTCTAAGTTCTATATATATGAATAATATATTGCAAAGTGTAAATAAATAATGAAGTACAAAGTGTAGTTTACCGAGCATCTATTTGAAGGACCTAAGATCCTATTCCGTCATGGTTTTCATTTTTTTTATTTTAAGATACCTTTTTATGGATATACGAATCATATTTTAGCATGAAACTCTTAATAAACGGTACCGGATACAAATTATTAATGTTTTTGTAAAAGTCTTTTTTGGAAAAAATTCTCTAGCTGGAGCATTAGCTTAAGGGGTTCACCGTAGTTTTATTCTCTTCACTGAAGTAAACAAAAAATCTTCGTGTCGTATTCATGAAAATTCTCTAATTTTTTATAACAATTTTCATTGCATGATGCGTAACGCTGAGGAATCAAGAAATCTAGGACTGAAAGAATGGTTGTGAAAATATGACCATCATTTTTTATACAAGAAGTCAAAGAAAAAAGAAAAAGAAAGGTATGATATGTTTGTTGCGCAACGCCACGGTGTTATTCGGTTCTCTGAAGTCCGGAAAATTCAGGTCTCTGCTTGTCGCCAAGTTTTAATGGCAGAGAGCTCGCATCCCTGTGTTTCGCCGATTTTCATGAACGACTACGCAGAAGATTGCTTTCCGGTAAGTTTTTGGAGGAAGAGAGCTTGGGCCAAGAGCAAAGGAGTATCATTAAGTAGGAGTGCCGAGTTGTGATTCAAGTTCAGGGCTTTGGGCGTGGTTTGGAAACCTTAACTGTTTCGCCCTTTCGTCCCAACCTATCCTGATTACTCTCCTCGTGTCCATCCTATACTTTCTCTCTCCTCGTCTCAGCAGTCGAAGACGGTATCCTAGATTGGTTCTAACCGGGTTAGGCAAACCTATACCGTATTCCAGTGCTCTCAATCGGAGTCAGCTACTTATCCGCAAAACAACTATAGGATATAATAGGGTGGTTTCCTATTATTTTTTTATTGCCTAAATCGAAAGATTATTACTCCTGGAGTACGTATTTCACGCTTTTAGATTTTTAAATGACGATATCTATTTTTCGCGATATCTATTTTTCGCGATAATGAAAAGCGAAAATTTTCTAGCGCGCGAAAACGCGACGCGTAAGTATGAATGTCGGGAAATCTCTCCGTGTGACATATTTCTGGTTCCCGCTGCCGCCTTGTGAGGTGACCTTGAGGCGAGTTGAGCGCTGATACGACGCAGGCTGCTAGCGGGTAGCTGAGTACCCTGCTGCCTGGTAGCGCTTGGCTTAAATAAGAATTATTAATACCGTATCAAATGAAGAAAACTTTCCGACCTTAGCCAGTTTTAATAAGTGATTATTAAGACATGTTTCCCTGAGCTCTGCGCCTCATGCATGCATTGGTAACCTCAGACGACGAATAACTCCTATCTTCTCGTATAGAAACTAGGTCCCTGTGACGTCACGTGAAGTGGTATCGCATGGGCGCCAATCTGGCCCTTTTCAAATGAGGATAAAAATAGACCATTGCCATTCGTCTAAACCGGTATTTATAAAACAAATAATTTGTATATTATGAATACAGTAATGGTGGGTAATGAATCGCAATCAATGACTTTCGTTTTCTTTGATGAAGGAAACTACCCTATTGCAGTGGTGGCTGGTGGTTGATACTAATCTCAGAAATAATACGACGTAATCGAGAGGAAAATTGAAAGGGAGAGGTGTGTGTGCACTATTCTGTTAATTAAGAACCCTTAATGTAATCAATTCATCCATTTATTTCATACGAGCTGTTCCTGTTCTCTGGAAAATTCATGAAATGAGCATATATTTCAATTTAAATCAATCTAAGTTCTTTATTTTCCGTAATAGAATGCGTTAATATCACTGCACCGGCTCCTTTCGATGTGTGATTTTCCTTTTATACCTATCTTGTTTGCTTAAAATCTTCTGTAAATTTAGTTAAGACAATATATTAAAACTTAATTATTAAAATATTGTCTTCTTAGTTTCATGGAGGTATGATAGAAATAATATTTTTATTGAAGGTATGGCATGTTAGCAAAAAACATGTGTACGAAAAATAATCCAAGATATGGTATAAATTTTACACGAGTAATTCACGTTGAATAAAAGACTAAAACGAAAATCCAAGCGGAAGAGAACCGTCTTTTAAGTCCAAAGAAACGAGTTTTAAGTTATCTTCACTCCCATGGAATTCTTTACAGAATCGTGATTCTTAATAGATTATCTGTTCTATTTTGTTCGCAAAATCTCGATGACCCTCCATTTTATCCATCTTGGCGTGTTTAATGTTGGTTACTAATTTACAATTTCAAGAAAAAAACTCTCCATTTTGTCATTTATTTCGTTGGAAAATTTTAATTGCTTGTATTCCACACACCTATTGAGGCAACTTGCGGGGCAGTATTTAGATGTAATCTTTCAGCACGTTATGTCTTCACTATTGGGTTCTTTGAGTTATCATCCTCATTGCAGACCAGGATGATTTCCTTATTTCCCTTATCTTATCGACTCTAGCATGAGTGAACGAAGAAGTCGTAAAAACCCCTACGATTACCCAAAGAAAATTTTTCAATGGGAAACGCAATATAATTTTTCTTATAATTATCCTCGGCGATAGTTAGAGGGTTATTAAAGGAAAAAGAAAACTGCGGATATCCGCACAATTTCAGTAATTGACGCCATCATCCCCTGCAGTAATTAATAGGTCCTTTTTAGTGCAGCATGCATTTTTAAAATGGTACAATTGGACGATTCTGGGATTTATATCTCCTCTTTAAGGCTTCAGCGGAGAATCTTGGTCTTTTCCCAGAGACACGTTCCTAAGCGCCTCCTAGAACTCTTCTTCGAGCTCGCGCCAAAGTGTCCTCTAAAGTTCTCCTCTCCTGCCAATCAATGCTGAAGTGTCACGAGCAATGTTCCCGCACTCACAGGCATCGGGAGAGAGGTCTGGAATTTTTTACGTATCGACCACTCTCTCAACCTTCCAGCTTCTTACAGAATTCTTTTAGACTCCAGCCGGCGGAGGTCTGAATCGAAAAGGCAAGTTT
Source organism: Ischnura elegans (assembly GCF_921293095.1). NCBI lineage: Eukaryota > Metazoa > Arthropoda > Insecta > Odonata > Coenagrionidae > Ischnura > Ischnura elegans. Next base: position 131,263,512 of record NC_060247.1, on the reverse strand, counting down.
GATGAAGCTCGGCTATCCTGTTCGAAAGGAACAAGAAAATAGTATCTTTAAATTTCTATTTACTCACTGTTACACAATTTATTGTTCCTTTTGCGCGCATGCGAAACTCATAAAATGTCAGTTACCAGTCGAAGGTGTGCATTTTCAACATGTGTATGCACTAAGAAGCTTTTCATGGTATAGGCAGGTACGTGCTTGTGACTCTCAAATTTGTGTTCAAATGGCAGCCTATTTCCCTCTTATTACTATCCCACAATAAGAAGCTTTTCATGGTATAGGCAGGTACGTGCTTGTGACTCTCAAATTTGTGTTCAAATGGCAGCCTATTTCCCTCTTATTACTATCCCACAAGATACATCAATTGGCATGTTAATGGGGGCGTTAGATAACGATCCATTGGCGAAAAAAAAATGAATTGGGATGCGCGGCGGCGATCCATTATTGTGATCATCAACAAGAGTATCATCGTTCGTAGCGTAGCGATAACGGAGGCAAATAGCTCCTGGGATCCCACATAACAGATTTTTAATTAATTGACGGAAAAAAGAATTCCTATAGGTACCTATCCAATCGGCAGAATTTCTCTCGTCATTTGTATTTCTGCATTAATTCATATACATTCTTATCTATCGTAAATTAAATATAAGTGAATATTATGGCTGTTATTATCGTTTGTAGCGTGACGATTAGTGAGGCTAAAAGCTCCTTGGATTGGGTAATATTTTGCAACAAGATTGTATATTAGTCTATGTATCAACTCCTCTTCAAGCTGACGGAAATCGTAATATATATTGTTAACATTTTCGCACTTAGTTGGATTTTGATATTCCTCTCGTCATCCGTTGGAATCAATACGATGGAGAATTAAATATCAAAGATTGATGGCTGTTTTTTGTAATTATACCGACGAAATTATGATAAAATAGAGCTTTTATGCACATTCAGTATGTTCTTTATTCCACTTATAGTCCATAATGGATAATTTTTATTTTTTAGCAGCCAGTTTTTACAAGGCATGCCACCTGAGGATGGATGGATCAATGGATCAAATGCTTTGATGAGATAGATCTTGTGGAGTATTTTACCAGTTTGGATGCAATCACTGAACCAGGCTTACTCTCCTCAATTCTTTATCTCTTTCGGCTACGTTTCTACATCCAGCCAGATACTGTTTCCAGTTTGTTTTGTTTTTCACGTCTCTTGACCTATAAGCGACCCCGTAAAATCCCTGCTCTTGACAGCAGCGAAGCGCTGGATCGGACCTCTTGACGAATTTTCGATACGGTGATAACGATCGCAATGCACGTCAAATATTCATTGAGGGGTGAGGAATACCGTTTCCAGAGAGTTCCACCCAATTTGAACATAACGCACACACTCGAATAACGAAGCCAGGGATGAAGAGTCAACCCGGCCTTGTGTTTGTCCTAGTGCCTTGAAAAAACTCGGCAACATAACTGGCCTAATCAGTTACTCACCATTTTTTTACTTATAGAGGGGCACTTACTCTAGAGGGATAGAAGGGCAAAAACTTCGCTCTAATCAACCTTCCTTTTCGAAAGCGTAAGTACTTCTCGAAGAGAAAAGGTCATTCCATCCTCTTCTGTTGGACCACCAGTTTGTACGAAAAATTTTTCTTTTTGACTTTGCAGTGAATTATCAGTGATCCTGGTGATTTTAATATTAACATTGACATTTAAGTAATAAAAAGCTAAGTACGTTTTTAATTTTTAACTGCAATGTCAATTGGTGGTGCTTGAGGGTGAACCCGATCGATATCAGAGCCGTAAGGTTGCTGTGTGATGTTTCGCGTAAGTTCATGTTGATTCACGATTAGCATGCTGGTCAAATTACTGCCTCCGTGATGATCGTTTAGTTGCAGGATACGCATTCTAACACTTTTATTTCTAGTATATCGCTCTTATTTTCATTATTTAAACATTTCTGTACGACCTTGAAACCTCTTCCATTGTCAAAATGATATCCCGAATCAAATTTGCGAAGTGATGTTGATGCAATCAAAATTTAGCTAACGATCTTGTCGAATCTTGCTGTCGTTGGCACCAAGCATACCTCCAAAGACCTCCAACTCATTGGCATCTTACGTGTAACAACTTTTACGAAATGGAATTCCATATTTTGTTTGTTTTGTAACTTCAAATTTGATTATATGAGAGAAAAATTCTCATTCTTTAAAATGTTTGCATTTTCAATAATTTTTCACACCTAATTACGGGGTATTATATGAACGGTTTTTAATCCTGACTGATGAAATTTTGTTAAATTTCATACTGCTATGCCCTGAATTAATCAGCTTTGATCGTTACGCACGGTGGAAAATTTTCTAGAAGAAATAAATCTTGTAAATAGATGTAAGTAATGGAATTAATGATAGAGGACGGAAGGATAAAAGAAGGAACATGGATGTCGCAGACGTGTCAGTCACATGGACGCAAGAGAAGAAGGCGTAAAGAAATCTCCGTGGTAAATTCCAGTGGAAAAGGAAATCAAGAGTGAGAGAAAATGGCTGCAAGAGGATTATGGGAGCCGATAAATAAAGGGAGGGATGCGATTCTCTCCCCTGGAGACGTGCGGCTGGCGTCCCGGGTAGTGAATATCGAAAAAAGAGGAGAAGCGACCGGGTGCAGGATGTCCCCGAGCGGGATTGGGATCGAAGAGTGATTTGAAGCGAGATGCGATATTTCACTGGAAGCAGGTGTCTGTGGGAGATATATAAATAATAATTATAATTAGTTGTATTTCTTCGAACAAATATGTTTCAATTACAATTTTTGAGTAATTTTAGGTAGCAGTGAAGGAGAACGTTTTAAAGGCTACAATTAATAAATTAAACTTTTACTGAAAGGTGAAAGAGAGGTTATACGATCCTTTTCAAATATCTTCGTGACTGGCCCAGTCGTGCAAGCTCGGAATGTTTCGAACTGCAGACAGTGGCGTCAGATACGTACTTGTGGATAGTGCGACTCCTTATGAATCTCTAAAAGCACAGCAAAAATTATTATTACCATTGAAACCACTTTAAAAAAACATAGATTAATAGTTATGGTAACTTTTTTGGCATTTTTTTGTGAGAATAATAGGCTAATGCAAAATATTTATGTAATCTTCCTGACGAGAACTAGAGTTTTCGTCTACATTTTCCATGATTGGGTAATGTAGAGCTCTATAAGAAAGCAGATTTTACAAGCCATATCTGTTTGAAACTAAAAATTATACGTACTTTCTTTAGGAATACGGATATGGAGAGTTTGCCACGGTGTACATATATTTTCACAGCAAAATACCTGAGTAAATATATTTCTGTTGTACTCCAACATTAGCCTTATTTGGTAGGATAAAGTGAATGTTAAGGGAGAAGATAACATGGAAAAGAGTGGTTCTTTTTGTATACTCGGAAAAACCGACTTATTTCAATTTTTTTCCTGACATTTTCATATTTTTCTCCTGTCTTTATTCCGCCCTCAAATCCCCTTTTCAGCCTTATCCGACACACGTCCCGCGGAGCAAAGAGATCGAAGAGCGTGAAAATCGGAGGGCCATGGAAGATTTAGGATTGATGTTCTTCGCAACAGTATTGAGCGGGGAAGAAGATTCATTCTTTGAATGCTTTCTTGCGTAGCCACTTCCTTTTCCGAAGTGAAGCAAAAAGAGGACTGGCGAGGGAATTTTAGGTTTTACGTGGGGTAAAAGAGTGGGAAGAAGGGGAGGAAGAGGAGAATTCAAAGGGGATTTTGGGGTTGAAAAGAGATGTATTGTCACATTTTAGACATAATAACGCCCTCAATGAAGTATTTCTTGAAGAGTGTTTTTGAACTGAAATTCTCTTAACTTTCGATTTATATTCAAACGATAAATATCATGAAATGCGCCTGTGGCTACTAGTTGCATTAGGTTTGAAAAAATCTAGGGCAATCGAAAGTACTTTGGAGATACTTTCAAACGCTTCGTGTGTGGTGGTACTGTCGTAACTTAGGATCTAACAATCTGATCGTTGGATTATTCTTCCTCATAGAATAATCCTCCAAGGTCGTTAGAATATTAATGGCTTTGCCTGGTTTCGCTGATGGTAGGACCCGCCAGTCTTTTTTGTGACGGATCGGGATTCCTCATCCCCTCCCTTCCTTCCCTATCCCCTCCCCGGAGGCGTCGTCGGGCTCCTATCGCGGCGGCGCCTCCTTCCTTTCTCCTTCCCGTCCTTCCCCTTCTGGGTGCAGAGGTGAAAAGCTCGCGCTTATAGACCCTGCCCCAGGAGTGAAACCTTACGAGCCCGCCCTGGAGTCTCGTTTCCACTGTCGTAACTAAGGAGCCTTAAGCCGTTTTGTATTGAATTTTTATGTGAGCCAGGTAGAAAAATTCCTTCCAATGCTATTTATGATGCCTAACAATTATGACATTAACCTTAAACCGTTTTAATAGTGTTTCCCGTATCTGATGTAGGTGACAATTTATGAACGCTTGCTGAAGCATGAAGGCGGTTTTTATTCCATTAAAACCTCATATGTCATATGTGTCAATGCATCGCTTTTCAAAGCCTAGGAATAAGATTATTACGGCACAGGATTCGGGATTAGGATGCAAGGAAATTTTTCTTGGGTTGATATTCTTTCCACCCAAATACATGGGATCAGAACTGTTGCTGGTCATCGTAATGGCCTTAAACACTATAGATTCGATACTTGCAATATATTTGTGTTCAACATAAAGGAGATCGAAAGAAATATTTGGTTTTATCTTTTTTCGAATTACCACCCCTAATCCTTAGATAAAAACTGCTATGGGCTCACAGAAAGCCTTAGAAATGTTAAATGAATTAGGCTGGGAGCCGATAGTAACTTGGAGGCTGGGCAATTGGTTTAGATTGCTTGAGAAATTTCGAATAGATGAATTTAAGAGTAACACAGAGAACGTCATTTTAGATCCCCACTATATTTTCAGTTCCGGCCGATAGGATTAATAAGGAGAGGTATTCATCCGATCGGATAGGGATTTGAATTCGTTTTTTTCCCCGAACAATATAGGGCTTAAGTAAATTCTTGACTTAGTTTTTTTAGAGTATTTCCTTTTTTATTCGTTAACAGCTGGTGCCCTTTGGAGGCATGTTCACACGCTTAATTTGCGGTTGTAGGGGATATAACTTAGGAGTATCGAGCAGATTTGCTGAAATACATCGAATTTCTATGTGAGCCACGTACGAAATTTATTTTTAATGCTATTTTTTTATAAGCAGCATGTACGCTGTAGCATGAATTATGATAAAGATGGAGATAATTTTTTTTCATTTCGGTCTCAACTTACAATCCACGTTATATACGCTCTTCATCTTTTCCGCTCGTTCTCAAAGGTGAAGAGAGAGGGTTCGCGGGATTTTTATTTGAGATGGTTGGATATTCGGTCTGAAAGAGGGTTTTGGATGCGGTATGCGAGGGATAGAAAAAGGGATGTTCGGATGAGGGGTTGGAAGGACTGGGCATTAGGCCAGCGCATATCCGGAGGAGATAGAGAGAGTGTGGCCTAATGGTGGGAGTCCTCGGTGGGATAAGGCCAAATGGAAGGATATGATGATGCCGTTGGGGTGTGAAAGAGTTTTATTTGTTTTTATGAGAGTGTGGGAGAGTGTGTTTGGGAGTAATCCTCGGGGGCTGGATGAGTGAGAGCGTGGGAGAGAAACGTGGGCATAGAGTGAATTGGGAAGGAAACATAAGCGAGGCAAAAGGGATAATATTTGCGTCCGGCGGTGGAGGCTATGGGTAGGAGTTATAAATGCTCTGTACAACAGCCCACAACAAGTTGCCATTTTAAGTTGCCTTTCGACGGAAAAATGAGGTTTAAGGAGGAACCTGCGCTTCGAAATACTGCTTTCATTAGTTAGATAAACTCGATAAAAACGAGTCATAATCGGTAAATTTGTCATTCATAAAAATTAAAAGTAATACTAAATCAATCAAAATAGCTGTGCAATGCATGATTTTGACTAAAAATGGAATAATCCTGTGATATGAAGAATAGCTGTTATATTGACTCTTAGGTATTGGAAGAATTTAAATACTTTCTCGGGAAATAGAGTAAAGCTTTATAACTATATCATTTGTGATGAATAAAATGAACTTAACTAGTGAGACCTTTTACTCTGTTAATTTCAACCTAATTTGGAAAAATGGTTTAATTATAATTGCTGATCACCAACTCGACAACGCTGCCAACCACGGTCTTAGAATATGAGAAGGTCTGGACACTCTCCGTTCAGGCATGGTCATTTAATGAAGCCGTTTCCCGTTGAGGCCGGTAGGGGCGCCACCTATCCTGAAGGGCAAGTTTCCTACGTATCTGTATACGATACTTCAGTAATTATGAACTAATTAATGGCAAAAATGAATATAAACACGTCGACAGTGGTTACTAGTTAGCAAGTTCATATGCACTTAACATCTTATAGCGAAAAATACCTAGAAATCGTTCTCATACGTGAGTATTAATCAAATGGAAGGCGTTGGATTTCAGCTTCGTCTGCTTCCATACCTTTGTAAAATCAGTTACAGCCATAACGAAAGATTGTCAGCAATTAAAACCTTATGTAGTGAGGAAAGGTATTTTTAAGGAAATAATTATTTATAGCTATCTTGTGGTAAACGTTAATATAAGTTGTCATAGAAGCTACGTACGCACCATTGCCTCGAGGCTCAGATCAGATCTGATCCCATGTAGATCTGAGCCCATCGGCATGTTTCCACGGCCTTATAAGAATATAGATGTTATTCCTTGCTTTCAAACACTATTAACAAATACAATATCAGAAACGCAAACGGCTTCTTACCAAGGTGGAAGTGAAATACTTCTTATGAAGTGACGTATGTTAATGTTTCTAATCTCCTGAGTCTCGATCAAGTGATAATAATAATGGCAGGGCACAGCAAACCCAAAAAAATGATTCTATCCTAGGGACATTTTGCGGGTATAGAATAGGCATATTTAATCGTTGAACAGGGTGAATAATTTCCGGAAGTACCATTATTACCGTTAAAGGCTATTTTATAAAGATGCTTGCCTACTCACCAAAGGAATAATTTGAGATTTAAGGAAGTAAAATACCATATGAAAGATAAGAACGAAAGAGATTTTGCAAATAATTTCCGAATAAACTTCCACGAAAACAGTGCAATAGATATAATCCGAGGGATTTGCGGATGTCTGATCACTTTCAGGTACTGGCAAATCTGAAATATTATCCCTCGCCCAAAAATAAGATGAGTAGTACGACAGAAACCACAGGCTAATACTGCTAATACGCGGTAAATGTACTTTTCATGAGAGTTGCACGCACCATCGATAACAGCTGCATTAAAAGAAATCATCGAAAGAGGTATTAAGAATGAAAACGATTCACATTTTTCCAACTTATATAATGTACACACACATCAAATCTACATTTCCAGAATGATTACACAATGCTACTGAAACTGAGATTATTTATACAATCAATGCAAGGTAATGTCATGAAAAATAAATTTTAAGTACTCACAATTTAACATTTCTATTAATTCCTTCTATTACTAATTTCTATTTCTAATTACTAATCATTCTAAGAGATTCAATTTAGTAGGAGAGAATGATGAATAGTTGATGAAAGCCGTCGCACATCTTGCATTTTCTCAGTGTTACTTCATTCCTCCACTGTGAATGACATTGACCACTGGAACAGCAGAACCTGTAATTTAAAATATGTATAAATTTTGGAGCTTTAGCACACCAAAAAAGGAATCGTACAGCTATTTCATCGCTTCTCAGGGTCCTTGGGGACTCTAAAAAGCGAAATCCCCGAAGTCTTGTGGCCATAACCAGTGGTGCAACGCGGTACCACACACGTCCACGGCATTTTCCTTTTTTCAGTAAATCCGCGATATATATCCACGAAATATTAATGTAGAACAATAAGGAAATAATGCAGAAGACTAAAATTCGAAAATAAATGAAAACTAAATCTTAATTAATTACAAAAATGACTATTTCCGCTCACCTGTAGTATGCGCTCAACAATACGGAAATTAACTTACCCGCTAATTCTTGCCCTCCAGAATACGTGGCGCCGCCCCGGAAAACGTGCGGCAGGTTGAGGAAACGACTTCAATAAAAGACCATGGGTTCCCAATGGAGTGGGATAGGAAGTGTCATGGGGCTGCTGCCAACATATCGTAGTTTCACACCGGTTGAGCACCTTTGTTTGTTTACGTTACCTCGTAGAGTTACGTTGCATTGTGACAATGGTCGCGTTCAGCAGATACTCACCGGGATCAAGAGATCCCTCACCGGTGAGCGACCGGTAGTTGCGATCTGCTGAATGGTTGCTGAGCAGTGATCAGTCACGTGACCAAATAGCAGAAACATTCAAAATGGGCGGTAATGCGATTCTTTTAGAAGCGCTAGCGATTTTAATTGCAGGAGACGATTATACTGTGAACAATTTGTTCGGTTTAATTCAACGTGAGACAAGATTCTTTAGAAGAAATCCCTAAGCCGTACGCCTCGGAAGAAATAGGCCGCGGAATGAAAACTATTACGAAAGGGTAGTCCCTCGTTTTCAGGACGTTACAAGTTACTTGTTACTTACTTACAAGTTACTTGTTAGTCGATGACAAACCTGAAGTCAGTTTCACTTGATTTAATTCAGTATCCTGAATTTCATATGTCATTCCTCCGTAAGCATAACCTTTTGCAACTATAGCACCAGACGACGTGCTAGATGGTGCTAGTACTGGGCGCAGCCATATTGATTCTCAACATGTTCCAACCAGTGATCCATAGAGTTTCAGTGATCGGTGATTTTCTCCGGTGGAAAAAATGGCGTCTGATCAGTAACACCGGTGACCTACCAGAGAGCGTTCAGCAGAAATTGTCTCACCGGTTCCGCAACTGTTGAGTCTGCTGAACGCGACCAATGTTACTCGTTTTATTATCCACTTTACTTAGCCTTGAGTTATTAAATATACCTTTGGGCTGAAATGATGGCTTCATTATGCCGATTTAAAGGCAAATTTGTGTCTGAAGTTAAAGGTAAGAGCTTGGATTATTTGAGAAAACGAAATGTGGCCGAAAGTGAACCCATCAATTCCATCGAAGCGATTCCAACGAGTGCATCTGTTGAAGGGTACCGAATCGTCGACGTGCATTTTTAATTTCTTAAGAAATTTTTGCAATATTTCCCAACATAAAGTGTCCATAATTGTTTAAATAATCAATGATTATGTCTTGATTTAAGAAGATTAAAGTCCCTGTCGTATGACTGACACAAAGCTCTTTAATATTTATTTCTTTGTAGATTTTCCATTCAATATCCTCATCCATACTATTTATAAGGAGTTGATTAGTGAAAATTAGAAACTAATGTTTCAGTTATAACCCAAATGTAATTCGAATCATTAGTATAAGGATAATTAAATAATACTTGTTCCTAGTGCCGAAGTTTCAGTAAATTTGGAAGGCTGGCATTGCAGCTTCTACGGACTCACTTAGGTCAGCTGTCATCGATCGTTCAAGAATGCATCCTAATTTTTATCGTCCTGCAATGACATCATACATAGGTAGATGTATTTACTGTTGTTTTTTCAAATTATGCTAAATTGGACCTTTGATAAACGTATCAAAGTAAATTGTTTGGACAGTGAAAAAAGTACTCTTTTCTATTCTATTTTATACTTTCGAAGAATTACATGGGTGAATATTTGATTAATTAGTACGTTCGCGAAGTTGTATTTCTAAATACTACATATTCGGTACCCAACAGCAATATGCTTTTATCGTGGCACATTCATTTACCTGTAGACCTTATTCTAGACTTTTAATATCAATTAAATTGATGATTAAATACATAATGTGCTAGATAATGAACTTCTAGTTAAATAAGTAATTTCTACAAGTTGAAAACGATGTATATTTTTCGAAATAAACGTAAAACAATTTGAAGTAGTATTCAGAAGAACAGATAAACTATCCCAAATCTCAATAAATTCTATCATTTTCGCTTTTGAAGCGATACGCTTACAATTTCAAGGGATGAATTGTATTCCGGTCATGATTATTCGCATGTTTAATAAAATTTAGGAGCATATAGGAATTACTTAAACAACCAGCACTGATAAATTACTACATATTTCGGTGTATAGCACGTTTCGAGATAAACTTAATATTCGTTTAATGAATTCTTAGAAAAATCCAGTTCACTGGAATTATGCAGCAGTCGACAGGTGCAATATCGCTCTTCATATTTAACCTCCGTGTACTTTACAACGTTGCCACTACCTCCGCAGCATAATGGCTGCTCGCTCTGCAGAAAACCGGAAGTATGTTCTTTAAACTTAAATACTGGTGCTAACATATCGGTAACCCCTTCTAAAAAAATACATATATTGGGCATCGATGTCTATTCTATGCTGTGCTAATTTTTCAACGATACATTTTGAGCCAAATTTGAGATAAAAAATGTTTTACAAGGGAAGGTCATCATTCTCCCATAAAGACAATTTATTTCAAGGTGGAAATCCGTCATTTTCAAATCCATAAATCTTTTTTAGATGGCCGATGACATACTAATATTTTTTCACTATTCGATAGAAAAAATAATGAGCAACAACATATGTGAAAATAAGGGGAGGTTTTCGGGCATGTTTGAAATGATGGTTCCTCCTTAAGTAATTGTTGCACAGGGCGTGAGCTCCTTGAGGGGAAAGTTAAGTAAAAAAATTATTTAATGATTACTTTAGTGCATTTGCAATTTGACTTAATACAGGGTTTGATGAAAGAATAGTTCTTTTTTGTAATTCCTAGGAAAATATTAGGGATAGGGGGCAGAGAATTTTTCAAAGGCTGCCCGATCCCTGCTTGAGGAGGGCAGCACTCAGTTCGCGGATGGAACGTTAAGCTGCCTCGGTGGCGGTGGGGTAAAGTCCTCCTCCGCCAATCCGTAGGTCGTGGGTTCGAATCCCGCATGGGTAGGTGATCCCTAACCAGGGCATGGATTTTTGTGTTGCCCTTTTTTAATGCTGAAACCCCGTTGTAAAGGCCGCAAAGTGCAGTTTACGGGGAAGTGGGAAATAAATAAATAGAATTCAAATAAATTCAGAGGTAAGGAAAGAAAGGGATAGGAACATATAATGGAAAAAGGACGAGGACAAAGGCGCTGTGGTAGATGGAAAAAGCCAGAAATCAGAGGGTAAAAATGCTACCTGACTGGAACACGAACCCAGAACCTCCCGGTTGTGGGTGGTGGTGGAACCTCCCGGTGGAAGGTTCTGGGTTCGTGTCCCAGTCAGGTAGCATTTTTACCCTTTGATTTCTGGCTTTTTCTATCTGCCACAGCACCGTTGTCCTCGTCGTTTTTCTATTATATGCTCCTATCCCTTACCTTTTGAATTTATTTGAATGTTTACGCTCAAGGCGTCGTGTGAATGAATGAAGTAGTAAATAAATAAATAAAATAAATAAAGGATATTGGTCCTCTTGGCGCCTTTCATATGGAGTAGGCTAATGTCGACGCTGGATTTCTCTCTTGTCGGCCGACTAAAGGCGCACACATTGAAAAATAATGCGAAATCACTCTATGAGATGGAAAATTAAAAAAATTAAAACATAAAGTGCAAGTACTTAGTACTTAATTCACAGTGTCCGGCGATATCTGGTGGAAATGTTTTATATCCATGAGAACAAACTAAAATGGTAAACTTCCACTCAATTTTATTTACTTAAGTACCGACCCGGTTTCGACACGTAGTGTCATTATCAAGGTACCGATTCGGCTTTCCAAGTTCTATATATACCGTCCAGTAAACCGGGTCGGTACTTTAGTAAATAAAATTGTGTGGAAGTTTACCATTTTACTTTATTCTCATGCAAGTAGTACTGTTTTCGTTTTAACCATGCTCAAAACTGCACCATTCTTTTAAGGGAACCCTGTACGTCATCACCTAAGGTTTAACGCCGACCAGCTGCCCTCGCTTCGTCCCTCTCTTTAATCTGAGGAGCGGCTTTCCGCTTGCTATTGGTCCGCATGCCCTCTTTGCCTTTCATGCTTTCTTGCCTTTCCAAACTACCTTTTCCCTTTCATGGACATGTAAGCGCTCACGGCGGCTTATGGGGAGATGATGGGTGCTGAGTATTCTGAGGTGCTTATCACGCAGGTTATGGAAAGGGGGAGGTTAAGGAAGAAAATATGCTGGTCGCCTCTAATAGAGGTATACTTTGAGCAAAATGGAATCCTAAGACCTTTATCGCAGTTTAACTGATGGTGCAAAGATCTCCCTAACGATTTTTCGTAATTTTATGAATTCATCACTTCAATTTTACATGTTCTTTATAAATTGTTCGTAGTGAGTAGAGTAATTTTTATTTTTATTTTGATTGTATTTTCCCAAATATATCAAGATCAAAAAATGTTTACTTATAGTTAATATTTTGTCTGTAATTTTCAAAATAATCATAGCTTAATTGTTGCTTTTGGTCATTTCAACAATGAGAACTTGACAAAATGGGACTCAAAGATTTGTGCACATTTTTTGCGGCGAAACACAATTTTATGAATATTGATTTATAGCTCTTCTAGAGATAAATAAAATGGTTAAATACTATTAATTAGGCGGGTGTGATCATATAAAAATAAGAGGAGATGATCTTTTTTATTACCACCATTGCGACTTCGCTGATTCATTCACTCCGCGTAGTTTTACTTTAAATTCTTTTTAGAACGATTGTAAGGAATTTTAATGCCATTTTTGTTATTCCGACTAGTTACTATGATGAAAAATATTTTTTGTTTGATACATGGAAGTGCAGTAACGATATGCAATGCATAGATTGGTCTATTAATCTCTATCCCAAGAGATATCTAAGGATAGTTCATACATTGTTTCCTTTAGCCGAGATATTTTTTAAATCTGCAAATAAAAATTAAGTGGTGAAAGACATCAACTTGCTTTTCTCCCATGAATAATGCTAAAATATTTGGTTCAAATAAATGCCTTCTTCTGACGTGGTCATGTAATAACTCTGTCTCATAGAGAGGACAGTGCAGGAGATGTTTTATCCTTTGAGAGGCGGATCAAGTGGGCCTGATAAAGTTTTAGTATACCTTTTTTGTGTCACTTTCGCAATATTACGCAAAACTTTGTCACCGAATATGTGTTTAGCTTGCTGTTAGCAAGAGAGGCCCATTTTTGGCAGGGTTGGTGTAAAATATTGCCTGTTTAATGGTAGTCCTTTGGGATCATGTTTATTATGTAAACCTATTCGTTCATTTCTCTTTTGAGTCAAGGTTTATTTCAAAAACATTTTCCCTACTATTTCAGGATTACTGATAGAGTTGATTCCCGTATTCAAGGAGGTATAGCCACATTTACGTATGGATTTACGACGCCCGAACTTTGGAAAGCGATGAATATGGTAATTGATTTTGAATTCAATTGGCCCATTGAGCGATCGACTGAAATTAACTTGCTGAATTATTCATGGATATCTGGAATTAGTGGAAACGTAATGTTTTATTCACCCTGTAATTCGTGGAATCATGAAAGGATGGTATTTCAAAAGGAGAAGTATTACTAGCATTCGGTGATTTTTTTGCGTTTGCCTATTATGAATTTATTGGTTGTATAGCGATCTTTACTTGCATTGAGAATATTTACAGGGAGATAAGGTTGTGTGGGAGTAAAATCGGGATAAAAGAAGAGTGGATAAATCAAGTCTTGTTGAACACGCATGAGTGCACGTGGAAGGATAGAGGAAAAAAGAGAGAATGTCAGAGATTAGACGATGCGGAGAGAGGGTGGGAGTTTAATGATGTAAATGCTAGCTAAGAGCACATTGCGTGAGATATGGGTGCTTCTCATGGGGTTGAACTTGAGGCGGGAGGAGATGAAGAGGGTGAGTTTTGTGGCTTGTGGACGGCATGAAGGTCGTTGGGGGTGGAAAATTATTAACTTGGGGACTAAAGTGGCTATAGTAAGAAAAAGGGGGGGAGGAGTCGCGTCCGTCAGGGTGGTGGGGCTGTATCACGCTATTAGAGCGAAGAGAATGGAGGAAAAGGCCCAAGATTTAGGATTAAGACTAGGTAGTCTCCAGATGAACAAGCGGTAAATTAAGATTTATCAGGGAAATATAGGAGATTCGAAGATTTTCGCGGCGTTGATCAGATGATCTCTGCATTCTCTTCGGGCTATCACCGCGTCCGTTGGGTTTTGGCGACAAAACCCAACGGACGCGGTGAAAATCCGAAGAGAATGCAGAGATCAAATATAGGAGATATAGGAGAAAATTTGCGAGGAGAAGAATTATTTTCACCTTCATCAAAATACTACCCTGTTATCACGAATATCGAATTTCCAGAATGGTGATCAAGCGACGTCTAATATTAAGATAAATAAGTTTTACCTTTTCTAAACATTAATATTAATTACTAAAATATGGGAAGGCATATTGCGAGGGTGCCGTGTGATACTTTTCACATAATTCGTCATAAAAATTGGTGTTTGGATGAATATTAGTAGTTTTAGGTAAATGGGATGTTTTCTTCTGCTTTTACCAATAGGAAACAACGGCAGGAAGTTCGGAGACGTGTGTAACAGGGGAAAACTAGGGGGATCGTGAAACAAAGTATTGAGGGAGAGAAAACGATGCATGTGAGGGGAAAGACGTGAGCTAATGCGACCCGGGCACGGAATGGCGGGGCGGGAAGTGCAGACTCAGGGAGGCGGGGACCCAGGAGGCCTCCGGGCTCTTAGTGGTCTGAAAGCAATGTGGAATTATGGGTTATGGTGGATTCATAACACAAGGTTAATACTCTAAGGTGACTGAGGCGAAGACTTCCCTCCTGTAGCCATTCCAATCTTTTCTCTCATCGTCGGAATTATGTGCGTATCGTCCATACAATCCCACACCAAGTACGTAGGTGGGAATTGTGAAATGATCACTAAAAATCAAAGTCTTTGGACGGGCTTAAGTTCACTAACATATATGTTTGTTTCTTATCGTGTCTCCTTTTTCGTCCAAATTTACATTGCTAATGTCAATTAGTTGTATCGGCGTTTGGAATCCATTGTAAATCTTGAAAACGGGTCTTCCTTGTGGAGACAAGTTATGAACGCTTTTGCTTGGGTGCATTACTAAACTCAGTAGCGTAGCGAGGGGGGGTTTTGGGGGTTAAACCCCCCCCCCAGAGCTCAGAGATATGCTTAAGTTTAATCCATTTTACGTAATTGGATTGATATTACTAATAGAATATTGTAAGGATTAATAAAATATCCCTCAGAAAGCCGTAAAACTCACCATTTTGAACCGTTTATCTTAATATTCCGCAATTTATTAATCTCGCACCTACCGCTTATCCTGGTGGGTATACCACACCCCCAAACACCCCGGTATTAGTTGCACCTAAACCCCCCCCCCCCCAGCCTTAATTCCTGGCTGCGCCCCTGACTAAACCTATCCGTTAATAAGCCATTTAGAAGGAAATACTCTAATATTAATTAATGCGATACTAAGATTACCACCATATAGAACCATTGGAGATATAATGAGAGAGGAGCGTGTCAAGTAATGACATACTTCCACGTTGCAGTAAACTTGCTAATGTACTTGGAAGTCACGTTGCTTCTTGTTCCCAATTACGATCAGTTGAATTGGCAAACCATTTGACGTGTTTGTATGCGAATTTTTGAAACACACCGTATCTCAAAATCTCTTCGGTAGGATTTTTTAACTAGAGGCGTCAATTTGCTTTTGATGATGTGTGTCATGTTGTGATACCGACCTAAATGTATTCAAGCCGCATGCAGATGATCCATTTTAACTTCGTGTGCTGTAGGAAACGAGCCGCTTTGTGTGGAGTAAATCTGACTCTCGATGTTATCTCCGCCCAACTTGCGAACTCCCTGCACGAAATATAGCCAGGGATTAGCATGGATTGCCAACCATTTATATCTCTTCTTGCTACGGTTTCCTGGATTGAAACGATGTCTTTAGTTAAGATGGTTGAGACTCGAGATGAATTAGCTCTTTCTTCAAATTTTGTGAGCTTCCTTTGAACGAGGAAGAATATTAGAATTTAGCACAGAAGTGACATAATTTCTTTTTGAATTATGATATTATATTTCACATATTTTCCGATGTGCTACTAGCAATTTGTATTTCAAAACTGGTAACATGTGAGCATAATACGAGGTTAATTGATATTCATTAAATCGGAGTTTAAAATTGTAAGTTGCTGTAGGAACACTTTATTTATATTTATTACCTAGAAAACAGTACCGAGAAGACTATTGGGGAGTTATTGATAAAAAACCATACATAGTCACAAATATTCATGCCCTGGATAGAATTCAGCTTCCTAGGTGGAGCTCAAACCCGCAACGTTCGGTCTAGCCGGTAGGTTTAGGGACAGGTTACTGTTACCGCGGCTGGCGAGGTATAAGAGGAAAATTTTGCTGTAGATACTTCCACATAAGATATTGCTGGTAACCTGGTTTGACCTGTGGCGCATCGTCCGCCACAATGTAGTGTTGGACCAGTGGATAAGTGTCCGCCTACTAATCGGACGGCGCGCGTTCGAGTCCTGGCGCCGGCCGGTATTTTTTCCTATATCTTTTCAGGAATTCTAGAAGGTTCGAGGAAGTTCCGGCGCGGCGTTCCAGAATATTCGCCGCATGTATATAAGCTAGCCATCCGGGCTACCCAGTTCAGTTCTGTATTGTCAAGTCACAATAAACGCCTCTCCGCAGATAACCGAAGTGTGTTATTCAGCGTAGCCATCGCTACAGTGGTGACCCCGACAACACGCGACCATGGCAGACGCAGATCAACTCGCCAAACTGCAGTCTCAAATCGCGGGACTCCAGCAGCAACTCGCCGAACACCAAACGAACCACAGCCAACAGCTAGCGCTCCTTCAAGAACAGCATCAGCAGGCTCTGCAGCAACAACAGCAGCAAACAACGCTGTCATCGCAGCAAGCCTCACCGTCTCCATCATCCTACGGCGTCGACACTGCTGCCGTCTACCGCGTCACTCCGAAACTGCCTCCTTTCTGGCCAGCTCAGCCTGAAATATGGTTCGCCCAAGTCGAAGCACAATTTTCTTTGGCCAACATCACCTCGGACAAGACTAAATACGATTACGTCGTGGGAAACCTAGACCATCGTTTTGCCAGTGAAATAAGCGATCTTATCGTGAATCCTCCGGCCGAGAATCGTTACCTAACGCTGAAAAACCTATTGATACAGCGCGTCTCTCCCTCCGAGGATCAACGGGTGCGGCAACTCCTCACAGCAGAAGAGCTCGGTGATACCAAGCCTTCGCAACTATTACGACGCATGCGGTCTCTCATCAGCACCACCCTTGTGGAGGATTCTTTCCTCCGCACATTATGGTTGCAACGTCTTCCGGCCAACGCTCAAGCCATCCTGCAAACGCAAGTTACTTCAATGCCTCTTGATGAACTTGCAAATATGGCCGACCGCATCGTCGCCGTGGCTCCGCCTCCAACTGCACCCGCCATCCATGCAGTACGCCATACCAACGATGTTTCGTCATTGGCCCAACGGGTTGAGAAACTCTCAAAGCAGCTCGAAGATATACAAGCTCATCTAAAAAAACCTCCGTACTCACGGACTTGGAGCAGATCTCTACCCGCGCAGCGCCCCGCTCAGCCTGAGATGTGTTACTACCATCGCAAATTTGGAGCCGAAGCCAGACGTTGCATCCAGCCATGCACCGCAAATGCAGTGAATCCGGTAAACTCCAACAGCGACTCGTAACGGCGGCTATGAGTCGTTCTATCACAGGCTGCCGCCTCTTCGTCACCGACCGCCTCTCCCAGCGGCGTTTCCTCGTAGACACAGGATCGGATCTCTCAATCTACCCTGTAAAATTATGCACCGAACAACGAACCTGCACTGACTACGAGCTCTCCGCAGCCAATGACAGTAGGATCCGTACTTATGGTACTTTACTTCTACGCCTTCAGTTCGGCCTCCCGCGTGACTTCCTTTGGAGATTCATCGTTGCCGACGTTACCGAGCCAATCATCGGAGCAGATTTTTTAACCCACTTTCAACTCATTCCTAACATGGCCACTGCTCAGCTCATCGACGCAATCACTGGCCATTCTACATCGGGTCATCGAGGTCGAACTTACCAGGACAGCGTGCGCGCTCTGTCGGGCTCTTCATCCTACCACAACCTCCTGGCCGAATTTCCTGATATCACGCGGCCATCAGGGACTCCTCGGGAGATCCACCATCATACCAAGCACCACATACGCCTACAACCTGGACCGCCGATCTACCACCGTGCCCGCCGTCTAGCCCCGGATCGACTCCGAGATGCACAGGCAGAATTCGAGCTACTAGTACGCGAAGGCACTGCTCGTCGTTCACACAGCCCTTACGCCTCACCACTACACATGGTTCGCAAGAAGGATAGTAGCTGGCGACCTTGTGGTGACTACAGGGCTCTCAACGCACGTACGATACCGGACCGCTACCCCGTCCGCCATCTGAAGGATTTCTCCCACGCTCTTCAGGGGTGCAACATCTTCAGTGTTATCGACTGTGCCAAGGCCTTCACTCAAATTCCAATGGCTCCCGAAGACATAGAGAAGACAGCCATAATTACACCCTTCGGCCTTTTTGAATTCCTATTTATGCCATTTGGACTTCGAAATGCCGCCCAAACATGGCAGCGCTTCATCGACGAAGCTCTCGAGGGCCTAAATTTTTGCTTTCCTTACATAGATGACATCTTAGTATTTTCCCGGTCGCAGGAAGAGCATCATCAACACCTGCGGATATTATTTCAGCGCCTTTCTGACTACGGTGTCATCGTCAACTCAGCTAAGTGTGTCCTAGGATCTTCCAAGGTCACATTTCTGGGCTTTCACGTGAGCGCTGACGGATGCTCGCCGTTACCTGACAAGGTAGCTGCTATCAACAACTTCCCTCCACCGAAGACCATAAAGGACCTTCGGAGATTCCTCGGTATGCTGAATTTTTATCGACAGCACATACCACACGCCGCATCCACACAGGCCCCTCTCAATGCTCTACTTCAAGGTCCTGATATCAGGAGCTCCACTCCAATTTTCTGGACACCAGAACTTCAGCAGAGTTTCGATGCCTCTAAAGGCGGACTAGCCAAGGCGGCAACCCTGTCGCATCCAATCGACTCAGCACCTCTGGCTCTTGTCGTCGATGCTAGCCGAACCGCAATCGGCGCTGTCCTACAGCAAAATTTTGGGAACTCTTGGCAGCCACTCGGTTTCTTCTCTCGCAAGCTGACACCTTCCCAGCAGAAGTGGAGCACTTACGACCGCGAACTCTACGCCGCCTACCAAGCAGTGAGGCACTTTCGGCCGATGGTTGAAGCCCGCGATTTCGCCATCTTCACCGATCACAAACCACTCTCTTATGCCTTTGGCCCCAGCAAGAAGAGTAGCGACACCTGCTCACCACGACAATTTAATCACCTGGAATTCATCTCACAATTCACCACGGACGTGAGACACATCTCCGGACTTGACAACATCGTCGCGGACTGTCTCTCCAGGGTAGAATCCATATCCACACCGTCTCCGATTGACTTCGCCGCTCTCTCTCGCTCCCAAGATGAAGAGGAAGAGCTCCAAAGACTACGCCACAGCGGTACGGCTCTTCAACTTCACCGTAGGCCTGTACCCGGAACGAACATTTCACTATGGTGCGACACCTCCATGCCAACCCCACGCCCCTACGTTACTCCCTCATATCGCCGACAAATCTTTGACAGCATCCACTCCCTTAGTCATCCTGGTGCAAACTCCACCATTAAACTCGTCTCCCGTCGATATGTTTGGCCATCCATGCGAAAGGACTGTCGCGCATGGGCTCGCAGCTGCCTCTCCTGCCAACGTTGCAAGGTGTCTCGTCACATCACAACGCCACTTGGAGACTTCGTTCCGCCAGCCAGGCGTTTCGAACACATACATTTGGACATCGTGGGTCCTCTCCCGTCTTGCTCCGGCTACCGGTACCTCCTCACAATTATCGACCGATTCTCCCGCTGGCCAGTCGCAGAACCCCTAGCAGACCTCACCGCAGACAGCGTTTCCCGCGCCTTTCTCCTGGGATGGGTTGCTCACTACGGCTGTCCTCAACACATCACCTGCGACCGTGGACGACAGTTTGTGTCATCTCTTTTCCAGAGACTTTGCACCACTCTGGGAACAACGCTACATCACACCACGAGCTACCATCCCCAGGCAAACGGACTCGTCGAACGACTACATCGCGTTCTTAAGGCGGCCCTCATGTGCTCTTCTTCCAACTCATGGATGGACGCACTACCCACAGTTCTTCTCGGCCTCCGCACAACTTGGAGAGCCGACCTGCAGACAACACCTGCCGAACTCCTCTTCGGGGAGCAACTGCGTCTTCCCGGGGACTTCTTCGTCGACTCTGCCCAGCATCTGGACTCCCAGGATCTTGTTTCTCAGCTGCGTAACCACATGAGCCAGCTGCGTCCGACCCCTGCGTCACGCCACATCTCATCGCAGCGTGTCTTCATCCACAAGGACTTGGCCACATCCTCCCAGGTCTTTGTCCGCCAAGACGCTTTGCGGCCAGCCCTGCAACCACCTTACGCGGGACCATATCCTGTCCTCAGCCGCGGTGAGAAGACGTATACCCTGTACATCAATGGCAAACCAGCCACTATATCAATCGACCGTCTCAAGCCAGCCCATCTTCTTGAGGAGGACCCTCCGCCTACTCCGTCACCAGATACCACCACTCGCTCCGGCCGCGCCGTCCGTCCTCCAGAACGTTTTGTTGCCAACACTCTGTCTCTCCTCCAAGGGGGGGAGTAGTGTGGCGCATCGTCCGCCACAATGTAGTGTTGGACCAGTGGATAAGTGTCCGCCTACTAATCGGACGGCGCGCGTTCGAGTCCTGGCGCCGGCCGGTATTTTTTCCTATATCTTTTCAGGAATTCTAGAAGGTTCGAGGAAGTTCCGGCGCGGCGTTCCAGAATATTCGCCGCATGTATATAAGCTAGCCATCCGGGCTACCCAGTTCAGTTCTGTATTGTCAAGTCACAATAAACGCCTCTCCGCAGATAACCGAAGTGTGTTATTCAGCGTAGCCATCGCTACAGACCAATAAACTAATAATGAAGTTCATTAAAATTAATTATAACAGGTAGTGATGACTACTATAGACAGGTATAAATTTGTATTTAAAAATTTTGCATCTATGAGAGTACTTTTTTTTGCCTCACTTACAATACTCTCTTATAAGCCATATGATGCTTTAAAATTTGACGTAATTACCAGTTATAATTTATAAAAAAATAATGCCTCTACCTAAGCAGTACAATGGCTCTAGCTTTCGTGCAGAACTTGTTTAAAAAATGCATAAAAGACACGAACATGTAAAATAAAAAAAAAATCTTAGTTCTGGACATAATTTTATCGATTTTTAGGCACTTAATTTTGATTTTTTTTACGATAAAACGTTTCCTATTGATTCATGGGAGTTCCTTTGATGCAATAGCGGTCACTTTTGAGGAGCACACTGGATTTTGGTTACTGACCCATATACATTCCGTGGCGTGCCATCAAAAGGTTTGCTGCATCAATATCGTCCCGAAGCCAGCCCTGGTCTTGCCGTGGGGTATTCCTCCTTTTTGGCGAGTGTGGACCGAAGGGATGGGATGTCCGTCGGAAGACATGCAAGGAAGCGGTCTGACGGATGCGGATTCTCGCTAACGCAAATGCAAGCACGTTCGGAAGCTTCGGCATCAACGCTGATTAGTAACGTGCTGCGGGCATGTCAACTCTCTTACCCTGTCGGATCCAGCGAGGGCAAACAACGCGAAATGGGTCAGATCCTGAAAGACCTGGCAAAAAATATGAATTCCCCGGCAGTAATCTTGAGTATTATTAGTGGGTAGTAACATGTTCTAGGAAAACAATTCTATGATAAGAGCAGAAAATGTTATATTAGTTATACTTTTGGCGTAATTCGAGTAACAAATTACAGAAAAAAACCAGGAAGGCGCAGAATTGCGGATAAAACAAAAGCTACTTTCAAACAATATAAAATTGTTATTTTCAGGTCGATTATAATTATGTAAATTGATAAAGAATCCTCAGTGTCCCCTTAATATTAGTGACATATTTAATTACTTTTATCATGTATAGCAAAATTCATCATTTCATCATTTTCTTAGGCTAATTTTCATTTTTTTTAAGTTTTCTTTAGATTTTTAAAAGCTTAAAATATGTTTAATCCGCCATTTTGATGCCGGAAGCTGTAGATTTTTTAAACGAGTTCAGTGAAAATTAGCTGTCTGTTGGTGCTTTCCCATATTTTGTTGACATTTCGTATTCCACGCTCACTCGTCATTTGAACATTTTAACTCGCAAATTTGGCGATGGGTACCTACAATATGGTATAAAGACTAATAAAAAAATAAAATCGAAATTGCAGCGGGGAATTAAATGGAATATTTAAATGTTGAAAAGTATACTTTTTCAATAGGTATGATAACGGCTAACGCGCTCTCATTCACTGGGAATGATATCTTTGATGTATCATACTTCGCGTCACTTTGAGTGGCGAATGGCGTTTACTTTAGCAACCCATACATACCCATTGGAGTGCCATCGAGAGGTGAACTGCATCCCCTCTTTTCCTGGCGTGTGTTAACTTTTTCGTGCGGGTGGTACGAAGCTTAAATAATGGGAGGTTCGTGCACCAATATGCACGGCAACGGTCAACTGAATGTGAAGCGTCCCAACCGCGTGCATGTTCGCACTTCGTACACTTAAGCGTTGGCGTAGACGCTGATGCGAGCAGTGTGCGCCATTGGGCATATCGCCTATTTTCCACGTCTTGCCCAGCGAAGTTAAACAACTTTTATGGAATCGGAAGGCTATGTATCACTGCAAGGGATTGGGAATAGACCTCTTGGATTAGATTGTCGCGTTCCACGTAAAGAGTGGCAGAATAGGATTAAACTATCTTCAGAGAAATCATCCTTTTATTCATAGCTAGTGGTTAGAATACCTAAATAGCCGCTTTTCAGGCATACAGTAGAAGTGATGACCAATGCTCATTATCTGAAATATATTTATACTCGATAAAATCCATCCCGAATTTCGCTTTGAGAAAATGGCTTGGTGGTGTAACTGGCTAACACACCTGACCGGCTATCGGGAGATCCGGGTTCGAACCCCGGCTAAGTCAAATATTTTTTCATGGCGAACTTCATCCGTTGGTGTATTTAACTCTGTAGTTCATTTCCCTTAGCTATTCCTCATTGATCTTCATCCCATTCACCTTAGTTAGGACTCACAGCTTAAATCCTTTCCTTCTTGCGTCGCAATTCAAAGTAGGCGTAAGCAAACATATCCAGACCATCAGATGACTCTTCGGAAATCCAACCCTAAGTGCTCACAATGAAATATCCTTCTTATTGGTAGACAGAAATACGATAGCCAGCCAATAGGCATCAATTCCCTACTGTATCCTTTGCATCATTATGAAGACGCAGGAGCAATTTCCACAATTTTAAATTTATTGGTACTACCGATTTCGCTTACAGCATAATCAATATATCAAAGGTACAATATATCAAAGTGTGCAACGTCTTAAATAGGAAAGGCAGGATGGAGACGAATTTAAGACGTTGCCCACTTTGATATATTGTACCTGATGATGCTGTAAGCGAAACCGGTAGTACTAATAAATTTAAAATTGTGGAAATTGCTCCTGCTTCTTCATTATGTTCCGTTTCCACTCCATCTCGCCTGAAACCTCAAATTATACTTTGCATCAGTATTGAATGATTGGATTTGTGTCGTTGGCACAAGGATTAACTCAGGTGTGAATCAGTGTGTTTAGGTTTCAACTATGATGCGATAGAAATGACAGAATGGGAACCAAGTGAAACTTGAAGCCCATCAGTTTTGGGTTTTAGAGGTGTAGTAAGCTGATGCGTAATACCTCATTTTCACTTGGTGCGCGGGGAGGCGTAAACAATAAATAAAATCTCAGCGCGACTGCGATCATAATTCAGGTCCAGCACTCAGTCGTGAGCTTTGTGCCACACGTGGAGCGATGCGTCTGGCTTCGTGGATTTCGACAGGTTCCCTGGCAAAGGCGGCTTCAGTACCTTGCGGACTTGATTCTTGTGAAATAAATGTTCGTCTTTATGGAATTCTCTCGGGCTTCACACCAGGTCAGCGAGTAACTAACTGCCAACGCTTAGTAACTGGTGAAGTAAGTTATAGGAATGTAATTTTGTTAACTAAAGAAGGTTGTACTCAGCCACAGAAACTTTGACAGTTTTTATCTCTGTAACCTTTTCTGACGCCCGATAAAACTCGATAAAAGAAATCCAGCATAAAGTAAAAAATCATATATTTATGTCTTTTTTTCCTTGGGCTGTTAGCTCTAGAGTTATATAGTGAATTTTTTATAGTTAAAAACCTAATCTCATTCATAATAAAATATTAAACTTATTGCTATCCAAAAATGGCTCTTATCTTCGAATATTATAAGCGGAACTGCTATGATGACAGAAATTTGTTTCTATCTGAATCGTCATGAGGTTATACTTTTTTTTTGTGAAGACCCTACGGAAAAATGTGTTATTCTTGGGTATGTCTTCAAATGAGAATAATTAATAAAGGTGAGTAAAAAAGAAGTTATGCCTTTTGTCAGAAAAATAGAGGACATGATCAAATCATAGACTTCTGTCAAATCGCTTTACAAACGAGTTAGCTAATATTTTTTGTAAAAAAATGACGAATGATGTGCTATCAACTGCCACCACACGACTATTGAGACGGCATACTAGATATTGGTCAGATGGAGAAGGACAGCTGTCTTTGAAGGATTTAGAAAAGGTAACATCTTCTCCTTTGCTACTCATCTCATTTTACGAGTCGCAGTTCGAGTAAAACAGTAGTTTAATCGCCTGCATTCCGTTTAAATTTTCTAAAGCAATTCGTTTGGCAATTCATGAGGCAACTACCGTATCTTTGTATGTCACCACATGACATATTTTGGAATCCCTTCAAAAGGGAGGAATTATTGGAACGTAACGTCTCATAAAGAAACATGTCCATTTTTATCTCTCCAAAATAAGTTTTAGATGACGTGGATCCACATAAAATAAGGCCAAACACACTGATTTGATGCAGATTGGACGTATGCAAATAGAAATGCAGGCTACAGAAATAAAAATAAGGAAAAAGCGAGATTTAAAGGTAGAAATCGCACTAATTCCTATCCCTTGTATCCTGTGATTCTGCTCCTCTTATTTCCCAATTTATCCGCTTGCATTTTGAGTGGCGTGGCCGATGGACAGATGAAATGCATTTCCCGGGAACATGCCTGGAGTAACCCGTGATTTGTGGACGGCACTCGGCAACGCGAGTTATTTTTTCTTTGGCTTTCAGTCGCATTGGAAGAGTTGGGGCCGGGTTGCTTCCGTGCGTTTGTGGTGATCATTGATTGATAGTTTTGTTTTACGACTATGTGAAATCTCTCATTTTTTGTGTCTTGGTACGCGGGAATTCATTTCCTGAACAATATTGGAGCGGTTGAAGTATGAACGTGCGGATACTTCGATCAGAGTCCAAGGTAGACGATACACCAACGTTTTTGTTCCTCTCTGCCGAATCACGGAATCCAGCCAATTGTTGAGGTGATGGAGACCGACGCTCAGACGAACAATGTGGTATATAAACCAGGAGTGGCAAGTGAAACGAAACGAAAATGTTTGGTTTCGACCCGGAGGGAAACGAAAGTACGAGGCCTGGGTTTAGTATCCTCCCCGCACGAAATTAAAATCGCCAGAGAGTTTAGTTTCGATCCGGGACGGCTCTTTACTCTCAGGAACGAAACTAAATTAATCGAAACTCCGCTGCTCATACTTATGTTTTGATCCCATAAGTTGAGTGGAGGGAGAAAAGAGGGAATAGTTTTGACTCATTGCGTTCGACATACGACGCGTAGAGAGGTTAACATCGAGCTTAAAAATCGAATGGCCTGTTTGCGTTCACCGTTCTCCTGCAGTTGGTAAAAATATGAGTGCTCCATGCTACTAATGGCGGTTGGCCTAAACTCTACTTCATTCAACCATACTTCGTACTTGGAGTGTGGGTTGAAAGTAAACTGTTTGAAGGTGAAGCACGTGGTCCCTCTGGTGCGAAACATCTGCGTTTCGTGTCGTCCTAGAGTTTTAGTTTAGTTTCGACCCGAAATAGTTTTGACTCCGATTTCGTTTCGACCCTGAGTTTAGCTCCCAGGATTTAAAAACATTTCGTTTTGTTTCTATATTTCGCTCCTGGGAACGAAACTATTGAAATTTTACTGGTTTTGACTTTCCTTTAGTTTCTATTGCCAACCCTGATATAAACCCGACTAGAGTTAAAATTGTGTTTCCTCAGGCATGTTCAAAGCACTGTTAACGACCACTTTCCTTTAAGGGAACAGATTTTCGGTCTGTCCATTCCTTTCAACTATC